>NC_133897.1:20043854-20368991 GCF_964199755.1 Larus michahellis
TCTTCAAATATTCTTTCTAATGTGTCCCTTCCCCTCCCCACTGCCAACAGGCGAAATGACAGACCATCAGTAAGGCACGCTTCATTTTCTATGTCCAGCACTGTGTAGCCCTGCATACTCTTCTGATCGCAGTGCCAGATCCACCTTGTCCCTCAGGCTCAGATGGCTGCCACTCCCCGAACTACCGCATTATATCATTCCCCATTTCATTTTCTCCCTTCTCTAGGAATAAAACAAAAAATCTGAGGAAACGGAAAGTAACTCATCAATGGTCTGCACAGGGACTTTGGTCATCATTTGTTCCCACAAGCACACATTCTATCAAGTTCAATGAAATCAAGCAGAAACCAGTGTTGCAAGCTGTTCTTTGCCTGTTGTAGGCAAATTTTCAGTGCATCAAAGGGCATGACACGCTTTTATGGATGGAATGGGTATGAGCCCCAGAGTGGTAAGTTTTATGCCCGCCCTCTCATCCCTAGTAGTCTTTTCAATTGGTGAAGTCTCCAAATGTGCCCGAGTGAGTACAGCTCAGCACAGCAACAAATTGTTATTCCTTTGCCAACAGGTGTGGATACCTCAAACACAGACTGCAAAATTCATCTGGTGGGAAGCATTTTTAAAGGGTGGAAATTATGACGGACTCTTTTTATTTAAAAATAGGCTAAAAGGTTTCTGAAGAATCATGTTTCTTGCATTGCCTACATTTGCAATTCCTGTCACTAAAAGCACTGTCCCCTCTGGCTGCACCCAGGCTATATACGGTGTGCCATGCCGTAGGCTTCCAGAGACGTGCGCAAACAAAAAGCTGTTCTATCCCGGTGCTGGCCGTTGTAATGCTATACCTTACCTAAACATGCTCTAGCTAGACCTGCTCGGTCCTTCAACAACGGCACTTTTCATTTCACTGCTGAGCAAGCGGCTGCACATTTTTGCTGTACTCCAGTATGATTCAATGCTCTCTTGACTTTCAAAGAGCTGCTTAACAGAAAGCAACACTCAAGGAATAAACAGTCCTTGTTCACTGCCATTCTGTACCCGCTCCATGCTTCAGCCTAAAATATGCTAATACTTATCTGTCTACATATACACTGCAGTTTTTCCTACAGTCAAGCATCTACTTCCCCCCCCCCTTTTTTTGCTTTTTTTAAAGAAAAGGGTATTTAGTTCATAAACCCTACAGACAGAAACCACCAGAGAGTCTGAAAAATGTGGGTAAGCCTCCAAGAGTTCTGATCCCTAGCCTGGACTATTTTTGAAAGCACATCTACCTTTCTGCTATTTTTTGCCTCAAGCAGAAGCTCCAAAACCTCAGCCCCCGACCCTGTGATGACGCAGCCAAGGCATGAATCAGTCCCCGACCATCGCTCTCCCCACAACGCTGGACGCCAGTCAATTCACATATTTTCTCAGGAAGGGGTGACTGCTTTCATTTTAGCATAGATGGACTGTGATCTGCTTCTGTAAACAATAAATGTCTCCGACTCCCTACAAAGCAGCTCTCCTCCTCCTCTGCAGCCTCAGCCACCTCTTCTCACTGTCAGGTACTCTCAGCTGTCACTGTGTCCCTGCTGTAGAGTGTGCTTAGAGCCTGTGAAGCAGGACCTGGGGCTCCCGAGGGTGTGAAACACCACAGACACCGAGTAAGCATGGAAGCACAGGAAGGATCAGCAGCTGATTTCTCAGAGCTACGTATTTTCATCAAAAAGGAATAAAAGGGCAGCTGAATGAGGGGCTGCTTCATCTAGGGAGTATAGCTTACTTTTGGAAATAGTCCCGGGCTGTAGCTTTGCGATTGGATGTATAGCCAAATGGACTGAAGGGAACAAAGCAGCGTTGGCTCTCAGCTTTTTAAATAAACCCTTGCTGGAGATAGGTTAGGGGCCCTGAATGCAAAACCCCTCCACAATTACCTAATACTCCAGACAAAAAATAAATGTTAACTATTTTTACAAAGGTTAATGAACTAAGCTGCCACTTTTAAAGTACAAAGAGAGCTGATTTGCAGAAAGGAGAAAGGTTTGCTATTTGCTCAGGAAAGTAAGGAACACAACTTCCACCCCCTGACACTTGACCTTTGCTATGGTTGCAGACACCTCTCTCCTTCTGTTTTCCAGATTTTATTTTTCTTTCTAAAATGCTAAGATACTGTTTTGAAGCAAGCTAGAAAAAAAAAGGCCATCAGAAGACACCCAGTAATGTTTCTTCACAAATTACTCATCTCCTTATTAAAGAGCCACAACATTTTCAAGCATTATCTGGGGAGCCATGTGACAGCTACATAGTTCTCTTAGCATCTAATTAGAATCTACTAAACAAATAGACAAATGCAACGTTAAGGTTGCAGTTCCATCATTACCAAGCTGTTATGGCCAGGCACTAAAGCATCCTTAAAAGAATAGAATATTCTGTATATATTAGTGTGGAACTTCACCTCAGTGATCCAGAATGAATTCAGGATTGTGTTTTACCTGCAAATGCTGACAGAGTTCAGAGATTGGAGTGATCTATCTTTGAATCTGAGATAATCAAGCAGGTATGGACAATGTTTTTAATTCACAGATAATCACAGCATGAGTCATGCATGTGAAAAAGGCACACAGATACGCACAGATGACAAGACAGTTCACAAAGAACGAGGAATCAAATCCAAGCCCTACACGGGTAATACTTCTTCCTGCTGCCATCTCCCTGTCTTGGTTTGTACTGGTGGTGTTAGTGCAGAAAGATGCACTCCTTGATTCCTTTCAGGAAATACTGAAATGTCCTTCATCCCCTTCCAACAAGGCAGCAACTAGCAAAGAACTAATGCTTTTTTGGTAATCCATTATGCAATTGATCTCAATTTAATCAATTAATACAGGATTTAATCTATCAATCTCACCACTTGATGAACAAGATATGACAGAAAAAAGAGTAGGGGAGCACTTGTCAGCATATTTGTTAGTAACCTCAAGGATACTCTTCCTAGTATGGTTTGGTTTTAGAGTCACATGCTGTTCCTAAGTGAAGAGTCCCTTGATGCCATTCACTTTTGATGAACAGAAGAAGGTTGTAAGGATTCAGTCATGGGATTTCTCCTAATACTAGTAGAAGTGACACAGCCAGTCTGTGGAAGGTTGCTGCTCTTTGAACACATCCCCAATGAAAGAACCAAGCCTAAAGCAATAAAACATAAGAAATGCAGACAAGTATGATCATTACAGGCTCATTTTCCCCAGTGAAAAAGCATTTTTATTTAGACTCTTTAATATTTGAGGCTAGAGAATCCGCTACAGCCTGGAAAAACAAAAAACTGTTAAATACAACAATTTGGTTTATATGAGACAGAGTATTCACAATCTAGCTATATACAGTTATCTAGGATTTAGAAATTTTGATTTCTTTCCCTTCCTAAGTGAGCTAGTTCTCTATTTTTTGCATGAAAGTCTCATATCATTGGAACACATACTATAAAATACAATGTTGGTTCAACATTGATGAGCCAATTTTATCCTGCACAGATGTTTTATTGTTCAGGATGGGAAGCAATTCACGTTTCTGCTTACCAGTGCTCCAGAAAGGACTGCTCAATCAACATTTTATACCACTTCTTCCTTCAAATAGACTTTGAAATTGCTAAAACTGGTATCTCAGTGCACAGT
Source organism: Larus michahellis (assembly GCF_964199755.1). NCBI lineage: Eukaryota > Metazoa > Chordata > Aves > Charadriiformes > Laridae > Larus > Larus michahellis. Next base: position 20,047,496 of record NC_133897.1, read on the forward strand.
TGTCAAGTGGAATTGTATACTAGGAGGGTCAACTGTCTAAATGGCTATACTTAATAAGGATTGGGGTGAACTGAAGAACAAAACAGTGGTCAGCAGAAGTGTTCCTAGAGGCTGCTGGCATGTTTAAACCCAAGCATATTTACAAAAAGGATAAACATTCTGTAGCATATTCTGGCAGACTGACTAATTTTCAAGTAAGCAGGGACTGTATTGACTTATTTACCTTGTCATGCGCAATTTCAAAAGCAGGTGCAAAAGCAAAGTATTCTATTATACAGGACTACTCAACAGTTTTCAACAATAGCTGATGTGGGCTACAATACTACAGTATATTGGGGTCAACATCACACCTTGTTTCCCTTAGCTGCAACAATTTAATTTTGTGGCTGAGTCACGCTGGAAGGACAGGATTTAGGGATGCAGATGCTGGAGTTACAACTATACTTTATAGAACTGATAGGGATCCTCGCAGACAGCTGGCTGCATGGCTGGGCACACTGCCCTATCCCTGTCTCCCAGGCCATCAGAAAGGCATCTATTGCACAACGTGAATGCTGGTATCCTTACTCACATGCTGGATACGGGCATGGCCATGTGACAAAGTCAATGTCTCTGTCAGTACCCGACAGATGCTGATCTGGTCTTTTAACAGTAAATTACATGCCCCCACCCTCCATCTCCCCACGCTTGGACATGCAGCTGTTAAATGTAATTTTGCCATTTCAAGGATACATGTTCAGTCATATGGTAAGGTAGTGAATGAGGAGTCTTTGGGAACAACAGTGTCAGGAAATCGTTGCTGGTCAGATGAACCATGCTATTCTGGTGGGCTGGGCATGACTTCCACACCAAGGAAGCCCCACCTCTGCTTTGTGTAGGGCCTTTCCCAGTGAATATTATTCCATTTCTCATTTCATTGAAAGCACATTCACACACGAATCACTGAATAATTCAGGTTGACTCTGGAGGTCATCTGGTCCAAACTCTCACTCAAAGCAGTGCCCAGTTAGATCAGGATCTCCAACTCAGCGCCCCCCCGCAAACTGGTACAAACACAGGGAAAGTGGAAAGGCCAAACAGCAATACAAGACAAAGAGGAACACAAGGCAATATGTGTGCAGGTTTTGATGGTTTCATAGGTGCTTTGTATGAGACGAGGCCTGTGCAAATGGGAAATACCATAAATTCTCAGTTTATAATGACACTGAAATAGGGAAAAGTCTAAGAGCATTTTGCAGCTGTTTTGAAAAATGACGGACTTTTCAGTAAGTTGTCTGAAACTGATAAATTACTGCTTATTTCTCCACAGCATTAAGAATTGCTCTCCCCATCCAGGGGCCAGCAGGAAGGGAAGAGTTGGAACGGGACCAGAGAGTGGCTTGGGAGCAAAGCTCTAGTACCAGGACTTTAGCTCTTTCTCTCTTGCATATGCTTGATAGTTTCCAGGCCTTGTTTCATTTCTGTCGGTTAGGAGGACATACTGCAATTCCAGATAAACAGGAATCCTGAACGTGAACTAACAGCTCCAACAGAAAGGCTAGTTAAGAGCATAATAGATTTGCTAATAAGTGTGTGTGGTTTATTACCTGCCAAAGCACAGACCTCCCTGTGGGAACAGCATTACCAGGAAGTAGAGAACTGCCTTTATTTGCATTCATTGCATGACAAAGGGTGAGGAGGAGGCATATAAACACACACCCACCCTGCAGACATCTCCAACAGCAGCCCTTACACAAAGAGCTCCAGTCCCATGGAGATCTTTCACAACGGCCTTAACTCCATCTTTTAAACACTTAACAGGTCTCCAAGTGGGAAGCTGAAGTAAGACCAGCTCTTACTGGCCTCAGAATTGATGCTTGCTCAGAACAATTTAGGCGCACGCTAATAATTAGTAACAGATCAATACGGCTTAATTAAGGAAAGTGGTATCTTGCTGACTGCTAAATTCCTTCGTGTCACTACATCCATAGTATACTACTGAGAGAAGCGCCTTAGAGGAAAGTTCAGGTGACCAGAACAGGAATGAAATATTTAGCTTTCTACAGCAATCTGGATATTTCTGGGATTAATGACAGATATATATACACTACAGATGGGATGAGTCACTGGAAAATTCACCATATGCAGAGACTCTGTATCTCATTTAAACTATTCAGCACAGGTGTGAAATTCATTCCAAAGACCACCTCAACCTGTCAGAAATTCCTCTCTTAACAACGATGTGATCAACTCCCATATCCTGAACTTAAACTTCAGTTCTGACAGTACAGTTATGGGAAATTACTTAGATTTGACATTTACATAAGCTGGGATAGTAGTAATGTTAGAGCTATTCATATACCTGAATAATTTGTAAATGAAAAGTTAATTATCTTACCTGCAGTGTCACTGCTGCTCTTGCTGGACACAATTTTCAACGTCATCTTCTCACTAAGTAATAAAAAGAAAAATAATAATTTTAACTTACTAACAATAAAACAGTAGTAAAGCTTATAATCAGCAAATTAAATGGCCTTGTCTAGCATATGTATTTTTAATTTAAATCACCAGTAGCTTGTCAGTTGTTTTTTTTTTAAATCAGCTTTTAATACAAGCAAGGAATGGAGTATAAGCAGTAGAAAGCACAGAGATGTAGCTACAGCTACATTCATTCTTTTTAACACAAAGAAGAGTAATGCAGTTAATCTCCATTTATCATTTGGCATATTCTTCCTCTCTGCCTAGCATTCTCATGGGGATGATGAAGATATTTAAAAATGATTGAGCATTCAGGATTTTTTTTACTATTACATTCAAATATTATTTTTGTTGATTGATTACTAAATCATTACAGAGAAACAGATTTAATGAATTCTTTTTTTACCTAGAAGCATCTTTGCTATTACTTGTATTTGGCCCTTTAAAAAGCGCAGACTGAACAAGACCAGTTAAACTGGCAATCTGTTTCTCCATGGCTTGTATCCTCTCTCTGTAAGACAAGAGAACCGTTTGTTAAAGCCAGATATATTTGCTTTCAGACTTGTTTTTCTAGGTGAATGATTACCACAGGACTGGAGAGACACTACAGAGGTTGTGCAAAGGCCCATGGGTACCAGGTTTGCATATACCTTGTTGCAGCAGCTTACCACATCTTGGTTTGGACAGCTTTTGCATGGTAACAGACAATAAAAAAGACATCTGCTTGGTTAAAAAAGAACAAAACAAACAACCACCCAGATAATAAGCTTCTAATGATTTCACAAGACAGGCACCTAAAACAATCAGTTAATGCCTCTTGGAACTAGTGAAAAATATTTTTTTCATCTTTACTTATATTTTCTCTTTTACCTACACTGGGCCAACAGTTTTGCCTGTATATAAAGTTTCAGGATTGAAAACTTTACACTTCTTCTTGTTACTATTTTTACTTTCCCCAAACCCAGGATTTTTGTCTGCGAAGCATTTAATCTGCCCAAGCTGACTACTTCCCTGCCCAAATCCTTTGCACCTGACATCACAACTGTCTGCTTTGGAAAAGACAGCAATGTGACAGACAGGCACAGGACACCAAATGCAGACTGTGCAGCAACATCATCATAAAACAGATTTGCTTTCATGCACATATCCTGAGAAATTCCTAAAAAGCAGAAGAAAAGAGATGAAGAAGAACTGTAATAAGTATGGTCAGTGTTTTCCATAGGTACCAAAGGCCACTAAACAAAAAAAATTACTTTTTTGGATAGGAAGGCTAATATTTGTATGTTTATCTGTTTACATAAATGCATATATTTGTAAGGTACCAGGTGACTTTCTCGGTGGGCTCCAAGACAGCCTTTCGCTCACACAGGTGCCTACTTTCACACGCCAGTATGTGAATGACACCCCACAACACAGAAACACATCAATATGGGACCTTAGACAACACCTTCTGAAAATGCGTCCCTATATGCCAGCAGTTAAGTGACTGGGGAGATACACAAAAGCAAACGCTAACAGCAGGCCATGATTTTGGAAGATGACTGGGAACAAAACTTCTCAAAAAGCAAGTGACTAAGACCAGCAGCGATGACCAATGAAAGAAACAGGACAGACACATGCAGCCCCAGACTCAGCCTGCTGCAGGGGCCATCCATCCCCACTGCCGTGTCCTGGGCATGTGGAAGCAGCCAAGCTCCAGACACCTCCAGCTCCAGTTGCCATTTGGTGGCCAAAGCAATAATGCCAATCAATAAGGGCCATATAAATTCAAATGTAGGTACCAATACGAGGCAGAAGCAAGCTGGCGTGATACAAAGCGAGTAACTAGCGCAGTCTGTAGCCAGCCAGATTATCCAGGCTAATTATTTCATTCACATTCAGGGAATGAAATAGAGGTTAGCAAGGATAGCACGCAGATACCATAGCCAGGAGAGGCTCCAAGACACCCAGACGTTGAGAAAACAGGGCGGCAAAACAAGAAACGAGATGCTAACAGACACAAGGAGGGAAGACACAAGAAATGCTCAGTCAGTCCCCAGCCGGCAGACGTGTTCTTACTGCGATTTAATACAGCGTGCGCGTCTTACTTTTCTGTCTTCATGTTGAAAGGTATTTTGAACGGTGATGAGAAGACTAGTGAATCTGACCTAATTCATTTCAAACCAAGAAATACGTTACAGAATTTCCACTATTATAAGTTTTAAAATAAGAAACTGGTTCAGGCTACAGTAACCTTTGGAACAAAAACAAGTACTAAAAGCCTGGGATAAATATATTCTAACAAACTTTAATGCAGCATTTTTGACACTTAATAATGAAAACATTTTTATTTCCCAGATAATCATCTCAAAACCTTCCTGGAACTAAACTCAATTGTAAGTCTATCTGTTTTACCAATTCATAAATATGATGTTTTTTCCATCCCACATTCGATAATCTGGAAACAATTTTCTGCTTCAAAAGAGATTATGGCAACACAAAGCTGATCTTGTCCTTTGCCACGAAATCTAGGAAAATATGTTGTTAAGAGGGAGAGGGATGTTCCAGAGATAGGAGATGATGAAAAACGAATGAAATACTGGAATCAATTGCATAAAGCACATTATTTTTCATATGGTAAAAGCATTAAGAATGTGAAGAATCTACATGTGCTCTGGAGTTACTCCATTAAAGACAAGGCAGGATTTTTCCTGTAATCGTTTCACTGTAATACCCAGACTCGTTATGGCCATCAGCACCAAACATTTCAAAAACAGGTGTCTGAAAGGAGGTGCCTTTTAGGCATTAAAATGACCCGGTTTTCGGAGACCTGGCGGTCTGATTGAAGACAGTGGGAGGCAGCGTGCTCCAGCGCGGGCAGGGAGGGACGCAGCCTGCCTGGTGGCAGGGCCATGTCCCGGGCTGATGGGGCTGGGGGGCTGGTGGCCCAGACCTGCTGCCCACCACATGGCCCTGGAGGAGCAGGGACGGGTGCCACAGCCACCCCCTTCCCCTCTGGCTTCCCTGTGAAGGTCTGGAGCAACCTTGGCTCCGGAGGGAGAAAATGAACACTTTCCTCAGCCTCTGCCAGGCTGGGGTCTATCAGGGATGCCGGCACTGTTGTGACAGTTGTACATTTTTGGTTCTCAACATTATATTCTCTACCTCGCGCTGTGCTCCCCGCTGTGGAGAGGGAAGGTGGGGGGAACGGCCTGCCCCGCCATCCCTTCCTGCGCCGGGCAGGCTGATGTCCCACAGCATGGGTCAGGCCGCCACTCCAGTGACATGGGGCAGGCCAGGGTTCCCGGGACACAGGACAGGCCAGCACTCTGGTGACATGGGGCAGGCCGGGCCCCATGGAGAGGGCAGGTGGGGATGTGGATGACTGGGAGAGAGGGTCAGGTAGAACAAAACAAAACAAAGTACCTCTTTGCTGGCGGTGGTAGCACGAGAAGGCCAAACCCCGTCTCTGTTCCCAGACTAATTTCCCAGATAAATCTGCACCTCTCCACCACCCAGGAAGAGCAGGGAGGGTCCCTTCTACAGCACTTGGGAAAGAAATGGCTATTTTATCAGCCTGAGCACGGAAAGGCATTGTTTCACATTGTTTTCCCGTGAATACTGGGAGAGTCAGAGGTGGTAGTGTGGTGGGGGAGGAAAGGAGGGGACAAGGTCAGGAGAGACTCCCAGTGCTGGCAGCACAGGCTTCTTCCCCATCAGGCTTGGCTTTGGCTTGTCACAGATCCTAGCCAGCAAAGCACAGGCAGGGGCTGCTCGCCAGCCCTGTTCTCCCCAGCAGCCTTATACACAGGCCCAGCCCCGGGTATGTCCAGGCACTGGGGCCCTGCCTTAGCATCTTGCTCCCCAGATTCCACAGAAGCAAAACAAGCCCTTGCTTCTCCGGGGATTGTGTGCTGAGACATCACATTTCATCACCAGATTTCTTCCTTACAGCTCCACTGAGGTTTCATGTCATTCCCTCTACTGCAATTAAATGGAACTAATCCCAAGCAGGGTACAGCATATTGCTGAACTGGTACCCACTTCTCACAGCGATGCTATTTAAGCGTGACTTGCGTGTTCCTTCCCTTTCCTGGGGACATCTTTAATATTCACCTCACTGAGAAAATACTTCATACAGACACAAACTAGAACTGGGCTGTGTAACTGCTTATTCACGTTCCTGTCCGGCCCTAGGCTGTGCAGCGCATCATCCATAACAGATGTACTCAAATACCAAGTCTGCCACCATGAACTAATTGCACGCTATCCTGGAGAAAGATTTTCAGTGACTTCATATTTTACAGTTAAACCCTGAGTGAAGTCTGTATCGTAATCAAAAAGAGGGTCAGAGGCAGGGAAAAATAAATTTCTTTCTATATTACCCTATGAGAGAGATATTTCATTTGAAATTTTCTATCTCACTGCGAAAAGGAATGAAACAGAAGTAGGTTGTCTTTCCCAATGGCTTCCCCAGAACCAAGTGAAAGTGGCACAGTCAGACTTTATCCCAAGTGCCTCCAGAACAGCAGAGTGGATATCCTGGAAGGGTGTGAAGCAAAGACCAGCAGAACTCTTCTGTACTCTGCTCCCCTCTCCTCCCAAGGGAAAGATACATACAGGTGAATATTTCAGTCTTCTAAGACTAAGGTTAAACTCAAACATTCTCCAGCTTGAAGGTAAAGGGAAAAGGGGAGCTCTGAAGCACTGCCATCTGTGACACTATTTGACAACTCTTATCCAAGAGCCTGCATCTCATCTTCCTACAATCAGTTTCTCCAACAGAAGGAAGCTGAAATATAGTTTACCTTTACTCCATCCTGTATTGATCATTTGCATTCATTTTTCTGCCTGGTTATTCAACATCTTTCAAAAAGGAAGATACATTTTCGGCCCTGGAATGTGTCTGAGAGGGTGTATCTGCAAAGTTCACGTTTCTTACACAATTCTCAGTGCATTGCTGATGGAGTCTCCCACTGCCCATGGCTTTACAGAGCATAACCGTTTTATCCTAATGCATAGAGAATCCATACATACTTCAACACATCAAACAATAAAGTGGTTTTGTGATGGGAACAATATTCAATAACCTACACATGGCCATTACACTTAAGTCTTGAACTGCAAGCCACAAGCTGCGAATGTGATCACATTTGTTGCTCAGTTCTACCATCATGTTTTCTCACTAGTGTGGCATAAAAAGAAGAGGACAAAAGTTGTGTTCAGACAGAACAGAACCACAGTACACTCCTGAAATGCTTTTGGAGGAAAAATGTTCTGTAGCGCTATTTTGCTATTCTAAGGATTGTATTTTAGTGAGTAGCAGCATTTATTATATACATATTCAGCACTATCAAATAACCTAGAATTTTGCAACACAATGTGTGTTTTAAATGCAAAGAATGTATTAAATGGCATTTAATTTAATGCACTTTTGGGTAAACAGCTTCTTTTCCAATTTATCAACATTTAAACATCTGCTTTGCCTGTAGTAACTTCCAGAACTGTCCACCATAAGCTACATAAATGGGCCATCCAAAAATGTGATAGCAAATCACTGTTTAAACAATGCATGCTCACTCACAAAAACTTACTCATTCTTCCTGTAAACCTCAGATTTACAGGATGATGAACCCCTCAAAGATGAGCTGCTACAACTTGTTACAACTTCTAGTATTTTTGTGCATATGAATACTAACATACTTTATCTTTTTAAATCTCTGTGAAATTGTTTCTTCTCACTGTTGTAAAAGAGCTTTATATGGAACTCTTCTGGTAAATGAATTACTATGAGGATTTATTCAATGCTTTATACCACAGAAGTAGCTACCTTGAAAATACCCGAGGTAAAACGGACACAAGAAAGAATTATACAAAGCAATTAAATTCCCCTCAACTCTGGCTTAAATAACAGGCTTGATGAGACTGGCTTCTGCAATGCAAAGCTAAAATGGGAAACTCCAAAAGAAGAAAGCAGAAATACCAGTTTTCATCTTTTGTAGACCCAAATCTGCTGCAGTTAACATTCCAAAGATAATGGACCCTTTTTCTCCAAGAAAACCAGGATACAGTCTATGAGAGGTCTGATCTGTTATAAGTACCCAACATATTCATAAAGTACATATATATCCCACTTCAGCCCCAGATTGGAAAAATTGAAGGAGAATTAACAGGGGAAGAGAGATTCAGTTTAACTTCTGGCATTATCGCTATCCATTTTAATCTTTTCTCTGGCTTGCATTCTCAACTATGCATTGTCCTGAGGTTGTGACAGTGCTACTTCAAGGTAATTTCCACAAAAAGATGGCACAAGAGATTTTTTTCTTTGTCCTAAGCACACTCCACTAGGGACTGAAGGAACAACAGTGCTGAAGTGATGGGTTTGACGCTTGGAGGGTCCTCAACCCACTCCTGAATGAGTCAGGATGGGGAGTCTCCCTTGTCACAGTGCACAAATGCAAAAGACCTCCCTCCTCAGTATGTCCAAGACAAACAGATAACTCCATCTGCCCTTTTGCCGCTACCCCACACCTGACATCATCTGCATGCAGGCTGACCGAACACACCAACATTCGTTTTCTGTGGCCTGGTCTTTAGGCTCTTTGCACAGTTGTCAGCAAGTGGATAATGTGCACGACAGAGCAGCGTACATCTCATTTTACTGTGCCTGGAAGAGGATGAATTCAGCCCCACCTCTCCAATCCCCATATAGTCTTACAGAAGCTAGCCCAGCGGTACTGCTTATGGGTGTAAACTGCAAGCCCTACACAACAAGGTACAGGATATCTTTCTGCCAACCTATATGTCACTTTCAGGTGTTCATAACAACTTTGTACCAATTCAGCCCCTACTGCAGCAGGAAAGGAGCACCTCAGCCTGGATACCCTTAGTGTTACTTATTTAGTTTAGTACCACCCCAACAGTGTTTGCTTTCAAAGTTTATGGAATTATTACAAAGCTAAAATAAGGCCTAGAGCATTTTCTGTCTGTAAAACTCAAACCCAATTCTCAATATTGCAGTGGTAAGAAAACACACTAATTTGCATGAATTGCTTTTGATATTTACAATTATTTTTTTAAAAGTCACACTTCCTCAAGGTTAAAAAAACCCACGACCCATAACGGCAGCTTCCAAAATGTCTTTTTTTAGTGCCATGTGGCTAATACACACCATCCTGAATTTTAGTCATGTATTTATTTGGAAGTGTAATTATGCAAATGTTATTTTCATCACTGTAAATATATTCTGGGACCAGGACTAAAACTCCTGGTGCAAAGCTCCCCTTAAGGACCTGCAGAACTATCTGTACAGTTGCTCTTTATATATTCACAAATACACAGCCGTGTGCACATCTGCGTAGCTCAGTGAGCAGATGAGATGCCCAGAGGGGAGAGAGAAGGTCGCGCAGACTGGAAAGTTGTTGGTGTCCTCCCTTATTTTCAACCCCCCAACATGAACCTTGTAAAATTTTCAATCTGAAAGCTCCCTCTCGCATTAAAATCAGCAAATATAGTTCAAATTATTTCCTTGTTGTAATAATGGAAGCTTGAAATGAAATTTCAGGTACCTGCATCTTTTTCTTGGAAATAAATAGGTAGAAATCAGGTTTCACTGACCCTAGATTGTAATACGCTATCCTGGTTTCAGCTGGGAGAGAGTTACTTTTCTTACTAGCAGCTGGTACAGTGGTACGTTTTGGATTTAGGACGAGAGTAATGTTGATAACACACTAATATTTAAGTTGTTGCTAAGCAGTCAAGGACTTTTCAGCTTCTCATACCGGCCTGCCAAAGAGAAGGTGAGGGGCACCCAAGAAGCTGGGAGGGGACGCAGCTGGGACAGCTGACCCAAACTGGCCAAAAGGATATCTCATACCATATGATGTCATGCTCAGCATAGAAAGCCGGGCGAAGAAGAAGGAAGGGGGTGACGTTTGGAGTGATGGCATTTTGTCTCCACAAGTAACTATTACATGTGATGGAGCCCTGCTTTCCTGGAGATGGCTGAACACCTGCCTGCCGATGGAAAGCAGACAATGAATCCTTGTTTTGCTTTGCTTCTGTGCGCGGGTTTTGTTACACTTATTAAGCTGTCTCTCTCACCTCACGAGCTTTCCCACTTTTACTCTTCTGATTTTCTCCCCCATCCCACTGGGGGCAGTGAGCAAGTGGCTGTGTGGTGCTTAGTTGCCATCTGTGGTTAAACCATGACATATTCCCTAACTCATCCCCTTTTGTCAACATAACTACCAAGCTATGAGACTGTAATTTTTGTGGATGGATGATTTTTTCCCTCCATTTTGTCCCCACCAATGGACCTCACAATACATTCTTTTTTTCTGGCCAAGCACGGTCAGAGGTGACTAATTGTAGAGCAAGCTGCTCAGGTGGAAGGGATGTTTGGGGGCTGTATGGAGCTCCATATCTCCCCAATGGTCAAGGCAGTCAGCAGTTACCTTTGGCCTCTGTGAGCTCAGCATTTTCGAGCTATTCATCTTCACTTCCCTAAAGAGCTCTATAAAAGTTAACGGCACAAACAACACGCTAGAGATTAGCGCAACTCATACAAATACACAGCAACTGACTGGCAGTGTAATGATTTTTCTCTCCTAGGGTAGGGCCTATGGCACAAGAAGCCTTCGCAGACCTTTGCGTAAATCTGGTCCTTAAAAAGACAGGAGAGATCATTGTCATCATTGTCAGCACACAAAAGTTAACAACAGTCAGCTCACCAACTGTTTGTGATGCTGGAAAAATCACTGGGAACAGCATTTGTGTTTCAATTTCTTCCGTGGGACAGACTTGCTCTTCGCAGCAGTTTCCCCTCAAGGAACATTATTATAAACAACTGTCCTATTTTTATGCAAATTCATGTTTTACAGGAGATAAGACAGTAATGATAAATTCTTCCCATTTCCTAACACTAGATGAGAAAAACTCCACTCCATAAAGAACCAAAATTGTAATATCAGAGTGTCATTCTTAACGGGAGTGAAATATATTCCCTTATTAGCAGGAACAGAACATCATTTGTTCTTGTAACATGATCTGGTTGTCTGGAAAGAAAAATCCTAGTTAATCATTTTATTTTATTATATTTTTTCCAATGACTGAAATTTACACAAATGAAAATAACTAGGGATTCATCACCGGTTGACAATACTTTCAGATTAATAACGGGTGGTGTCGCATCTCCTCTAAATTACTAACTACCTTGACAGACGGCTAATAAACACTGCAGCCCAGTGCAACAGCCTCCTACACATTACATTGTCCCCTGGGTGTTAAAAGACACTAGATGTGCAGATTAGGGATGTTTCTCATTTGCATAAATTAAGCCTGGGCTCTGCCTTACCTTGTCTCCTTGTCCTTGGGCATGGCAGGTGACCCATAGCCAAAAGCCTGCTTGTCGACTGGAGAGGGCACCGCCTCGGCCATGCCGAGGGCACTCCGTGCTTTTGCATCCACAAACACAGGCGGTCCTGGCTCCTTTTTGAAAGACTGGCGGCTGGGGGAAGACCTGTCAGGCTGGATGGTGTGGGGGAGAATGTGAGCGCTATGGTGAGGATGAATATCGATCATTCTCATGTCAGCCATCCTGTGGGGTGAGGCAGGAGGTGTTTTAGAGCCAAGAGTGGGCAAATGGCTCTCCGGGTACTTTCGTGACTTTGGTCTGTACAAGGACTGCTCCAGCATTTCAGGCTGCATAGAGGGGTTGCAGTAAGTGCTCGATGACCTCATGGCACTGCGATGGTAGGCTACGATGTGATCAGGGGCATCGAGGGGGTGTCCAGAGTGGGGTGCAGCCACGCTCATCCTCCCCTCGTGAAACAAGTAGGGGTCACCGTACAGACCTTCATTTCGCATCAGGGCAAGGTTTTTGTTACTCATGTCCTCATCTGGCTTCACATCCCGTCTCTCCAAAATGGCGCTTGGGCTGGGTGATATCGAGCGCGAGGCTGGCATGCTAGAGAGCCGGTCCCTGGGGATGGTGGCGTTGCCTGGCACACCCATGGGCCGGCCCCCGCCGTAGGGAATCCTGGACGGAGAGGGGGGCATGGAGTGGGGCACCGGGGTGGAGGGCGGAGAGCTGGGCATCACGTGTGGAGGGTGCGTGGCAGATCCAGGGCGGGAAGCACTTGGGCCATCTCGGCCCATATAAGCAATTTCCCTCTGCATCTGGAAAGAACAGAAAATACACATTAAGATTTAAAATTACTGACTGAGCAAAACATGATGTGGGTTGCGACAACCTTGACATCTACAGGAAAAAAAGGGAAAATCCCAAACCCTCAAGACCAAATAATTTGTCACCTGCATAAATAAAACACTTTGGGACCTCAGTGCCTAAAGAAAATAACAAGTATAAACAGCAATAAAAAGGGCTGCATGTTAAAGGAATATGAGAGTTTTAAAAATGCTTTTATTTACGCAAGTACCATCTTACCCTAATCTGATATTCACAGCTACTTAAGCTGGAATCAGGGTTTTCAGTGCCAGGTGTTGTAAGTACATGTAGGCAGTGACGGCCTTAAACAGTTCATTGATCAGACACACAGGCTAGAGTTCACTGATTCCAAACCAGGAAGAAAATGCTGATGCTCTGGCATCACAAACAGACCTGAAGTCCTTCGACAAGAAACATAAATATTACATCTAACTGGCCATTTGCTTCAGTGCAGGATTTAACCTTTTGCTAATAATTTGATGTGGTCTTTATTACACAAAGGATACACAAAGCATAGGACAACAACACACACAAACATTTATTGACTGCAACAATCAGGTTGCAGGAAAACAGTTTGACCCTATAAAACGTGCCATGGGTTTCCTTCATTGCAAAGATAATAGTGTTTCAGACAGTTTGTGGAGGATGCACTCAGAAAGTCACAGAACATTTTATCATAGTTCTGTAAGCAGCAGCAGTAACTGCCAGCAGTAAGGAGTGAGCAAGCAAGGAATAGAAAGGGAAAACTTCCATACCGATGTATTAGTGCTTTCTTAACAGAGGCCTTGGCAAAAATCTGCAATGGATACATGTGCTTCCGAGGCTGTGGCACTTCACTCTGCCCAGCACTGACCTCTCTAGATGGCTGAACACTGTCAATGACAGACACAGGAGAAATTCTCCCTCTAGCAAGCATCATGTGCCTGCTCTGGTGCCGTTAGGGTAAGGTGGATAAGCAGGGAGAGAGATGAAAAAGTCAGCTGTGTTCCACCAACTACATAAGAAAAAAAAAAAATCACAGCTTCTAAAATTTGTGTTGGCAATTTCAGCTTCCCTCTCCATCAATTCCAAGGGATTGCAGAAAACTGAGCATCACCAAGCCCAACTACACATTCCTAAAGTGACAGAGCACACAGTAATGTGCAGTGGAAGTTGCCAATCTGAAATCTTCACCATTTTTCTCCCCTCTCACTCCTTGCTTTGACAATGTGGCTCAATTCATTGCAGTTACAGTGATCCAGGGCTGATGAAGCAAGAAATTATATTCTACTCCTGCCCCACCACAGGTTTTTCCACTGCTAAGGGAATTGTGATGGCGGTATATAAACAATAGCTGTTCTCATCACGGCAGGCTCTGCACTTGGGAATTACAAATGACGTTCCCCAGGGCCAGAGATCAAAAGTCTGGAGTATCAGGTATCAGAAAGAAGAAAGGAGATAACCTGATTGTGGCAGCAGCAATAATAAATAAGTGTAACAGAACAAAGGAGCGCGCTGGGATGGGTCATAAATGAGCCAGACAAAACTCATCAAGTCAAAGGGGAACATGGGATAATTTTTTCATTTGCACAGAGAATTACTGTAGTCTGGAATTTAAAATAAAATATAACTAAACAGTATTAATAAAAGTATCAGTGGGCATTCAACATAGTTTTCTACTGGCTTGAAGAAACACTGCAACATACTGAGCTGTATTGTGCATTCAGACTCTGGACCTTGGCCAGCAGAACAAAAAGACTCCTACTGAGCAGCTTTGGGATCATGCCTCCAGGGATAGGCAGCCACAGAAGTTTTGCACTGAGAGAAGAGCACGGAGAAAGAAAATCCTCCTTGGTTTCTACTGTACAAGCTGTGTACATGCCCTGCTTAGTTGCTTCCGCTAAAGCTACAACACATGCAATAGTATCTGACACAGAAACCATAGACACTGGGATACGCTGGGTTGCAGTGAAAGGAAAATTCCAATGTTACCTTGTAGAGAGGAGAAAATTTCCATGGGAAGCTTTGAAAGCAACAGGTTTAATTTCCCCTAACTTCTGGACTTCATATTCCTGTGCATGCTCATTCATTTCTCATAAGTCAAAGAAATCTGTCAAAGAAAAATTCCTATTTCCATCTTAATGTATTGCCCTACTTTATGATGGAAATGAGGAGTCCAAAGACGGGGCTGAGCCATTGCTCAAAACCCTGTGTCTGAGTATTGACGTATATAATGCTGTTTACCTTTGCTTTAAAATAGCAACTTGGAGTGCACAGTCTGAATCAGGACCCCACCGGGCTGGGCAGGGCACAAACGCCTGGGCAGCCAACCCCTTCTGGAAAAGTTCACTTTCTATTTTAAGCCATGACTCAGCCCCTGGGTGGAACATGCGGAAGGGAAGAGCAGTTGGAGCCATAGAGCCCATGGTGCCCGGGGCAGGTGTACCGGGCTGGGCAGGGACACAAGCTGGTGACCAGGAGCCAGGCAGCCCTACCAGCTGGACTACAGTGTCTTCTGCCACCTAGTCAAGATTTTCTCTCTTTCCACTTTTCTCTCTTCTACAAAATCTCCAGATTCTTTGCTAATGACAACTTTAAAAATGCAAACGATGGTCTGTTCTTGCTTCTCACCTATACATCTTCTGTGTGATATTCAAGGCACGCAACTCTCTCTTGTAGGTACCCCCTTTCTGTGCTGTTTTTCTTCTTCAGTCCTCCACCAAAAAAACCCCACGTTGCTCAATGAAAACATGTACTGAAATGCAGGCTGTCTTGAGACACATGTTCTTGGACTTCAACTGCATGACTCAGGGACAGAGAAGGAGGATATAGGGCTTATCTGAGCCTGTAAATACTAAGTGCTATCACAGCCAATTGCTTTGAGGGCAAAAAGAAGAAGGTTTTTTAGTTCAAGCATAGGATCATGTGCTTTTCGACTGCAGCCATGTAATACATTTGCCTGAGGGTGTGGTTTTCTTTAGCACATAGCTCTTCCTTGTTCTTACTGCCTGTAGACTTTACATCCTTGAAATAGAAACTTGTTTTGTCAGTCTTTAGGTTAATATATGGCAAACGGCTAGCAACAATTTCTGCATAAAACATTTGAGAGGAAAAGGCACCACTGAGAATCTTTCACTTTCTGTAGTAAAAAAGATCACAACACATTTAAACATCTTCTGTGGAGGTTTTCAGTCAGTCTAACAGCACCTAAGTCTGTTAAGATACAGATTCGGAATTTTTAAAAAATTCCTGAAGAATATAGAGAGACTGAAGAGTGTCTCTGTGTACTGAAGAGCGAACACAATATAAAAACCAGTTATGTTCTTTATTTCCAAACTAGTAGGCATACTCAATAACTTGCTGTATTTTGAATATGACTATATGCAGAAAAGTAGCAAACCAGCTACCCATCCACCCAAATGGATGACCAGTCTTGCTCCTGATAGCTCACGGGGACGGGCAGACCCAGCATGTCTGCATACAGCAGAACACGAAGCTTGTGGCAGCTCCTGGTCTCTCAAATAGCATGGCTCCCCTGAAAGAAGGACAGAGTCGTGCTATCACAGGCCTTAGAGACAACAAAGAGCAAGCTGCTATTCAGTGCTTCAACAGCTGGTGATTCCTACAGTACAATCCGATATGTCTTGTTGTCCATCAGGACCAACACAACACCATGCTGATCATTATTCTAAATTTGTAAGGGTTGTCCTGTCTCATAGGTCACTCTTGTGGTCTGTCCCAACATGGGCATCTCACAATGAAGAAACCAGCCTTACTTCTGTCTCACCAGCTGCTTCAACACATCGTTTGCACCTGTGGCACACACCAGACAGGACACGCGGAGCTGTGCTTGCACGCACAGCAGGGCAATGCCAGCTAGCACTAAGGGCTAAGCCTACCACTGACTGATCAGCAGCACACCAACCCTTCACCTCACCACGCAGCTGGATACCAGAGGTACAGCATGACTCACGCCATTATCGGCTAACATCTCATAGCAAAACACGGGCAAAGGGAAAAGTAGGCCAGAGTTTCTGACCTGGCAGCCCTTCCCATTGCTCTCCCAGGCCTCGTCTACATCAACAGAGAACACAGCAACTGGCTTTGCCCCAAGGTTTTCAGCCTGCCAAAATACCTACATGGAGCATGTTCCGTAGATGGAGCTTATCCATGCACCCTCTCGGAGACACCCTGGAGTTCCCAGCAGACTCCATTAATCACCTCTCAGGCATGTGAAGCTATTACTTTTCTTACTCTCCCGTTGACACCCTGCGTTTCCCTGAGGAAATCCCACCTATGCTCCTCAAGCTGGCTCACCCAACAGTAAACAGAGGACACCTGCAAAGAATTTTGTTGAGAGCTTGGAGAGTCTTCCATGAAAAAGCTATAGAAATGCTAAGTACTGATACAATACCAATAAATTCATCTGTAGAGAGACCTTTTATGGAAATTGCGCACCAGAAGAAAATCCTTAAAAAGGGAGGCAATCCTTCACTTTTCTGTCAGAAAAACTTAATTAAAGAACCCCAAATCCAACAACAATACAATCCATTAGTTTGTTCTTTCCTCATAAAAATAAATTGACAGCTTTACTGTACTAGTTGTCCAAAAACCTCAGTTTAATCAGTAGTTGCACTATATGATACCACTTCTATCATGACAGATCTTTCAGTCAGATTGTGTTTGGACAGCTGAAAGCACAAATCCACTTTTGCAAAAAGCCCGTCATATATGCTTTTAATATTTCTAAAATAATATAATATAATTTAAAATAAGAAATAGTGCACTTGAAAATTATAGAGTTGGTAAACAGTCTGGAAATGAAAATTTTAAATCATCTGTACCATGACTATCTGTCTGAAGCCAAATCCTTATGCGATCAGACATCACTGAGAGGTTGTCACACTTGTCTGTTCTTGCCTTCTCGTAGTATGCCTTTTAATTTCTATAGATTTCCCCATTCTATTGGGTCATTACAGAAAAACAACAGGCTGGCTGCAGCTGTGGGTTCCTCCAGCTGCCCAATGCCATACTTGAAAACTGCAAAAACATTAGCGTAATTTTTAGCTTTTTCTAGTCAGAAAGTCTCCAATGAAAAATACTTTCAGCAGACAATGCTGATCCAAAAGAGCTGAAACACTTGGTAAAAACATCATTAAAGACAAAAGTTGGAAAAAACCCACCCAGCAGATTCCAGTCAAACCCTGACATTATTTCTTATCAGACATCCCTGGAGTGCTCTAGAGCTTTGGTTTTCCAGATTCATAGATCTGGGGCAACTCAGTCACAGTCTACCCTGAGGTAGGGAGCCTGGCTCTTCCATGGTCTCTTCAGCAGAGCGGGTACTGGGTAGTTTTGAGGTAATCTTCTAGACCAATTAGTAAGACATGCCAGGGGCTTCAATGTCCATCACTCCTCAGCAGTGCTTCCAGACTAGAAGTTCATCAATTTTGGCTAAGAATGGGCCCCCTGATGCCCAAAAGGGAGAGATCAGCCCATGAAACAGCTGATCTAGGCTAAGTTGGAGACCTGGCCTCAGCTGAGTCTGGCCACACAGTACAAGGCTCTAGGAGCTGCTGGGGTTCAGAATTGTTTTTCATTATGGGAACCACATGCTGGTAAAATAAAACTGATTTCAAACATTCAAACTTCCCATGAATGGAAAACTCCAAGACCCAGCTAGCTGTTCTTAACTTGTCCCACGTATTTCCATTGTTTTTTCCTGGATAATTTTCCAGACAAGGAGTTGCAGAACCACTGAGAAATCTCAGCATTTATTATAAATAACTTCCCATTCTTAGCGTGCATCTAGGTTTCAGTTCTTCAGCTCCTTTTTCACAGTTTTGGTATATGCCCAGCTGTAAAACCTCTGTATTACAGTGAAAGAAGAGTGGAGCTAAAAACTCGTAACATCTATGAAAGTGTAATTTTCTGAGTCTAGTGACTGATTACACCAGAACAGAATACTTAATTGGACATATATGGATAAGGCAACAGAATCACTGGGTTTTTCTTCTTCCATTTATGCTCTTAATCCTATGTTTTTTCTCTCCCTTGATCAACAATGCTGCAATCAGCCAATGTAAGATGTTTCTTTGGATAAGCCTGTGATGGTAAGTGATGGTGAATCCACCCAGTCCTCCAGTTTCTATGTTCATAGACTTTTTTTTGCCAGGCTCAGTTGTCTAGAAGCTGACATGAACAAAATAGGGGAACCAGAGGATGATGTTCACCACCCTAGAAAGTTGAATAAACGTGACCCTCGAGAAAGGAAGCATCCTGACTGAATCTTAATCAGGTGTCATCACAACTCAATATCACTGCAACATCCAGCCTCCATACCCTTCTGCCAGTTGTGCAGGTGTACACAAAGGTTAAGCACTATTTCATCCGCAAGAGCAGAATTTTTAGGATACCGTATCGTAACTGCCCATATACTGGCTTGAAGCTCAGCCACAGCATCACTTCCCTTTCCATGCCATAGAACATCAAACACACTCTTAACATTATTGTCCCTTATTTTATACCTATATCTTTAATGCAGACTTGTGCATGAACCCAGTGTCCCTACAGTGATCCAAATGTTTTACCTGAAGGTATTTTCCATGTCTCAGTATGTCCTTTTATATCCCTGACTACATACAAACTTAATTCATACCATATCCTAAAGGTCCCATGGGGAAAACAAAGAATACCTAGTTCACTTTTTACTGAATGTAAAACAGATCCGTAAAATTCTAAGCTAACAAATTTAATGGTAATATCAAAAATAGTGTTTGATTGCTTCACCTTGCCTTTAATTCAATGTGCATGCTGAAGATGGATCATGCAAACAAGCAGAGAGGAGGGTCTCAGACCACATCCTACACAGCCTGCTTTCCCCAGCTTTCCTGATGCTACTCTGAGTATTTGTTTCTACAGTTAAAAACAGTAGCACTCTTATGACTCTCTTAGACAACATTGTTACCCATGGACAAATAAAACAATCATTGATGAGACTTTTGCTGTGAAATAATTAAAGCCACTTACTGTTTCTTAAGGAAATCACCTGTATGGCTACAGCAGCGAGATGAACATTTGGTTCCACTTCTTCTAATAAAGCACTTTTTGTTTTCAGCCTTGAATCTAAATCCTCAGTCTACAGTATAGTATTTGGTACATCCATGCCTTCCGGGAAAAGGTTCTGAAACCGTAAAAACGTTCCCTGTTCCCTCTGCTCACAACAGGGCCAGGCCATCTTGCTTTACCCGGTCATCTAAGTACTGCTGCTTCAATAGACTGAAGTACTTTTCCACATGACAAGGCTGCAATTTCTCCTCCCCTTTGAAATTAGTCACTAAATAACCTCCTTGGCATGTCACCCAGTCACAAACTGTGCAACACTACGTGATTCAATCGCTCAACGATTTTGTAATGTGTGCCTATAAGATGTATAGAAAGAGACTAACATTACGGAATGAAGCACAAGGAGACTCACAAAGGGGAAAGGCATAAATAAAATAGTGAGTAACCTCCCTTTAGCTAAGAGAGTGCATTTCAAAGGCAACAATATGAAACATACATATTAATTCCCCAACAGGTGAAGACCTCCAATGATTTAGCAAACCCAGTACATACAATTATAGAAAAAAATACAGCAGTTGTAAACCTTAGAAGCTTTTCACGTACTCAGATCGGTAGTGACATTTGGTAGAAGGAAGCACAAGCCCCTCCCGTGGAGGAGACTGTCTACTCATTAACCGGGCACCTGAGCTGCTCGGCTAACCTGAACTTTGGGGCCCCTATAAATCAATCTCATTGTTATCTCTGCAGCACACCACACTAGCCGTTATGATGGTTTGTTGGTTTTTTGTTGTTTTGTTTTGTTTTGTTTTTTTAAATAATGGGCACAATAGAGAAGACAAATGTAAAAACAAAATTTAGAACAGAAAGGATGCTTCCCTCCCTTCCATCCCCGCACCCCAAAAGATCACAGAATATAGAAAATGTCTTCTTAAAAATATAGTATTTGCAGTTTAAAAGAGATGGCACTTAAATATCATAGGGCGAAATCTCATGACACGAGCACTTCCCAGTCTTGCAGTTTCTTCTAGTTTGGGGGTGGTGGTGTTTTTTTTTTTCTTTCTGTTGGTTTGGGGTTTTTTTTGCTTGCTTTTGTTTTTATTCAAGTAAAAAATTGCCTATATCATCATGACTGGCATTCCAAAGAATCAAAATACAATTTAAGCACATGACCATGAGTTAATATCACTGCAAAGAACCAGCGATGGGACCTTACTGGAGTAACATTTCTGTTTCACAGTACTGCTTTCAGTCTCTCGGCCATTAGTGAGGGAAGGATCATTCATTCTGCTACAAAAGGGCAATCTGACACAAAGCATTTAAGTAACAGGACAAAGATCGGTGCAGATCTGGTAGCCAAAACTAAAAATCCAGGTGTTCCACCCCTTACTACACCCAGGCCAACAGCAGAGAAGTGCTCCACCTTTGTAGACAGCTGCTGTGTATTGGATTTGCAATGTACATTGTAAATTTGTATGCCATTATTGGTCTTGACCAGAACTTCAGAAAGTTTATATGTAGTGTAAGATAAACAGTCTTTTCAGAAATGTAAAAAATATTCATTTTGTCTTAAACGTTTAGTTTTCAGTTTCACTGTAAAATATTTTAAAATATTATTTTTATTAAATGTTTGAACTGGAACTATAATAAAGTATTATTACAGCACAGAAACAATGTTAAGCCTATTTATTTTTATTTCAAATTTAATCAGTCAAGGCTTGTTTCTTGCAGTATAGAGTAAAGCAGTATTTACCATTGAAGCATCTGGTTTATATTTGGCAGGTTTAACTAACCAGTCAAGCATCTCTTTTTAATGAATGGATGTATATACTTGACCTAGTCAAAAAGCTGCTTAGGTCTGCTGACCAACCAAACACAAAAAACATCAAGAGTAAAAAATACAAGCAAATTATCCTAGTACACTTTTATGCCACACATGCTTTCCAACAGTTGCAGAGTATATTCTCCTATCCATGTTCTTCCTCACAGGCTAACAACCCTGCAGTGAGAAATCACATTATTATGCTAATATGCAGGATAAAAAAGACCACTATATTTCACTGCAGTTTCTCTGCAGTGAATTGCAAGCTGGTGGGATGCACATTTTCAGTAATTGGACTCTAGCATGATAAAGTATATCCCAGAACGTCAGACATACTATAACTAGTTCTCCATACATCTGGCACTATGTGCAAGAGTCGTCAAGTACGTCTGAAGCATACAAAAGTTTTTCATGAGAGGAATGAATCTTCTTTTAATTTTAAAATACACCAGGCACAACATCATAAATATTGCACAGATATATCATTACCAAGACTGTAATTTAATTTGTAGGTTCTAACAATGCATAGAAACCATTCAAGCATCACTTTCCATTTCAATTACTTTATCAGAGCCCTCAAACCTTGTCTAACTTGCCATGTATCATCCTGTGTTTAATTACTTGCCATATATTTGTTTATAAAGTACTGTACAGAACAAGAGCTCCTTTTCAGTTTAACCCACTGTATAAACAAAGGGCATGCCCCTAAGAGATGCAACACCCAATGCTTCACTGAGATCAAGCCTGGAAGTTTAGGTTAGTTTATTACTTTAAAATCAATGTTAATGTCTATGTTAATGACAGGCCACAGTTACCACTGAGCTATATCGCCAGTCACCCTACTTTCTTATCCGTTATTAACAATGTTGGTCCGTTGGACCTTTCTATCAGTTTGCCCATCTTATTTCTGTTTTCTTGTCTCATTTTTAAGAGGAAAAAAGTTTAGACACACAACATCAGTAAAACACACAATTATAAAGTCAGAGAATATTCTGAAGCCGACTGTGGGGTATACACATGTGGCATAGACATAACTTATTGCTTGACTGCTGATCAAAGTTCTTTCTGTTCCTGATAACAGCTCTTTTGCTTCCTATTCCCTTAATAATACTTTCATGGATGGAAATAATTAAGCAGTTAATGCCTTGTACTGCTGTAAACAACCATTTCCTTGACAGAAAACAGGGAAGCACTTACAGGCTGGGTAGCTTGTCACTAACTCCGGACTTGGTTTTGTTCTCAGCACTCTGGAGCAAAGCCTGTGATGGAGTCAATGGGGTCCATCACCCATTGTCAGAATCCAAATGGGAAGACAGTTTGCTGATGATGCCTTTTCCAGCTGTATTACAAAAGAAGCATTATTTTCTCCTGGGTTTTTTGGGTTGGGTTTGGGTTGTTTGGAGGTGCTTTTTTTTGCCAAGGAAGGTTTCATGCCACCTCACCAGTCCTTTAGCCCATCCAGTTTCTAATTCTGATCCAAGAAACCAACAGCGCAGGAGGACAAAGACCTATGTACGGAGCTGTCTGCAGGATCTCCTAAATCTGCAGCCTCTGATACACAAGACTCTGGAAGGCAGCTGGAGAACCACCATCAACATCTTTCTTCCCTCTGCTTATGCAAGCACCATGACAGAAACCCCTCAGTGTGGTTATCTGCTTTCTGCAATGAAAGGAGAGAGATCGACCGCTCGCCTTGCCTCCAAAGGCCTCCAAGGGCCTTTCTTCCTCCTTTCTTCAGCAGAGGAAGGAAAAAAAGTAGTCATATACAATCCTGATCTCAGTCTCAGCTGCTTCCCCATGGCACAAATGGAGGAGCAGAACACAGCCCCCCAAGCTGCTGTCCTTCACAAAGGCATCAAGGTGACACACACCCCGGCACCCAGCCAGGCTATGCTGGGGCCACCCTGCACTCCACACCTCTCTCCATGACCCTCAATAACTTTCAAATTGCCTCAGCTTTCCCACGTCAGCTCTCCAGCCCACTGCCCACATTTACACCTACAAGGATGTGTGTGGTGCTTCCCTGAAGACTGAAAATCCTACAGAAGCTCTTTGCATTTGAGAGGCCGAGATAAATAAACAGGGAGGGAACAGAACAGTTCTGGCTGCCTGACACGTACTAGATTTGAGATTATGTACAGACTATACTATCTTCTCCTAAACATACGTATTGTTTGTCATTCCTTCTGTTTACTGATTCCGAAGGCATGCAGTGAAACAGATATGCCTTGGGGTAGAAAAAAGTACCATCAAGTTCTCTTATGCTTATTCCAAACTCCCTCCTTCTTTAAAAAAATGCAAACAAACAAACAAAAAGCCCTCCCACACCACAGAGCGCATAACTACTAGCTAGAATGAACCACTATAAAAGGGACAGGCAGCTCTAGAGCTTCACTGCTGGCAAAGCGGCACACTCGGTAGACCAGCTGGAGCTTGCACCGGGGAGCAACCTGTACACAAAGCCTTTGAACCAGCACACAAGTGAGCATCTGAGCTCCAAGAGAACACTGTTTCTTTGTAACATGTATATTAACATTATGTATACATACATATATGTTTTGCATACCAGCAGTACATTTTTGGCCTATCCTTTGGTGATGGCAGATCAACATAATCAGGAATTTTAGATTTTTAGGGATTTAAAAAATTAAAGGCAAGCAAGTACAAGTGGGAAATCCTGTGCTGGAAACTCTATAAGCCTGTCAAAATTTATTTTAAGTTTACTAGAGCAAATATAGCCAACTCTCACTGGAGTCGCATGAAGAAGGTTCTGCAAAACTGAACTATTACGTCAGGTCTGCAGTCTGTCTCTCTACCCTGTAATTTAAACCTCATGCTTCCCCCTCATTTCTGCACTGATTTAAACAAAGACATTTTCCTAGCTATAGGAAAGTATCACAGTACATATAGCAGACATAAATGCATTAAGCACCTCTCAAAAGTTAAGACTGCACTACTAGTTGCTCTGTATTGAGGATCTGTCTCACCTAATGTTGCGTTAAAAGACAGTCAGCCAGGCACCCTCCAGAGTCAGCTCATTCCTTCTACAGCTGGGTGGGACAAGCTGCCCTTCGGTGTTCCCAGCCTTTCGCCACTGACTGCAGTGGGCAGCATTTTCTACCCAAAGCTTATAAGGATTAGACTTTTTTCCTAATTCTCTATAGTGAGCCTGCCCATATGTCTTTTCATTTAGCTCAGTCTCTGCTCTGTTTTTCATCCTTTTTTTTTCTTCTTTATAAGTCAAGCTGAGATACTACAACTAGAAGGGATAACGGCAGCTTCATTCCAGCTGCTGCTTGCTAGTCTTGCAGTGGACTTTGCTGTGATCCACCTTGTTGGATCCAACCTGTCCTGTGGTTCCTGTATGTAGTTTGGGTTCATATTCTGAGGTTTTGTGGGGTTTTTTGGCAGGGGTAGTCAGAACACAAGGATGGTTTTTAGGAAAGAAGTAAGCAGCGCACTTCAGGTAAATGCCAGCTGGAGTGACCGATGAATGCTTGAGGACGTTCATGGCAAAGAAGCTACAACCATCACTTGCCTTTGCAATCCACTCTCATATTCAAAGCAAAGGTATTTGAGGTGCACTTTAAAGCTACAAATGGCTTTTGAAACCTAGCACTTAGTTCAGCCATTCCCACTGAAGATGTAGTTAAGGTTCAAAACAGTTTAATCTCCTTCAGACGCTGCAGAAAATAACAGCTCTCTACAAGTCAGGCCTTAGTGCAGCATCTCTGAGAGTCCAGTGCAGTGTGACGGAGTGCTGAGAGATAACACTGAGGTGGCTGTTGCGCTTTGTACACATCTGGTCATTAGTGGGGAATAACAGAAATTCTGGTTTGATGAAATCACCACGAAGCTCTGACAACTGGTGGGACGTGTCATATGTGTGTGCATGTGCATGGGCACGCAGCCTTACTTCTCAGAAAACTTTTTCCCGTATCAATTCCATCATGTCACCAACTCCTTGACCACACAGACTTACGACCCCAAGCACACCTGCACATCAAGAGCTCTTTGGCCATCATAATTTCCAACAGCCCTTACCATTCCTAGATTAAGCCCACCCTTTTTCAGTTGTAAAAAAAAAGAATCCAACAGAAACTAAGCGAAAAGCAGTAATATGCTTCTTGCCATAAAATGTTTATCTTATAATGTGCATCAGCTTAAATCTAGCTATAAGAGCAGGCTCTATATTTGGACCAACCTGGTTACACCTGTACTGAACCCGTTGACATTCCCTAGTTGACATTGTCACAGGTTAGCTGTCAGTGAGACAACTTGGGTGACACAGTGGGTGAACTCTGCTTGGAAGAGCATCCTGGCATCCTTGCATCCTGGCTTGTATCCGAAGTAGTGTGGCCAGCAGGACTAGGGAAGTGATCGTCCCCCTGTACTCGGCACTGGTGAGGCCCCACCTCGAGTGCTGTGTTCAGTTTTGGGCCCCTCACTACAAGAAAGACATTGAGGTGCTGGAGCGTGTCCAGAGAAGGGCAACAAAGTTGGTGAAGGGTCTAGAGCACAAGTCTTATGAGGAGCAGCTGGGGGAACTGGGGTTGTTTAGCCTGGAGAAAAGGAGGCTGAGGGGAGACCTTATGGTTCTCTACAACTACCTGAAAGGAGGGTGTAGCGAGGTGGGGGATGGTTCTTTTTCCATGTAACAAGTGATAGGGCAAGAGGAAATGTCCTCAAGTTGCACCACGGGTGTTTTAGATTGGGTATTAGGAAAAATTTCCTCACCAAAAGGATTGTCAAGCATTGGAACAGGCTGCCCAGGGAAGTGGTTGAGTCGCCATCCCTGGAGCTATTTAAAAAATGTGTAGATGTGGTGCTGAGGGACGTTTAGTGGTGGACTTGGCAGTGCTAGGTTAACAGTTGGACTCGATGATCTTAAAGGTCTTTTCCAACCTAAACGATTCTATGATTCTATGAAGGGGAGGGAGCACAAAGCCATGTAGAGCCTGACCCAGAGCAGTCCTATGAAGGCTTCCAGTCTAGCCACGCTCCAGGCAATCTGAGCAAAATGATGCATGAGATGCAGCACATTTTGCATTGCCTTGATGGAAATCACATTGCCTCTGTGTGGACGTTTATTCCCCCAGCAACATTTCATTGTTTGAGCTATCTCCCTGCTACCAGTCTGCATTACTTTATTCCTGATCAGTAAGACAAGCATCCAGATCAGTGAACAGGCACTCATTTCTGTATACTTATGAGCGTATTTCATTTCCTACAAACAAATAGATCGTCAGAGTTAAAAAAAAAAATGTTAAAATTATCCAAATAAGCAGAGAGAAGTTAATAAATCTCTCACGCTGGATTTTCCTACGCTCCCTTAGTGTGCTTTCCAGACAGAATAGTGTGGTGAGTACACTAAGAAACCTCTTGGCATGTCAGCCAAGATTTTTCAGGGTGTTATCACAAATGACAAAAATATAAACACACTGAAACATAACACATTTCAATCCTAAAAAGGTCGGATTTACATAATTACATCATTGGTTTGCCAATATCCACATTTATCTCATCAGTATAGCATGGCCCACCCATCCCACAAGCTATTAGACTGTTTGGACTGAACATATAAAAGCTGTTACTGATTTTTTTTTAAAGTTAACATTATGACACCCCTCATAACTAGCGCTGCATTCAAACTAACTGTTTCTTTTGCTTTCAAATGAGATGTTTGTTTCTTTTGCTTTCCCACAGCTTCTTTTTAGGTAGAGTTTTCTGAGAACAAAGAGGAGTCATGTAATTCATGAAGGCGTAGCAAGCATTTTTCTCCCCTCCTCCCCATTCTCCTTGAAGAGATCAAGCACATCATGTACCTAACATAGACAGCCACCACCAATGCAGGGAGCCAAACCCTTCAGACCAGTCTCAATTTCAGCACTTCCTTAGGGCACCACTGAACTGATGGGGTCATCCCTTTTCTTTCCAAAAAAGGAATAGTTTCAAACATGTACAGTTCTGGTACAGATCAGCATTTTTATTTGGTTTAAATATGCTGTATATCATATTTCTGCTCTTTAAAAAAAGAAATACTGTTAGTAACTGCACTCATAAATCAAAATAAATGCATGGCTTTCTAACTCGCTGTACTAACGACTCAGCTGTTATTTTTGTTCCACATTCGTATCTCTTCTCACTGCACTGAAGCCAAATAAAACTGAACAAGTTGATATGGTTAAATGAACATAAAGGAAAGCACAATCCTTGGTCTCATCTGGCATTACCAAACAACTCAGTCAAAATACAATTTCTATTACAGATATATAGAATAGGTTAGGACGTAAATAATACAAAAGTGTTTTAAAACAGAGATGATAGTTAAAAGACCTAAGCAGCATGTTTACACCTGTAGCCAGCTGTTTCTTCCAATATAAGGACGCAGCAAATCAGAAGAAATAAGTTGCTGTGCTGAGTTTTGGAGTCAGCACTATTGGCAGGAGAAATGGTCACGGAAGCCGTATATACAACGGGATTTTGCGTGTAAGTGCCCAGACTGCACTGCATTTCATAGCTATAAGGCCCAGCAGTATCTGCAGTTGTAAGCACATCTTTTGCAATGTTAGTGGTGCTATCAGTGCCTCAATTAAGAGTTGTCTTAGATCACAAACTTCTTCCTATACTGTTTGAGCCCTATATTTTCTTTTCATTTTACTTCCTTCTATC
Source organism: Larus michahellis (assembly GCF_964199755.1). NCBI lineage: Eukaryota > Metazoa > Chordata > Aves > Charadriiformes > Laridae > Larus > Larus michahellis. The sequence goes on from NC_133897.1 coordinate 20,075,695, forward strand.
CAAAAAAGTATACAAATTGGTCAGCATGGCTGAAGTAAACAACCTAGTTTATCCTAAGGTCAAGCTATCTATAGTAAATATTAAGTGACTGAGGGACTATCCTTTACCCAACACACCCTTTCGGTCTTTTCGCTTAGTCACATGAAGTTCTAATTTGCAATGATGTAAGAAAGGCATATATTCACACAAAAAATAATTTCAGCATCACATCATTTCTCATGGAGTCCTGCTGATATTTGCAACTGTCTTGCTTTTGCCAGTTGAGGCTTTTTTTAACCCCAGATCTTAACATGTATCCAAGAAAAGATATTTTTACTGCTTATATTTTTAGAGGTTCTGACTAGCCTTCCAGAGCCCTTATTAGAAAAAGTACAATCCAACATGGAGAAGAATCAAGGTCCTCAGATACGTAGTTGTGTTCTACTAGACACCAGGTACTGGTTAACCCCTCTTTGTTAAAAGGAAGATAGGGACAGAGTTAATTCTCTTTCATATTCATTAGGCTTATCTAGACGCAGGTTAATAATATACTGAAGTGAAGACTCCGTGGAAAGCAGAGAATTTGGGTCATCATCAACATTTTGGATTTGTGAGATACTTCTTGGGAAAACTAAGGTCCTGAATGACAAGCAAATGGCAGGTTTGAAGAAGAAAAAACACTGCTTCTAACTTTACTTGAGTTCTAGGAACCATGGTACCAAAACATCCACCTCCACAAAGTGATTTTTAACCCCTGTTTGAGAAACAGCTCATTCGGAAAGCTAACTGGAAGTCATAAAGCTTGGTTGGACTTTGGCTTACAGGACTCCAGCAATTCAGATAAGCTACGTGGTTGACAAAAGAGGTAGAGGAGGACATCCCCTTCTAATAATGGAGGTCACAGCCATGAGCATTTTTATCACCTGTCAATGTGTTTGGGGAGCTCTGGCAACATCTGACTCTGTTAGATACTTATGAATTTCAAGTAAACAGCCAAATTAGTGCAAATTGTTCTACTATCAGCAAGGGCAGTGGAAAAAAAAAAAGTCTCAAGAATTGAAACAAGGAAACATTATGTAAAAAGAGGTGGAGTAAGAATAAAACCAGAAACTAGTAGACAATAAAAATGGACTCAAATCCAATTCTTCTGTTTTTATTCAGGGCAAGCTCCCACTGAAGGCACAAAAGCTTTGCCTGAGAACCTCCGACTTGTGTGAGAGATAAGATTGTAATTGTAATGCAGGGCTGAGGAGACCTTCATACAAGACATATCATATGTTGTCATTAAGTGAATTCATAGCTCTAGGGCAAGCTCTAAGCAAACCTCAACATGAAAGGCAGGCTAGCTTGAATACAGGCCTGTTAGTGGGAAATAAAGAACTCTTCCCCCTAAAAATTCCACTAGAACAACTGCGTTGTGGTTGCAAGTTGATCTGGTTCCACAGACGAAACTCCCTGGGAGTTTCCAGGTAACTGGTTTGTGATATCTACCATATGACACTCCTCTTAGACTAACTGGAAGTTTACTGCGTGGGTGCGGCAAGCTCATGTTCCTTGAACAGTTTAATATCAAGAACATGACACTTCCTTTCAACGGCCAGCTTGATATAAACTTTAAATCCATCCTCGTTATTTGAAAATTTTTAAAAAAGATATCGTTTAAATTGTTGGTATAGTAATAGCATCTACACACTTATATTCCTTACTCATGGTGCTTGTGAAATACATATAATACACCAAAGCACAAAGCCCTCACATTAAAAAAGCCCCAATGCAGGACCCATCCAACTGCAGGATCTGTATCTTTAAACAGACCCACTTTTTGCCAGATAACATTTGAGATTTATATATCGTTGTATGTGTAGCTAAAATTAAAAAATGATTTTTTCGTTAAAATTCTATTTACTTTCCCACTAACTTAGGCTTTATACAGCAGTAGGTATTGTGTATCAAAGGACATATGAATGAAACAGAACAGGTCCATCTACAGTCTTTCATCACAGTCTGATTTGATGCAGCTACTTCCCAGTGTCTGCAGCTCTCTAGTTGCATAAAGAATTGGCAACTACTGACAACCCATTTAAAGCAAAAGTAGTAAAACCCATATGAGTAAAAAAAATAATCCAGGACATCAGAGACTTCTTTATATATTTTGTTCAAATCTCAGCAAGATTTGTAATGGCAAGTTGGAAAATAACTGTTTATGTTTAATATGTAGGTTTGAAACTAGACATAAAATCTGAGAGTTCGTTGATTTAGAGAGCGATTAAACATGTATTTTCTCATATGGATCAAGGAAGAAGAAACAGATTTCACTGTTCTGATTTAAATTTACAGTTAATCTGAAAATATCTCTTTGTTTGAAAAAAAGAAAAAAAGGAATTAGATATTTTCATTATTTATAAGCATCATCTTACCTTACATCTCTTGGTGAGTTCTGCTTCTAGACGACTTTGGCAGGTATTTTAATTCAGGAATAGTTTCAGCAATACATGCCATTACATCTTCTCTTTAAAATAAAGCGCTTTTTCTCTTTTCCTCAGACAAAGTATGTGGGCTAAAAGAGCTGCAGCGTCTCTGTTCAAGCGATTTCATGGACACTCAGAGGCTTTCTTTCTACTGTATGAAAGTTAAATCTGAGTAAGGAAGGCATTTTTCCTGTCCCGGAAATCACTATAACCAAAACCAATGCTGAGCTAATGAGAAATGTTTCTTCCATGTGTTCTGTTTGGCAGACACCGCAAGTCATATCAAGGAAACACGTGATGTTTATAAATACAATATGGCTCATGTTGTCATAACCTCCCAATGGCAAAAAGAGCATTAGAAAAAGCAGGCAGCAAAACAGCAGGAAAGATGAGATTTGTATCATTTGGAAGGTCTCTATCAGATAATAGAGGTATTAGCATTTGTTTTTTCTTTTTTTCTTTTTCTTCCCCAAAGAAAACAAAGTTTTATAGTAATAGGATCAGTAAGGCAAACACATGGCCACTTACAGAAATGCTGTCCTATAGGCATCCTAGCACTAAAATGCATTCATCCAATTTACTGCTTGAATTCTTTTCCAATAAATACTTTTGTTCTAAATACTTTTACATGGTTCAAGGAGCTGTTATTTTCTTTCAGCCGTGGTGTGCAATGAACAAATATCATTTTGTCAGCATTTGCAGCTTTTATGCTTATTGATGTTAAGATCACAAACAATCCGATGAAAAGAAGTTAAACATCTCAAAGAAGCTGGATATATGTTTACAGGTACCGTAAGAACACAGAAGGATGATCCTGGTTTTATTATCTCCCTCTTTCCTGCAAACCAGCACTGAATTTCAGGCTCCTTGGATGCTTTAAATTCTCAGGGAGTTGTTTGAGGGTATTTAGCACTTGTAGGGTTTTTTTAAGTTCACATATTGCTTCTGACTCTAGAGAGTTAAAATGTTAGCAAACTGCTCGCCAGGCAATTTCAGGGGAAAAATGAAAAGTTGCCGTTGCACAATTTCATTAATAAAAGCTACTTAGCACAACAGTTTACCCAACTTATCAAATGTCTGTCTCATTTTACTGTACAACTCATTTTAACTCATTCCCTCTCACCTTGGCAGCCCAAACCCCCATCGCTGCCAGGAACATCATCACCTTTTTGCCATTCTAACTCCCAGAAAAACATGGAGTTTTCAGGTACCCCCTGCTCCCCCAACTCAGCTCTGACCCAACTTGCTCTAATTGTTCTTTCTTGGAGAAACTGCCTCTGAAAAAAATCCAAAACACCTTAAAGTGTTCGTCAATACAACAGCAGCCACAACAAGCATTCCTGGGATATTCTGGCCTCACCCACCCAGCAGAGGTCTGGGATAAAGCGCTGACCTGCTAAGGCCTTATGCAAGTCAGGGAATTAAGCAAAAACATGGTGGGTCTAGGAGATTCTCAAACAAAATATAACCCACAGACTTTAGGGCAGGTGGTTGGGATGAGAAAGATTGCCAAGCAAAATAGCCACCGGTTTGTTATGAAGTAAAAATTCCCTCTTGATTCTCAAAATTGGCAGGCAGAGGAAGCCCAAGACAAACCACTGCATAAACCAACATTATTAGTATCCAACTGTGCCACCAGAAATGCAGACAAGTTGCAATGACAGAAGGGGGAGATTATAATTTAGGATTCTTCCCCTTTTAGACACTCCATAAAAGGAGGATGTAGGGAATGAGGACAGAAAATACGCTGTGCACATTCGGTGGGGGAATCACTTCCACTTGGAGTCACCAGGGGCTCACAGCAACAACCCAGGATAAACGCAGCTGTGACACTTCCAAAGAAATTCAATTCATTCAGCAGCATACAAAAATCTGCTGTCAGTTCTTTAGTGTCATCTACTGATGTTGAATCTATACGCCAACGCTGAACATGAGAAGGGAGGCAGCCTGGACCCTTCACCAAGTTAAGTCTGAGAAAGTCTTTTCCTCTTTGAATCTATGCAAATCACAAATGTTAATTCTAATGGCACAGACCAGCATGGCTGTGTACATGCATTTGCACTGGAATTCAAAACAATGCCAGAGAGAATAAAAAGATCATCTAAACATTTGGACATGAGATAGTATTTCATCAAAAGAAAGTGCGCAGAGAGCTAGAAAGTGCCGATAAAAGTTACAAGCTCAGGCGAACGAATAAATGAATGAAATGCAGAAATGTGAAGATACATTTTTCCAAAGAAAACAGCTGATACAGATTTTCAGCGTACATTTGGGGAAAGGAATAATAAAAAAAGGAAGAGCACAAAGACAAATATTCACTGAGATGGCACTATGTGGTTACCTCTTGCTTGAACAGCATTCAACATGTCAAACAAACCATGCTCTTCAAGATGTAAACGGCCACGGCACAGTATCAGAAAGTAAGGCACTCTGAAGGATTTCAAGAGAAACTGCCCTTTAGAGCTTGCTTAGACCCTGAGCAAAATCACTTTTCTCAAACCCAACCCACTCAGAAAAACGCATGAAACAGAAAGAAGACCAGGAAAATTAGAATTAATGGACATGAAAGCTGAGTGGTTTTGATAGGAGATCTGAAAATCACAGATCCCGTATTCCTCTCGCACATTCTGAGTCTTCTTGTCCATATGGATAATACTTAATACTTCAAGTGTTACTGCCAATTCTTATACAGGTCTCACATCTGTTTGGTAGTTAAAACAGGTGTCCAAGCTGGCAGCTAACATTATTTTCTGAGATTATTTTCGGTCTGTTACATGGAAATGATTATAAATCACATGAATAGAAGCCTGAACATCATCAAACCCAGGGATAAAGGTTCCAAAGGGACAAGAAGGCAAACAGTAGAAAAATCTGTAAAGGCAAAACTTTCCCAAACCTCAAAGAAACAAAGCTTTAACTCACATATGGCAGGAGATACAACCACATTCACAGTATCACCATGGAAAAAAGTACTTACAATGACTAATTCATGATATTTTAAATACTGTTCTTTCAATCAGTCTGACAATAAGCTGCTTTTCTGTAGGTTTTTTGAAACAGTTTACCATGACGCAGAGCACAAATGTTTACAAGAATTACTCCCTACTTCCGACCACAGTGAATTTAGCACTCATATATCACATGAAATTGAAGAACATCAATTTATCCAATGCGAAGATGTACAAACATAAAAGGAGGGATGAGAAGCAAAGTTATTTCCACAATGTTTTGGACACCATGTAATACCAGTACATAAAATGTACATGTTTCTCACTTAGTCCCCCCACATTTCCATCCCCTTTAATCTGGTTTGCTAAAGAAACAGGGATAGATCTGCTTATTGGTGGTTGTCTCCCCGTACCTAATAACCCGTGAATCTGCAGGCAAATTTCAACCAGATTTAGCCAAAGGGTAGAAACCATTAGACTACTACGTCCCTACAAACTTTGCCAAATTAGAGATTTGCAAGATGATCCTACAGTACTTCTGTCGAACAGAGGAAAAGCTGCAGTGTGTGCTCCAACTTTTTAGACTCTGAAGGATAAGCATCGGAGAGAGCGTTATTACAGCCCACTGCTTTGGGAAAAGCCTCAGTTAGGATCTGAGTGTTGCTGCACAGGGAAGAACCCAACCAGAAGACACACATCCTTAGACAAACAGGTTTCATTATTTCCGGAGCCCAAGAAATTGCTTGTTTCCATGCTCATAACTTTGAAGTGCAGAAGTTCACACAGATCAAAGGGAAGACTTTTTGCATGTTTCTCCACAAAGCCCCTGTGAACATCCTGGCTCTGTCTTCCCCTCTCAGACCAGAAAGAGAAGAAATTTGCCAATGCAAAAGAAAAGCCAAATGAGAAAATAGCTGGGTTTTTTTGGATGCAGAGAATTTTGAAATGGCATCTTTGGCATTTCAGCAGAGCAGAATACAATATTCTACCATGAAACCACCACTTCTGGAAAGATCGTCACTGTGTCACCATGATTACTGAGTGATGGCCAAAGAGAGATAACTCAGCCATAATAAGGACATGTCAGGTGGGCATAGCTATTGTACAACACAGTATTTTATAATCAGCAATACAAATTATTACAGTTTTTGCTCAGAAGCAGCACCTGTCTTCAAAACAACTCTGTTAGGCAGTAAATGCCTGGAAGAGGGCCAAAGAAGTAATCTTTACTTTTGAATACATGTAGCTAACACAGTAGTTAACCATCTCTGGAAACAGGTCTAGAGCACACAAATAAAGCCATAGTAGATACATTCAGCATCTACTGCACATGGAACAAAACCAGTATAGGATAACTTTATAAACTCACAGTGAAATTGTTACATGAGTTAATGTCATAATGCACAATGACAGTATGCCCTGCCTTCGAACGTGAACGAGATGTACTGGATACATCCAGTTAATGCTACAGGAATATAACTAGAATTGAAGAATTTCAGGACCTTAAAGAAGACACTGAAGACTATCATATCAGCCCTTTGAAGTATGGCTATTTGCTCTCTCATGTCGTGTGCAGCAGTGTGAATAATCAAGTAATTAGATTTCTGACCTATCAAAAGGACCATTTTATAATTGAAGTACATAAATGAGAGGTGGTTGAGAATAGTGCCTGTAAATAAACTATTGCAATCTTTCTAAAATAATGAGGCCCTAAACTGTTGAAACAGCAGAAGTGCTTACATGAAATATTAATAATAAAGCAGTGAGACATGCTCAGAATTGATAATGAAACCAAGAAGCAAATGTACAATTAGGCAAATCACTTCACAGGCAATTTTCCGTGCAGTTGAATCTGCTTTGGAGCACGCACAAAAGCCACAAAGCAGGTAGGACACTAGTGGCATTTCCTCCTGGCCCCATCGAGCTCATTTGGTTGCACCGTTTCCTGGGGACAGACCTCGGGTGGGTGGGGAGGAGATGAGGTTGTGTAACAGCACAACTGCATCTCCAGCCCTCTCGGAGATAACAGTCCAGTAAAAGATAGAGACAGTGACAGAGAGAAATCAAATATGTTTCAAATGCCTTCTCTGTAGTTTTCCAATAAAAAATGTTCACTTGAAAGTGCAAATATACTAGTTTAGTATATCCTTGTTTAGTACAGATAGAAAATTTTAGCAAAAGACAAAACCATTTACACCACAATAGGTATTTATCAGAATTTCCTATTTGAAAGGGTCATTTACAAAGTGTTTCAGTAGACTTCAAGCTAGGTACATCTGCTCAGCCACTGCAAACCAGTCCATGCTGAAGCCTTGCTGGAGTGAACTAACACCATGCCATACTCCTCTGTAAAGGGTTTGGAAACACGAAAAAAAGTCGTCGTATAAACTTTGAGCGCTGCCTGTGTCCCAAAATAAGTAATTAAAGGCTATGTTTTGATTCACATGCTTTAATGCTAGTAAACAAGAACAAAAAACCCAACAGTTAATGCTCAGGGCAAGTAATTGGAAAAAGCAAAGAAGTTAAGAAACATTACGGTAAGCATTATCAATTCATTCTTCTGTATACGTGTCATACATATACCCTTGATTTTATGAATTGTTGTGTTATCAACAATTAATTACAGTTAAGAATTTAAACATTTAACGTAAAAGCTGGAGGAAAGAGGAGTATAAATGCAGCACTAGTACTTACCCTTATGTCTCCATTTACAGCTCTGGAAGTGTGATTAAACGCATGTGCAGGATCTTTGTTGTAAACTTTAAGGAAAGATCGGTCTTGAATATTCCTGCAATCAAAAGAATCATCAATGATAACAGATGAAAGTAGTTTTATTTACTTTGTTGCCCGAAAGTTTCAGGTAACAGACAAACACGGTAGGTCTGCAGCTGACCTATAAGAAAAACCTAAATGCCATAACTTAGACACACACAAACAAACAAAAGCCTACTTTGATTCTCTTTCCCATGGGAAGTATCATTCTTTCGCTACAACTCCACACCCATAAAAATTAGATAGTGTTAGTTTCTTTCAAGATCCTGCCATAGAGTGAAAACACTTTGAAGACAACAGAGCTTCAACATTTACACGGCACTCAAAAGGATTTAGTTAATATTTACATGTTTTATTGTGTACTGAGCCCACGTGAATTTTTGCTATTCTAAGAAGCAAGAATATCAAAAGAAAAGCAGTCTTTCTAACTGCAATTATTCTTGAGGCAATTCTAATTACCAGCTTGCTCAAAAACCTGAAAAAAATATCCACAAAAGCTAAAAATTCAGTAGCAGACAAATTCTTCTGCTAAACTTTATCTATAATAAAGACAGGTTTTTAAGGGAAAACATAGGAATTAAGAAAAAACAAATAAACAAGCAAAACTTTTGATGAAAGCTACCACAGAAATGGTTTAAATGGAAAGCCCCAAGAGAATATTTTTGTTTAATTAGGACCCAACAGTTCATCATTGATTAGTTCATTTTTCAACTACTACATTTAGGAAAGAGTTAGATGACAGTAGTTTTCTAGTTTGTTTCAAAACCTACCTTCCAATAATTAATAAACACTTGCACTGAGTTCTGCTGATTTCTTGTCCACATTTAAGCAGTAGCAAAGCCTCCAATCTACGCTCACTTACATCCTTTCAAAGGTGTGATTCCTTTCATTTCCCAGTAGTGATCTCTAGAGAATTTACTTACGCATGTGACTGAATTCCTTTCCTCCAGGTGCAGCTACAAGTCTAGTGAACTGATCTTAATCACTGGGATTATCATTTAAAAATGAAGGAAAGGATTCTTGGGCAGGTCCAATTTCTTTCTTACAATGTCATATTACAATCAGTGATTGCTTTGAATGGGTAGCTAGTCAGAACTTGTGCTGCTGTTGTAGATGTCAAGTAGTTATTAAAGAAACCCCACAGCTTAAGAGACAGATCAGTGCCTTCTGTTTAAGAACTGCAGGGCTGATGAGAAGTTTAGTATTTATGAGTGTTTACTTGTAGACTGCATAGGAAAATAGCTACCTTGCGGCAAGTTCAAGTTCTTCAATTATTTATGGTAACGTAAACTGTTTTCCATCTTGCAAACGTGACCCTTTCGCTTTGAGACTTGCACTGGGAGTCTCAGTTACCATTTTCTGCCTCAGACTTGGAAATACGTTCTTTTCGATACAAAGCAAGCTCTCTCATCTTCAGTTCAAGAAACGGTATATTATTCATTTAAATAAATTTTATCTGCTGTCTTTTCCATCTGATGGCTATGAGATGGTACCTCAGCTAACTGGAGTTTGTTTTAAAAGCATTCTCCGTAAATATTTCTTGTAGAAACATGACACTTTTAAAGTAAAACATTGCTGCAGGCAAAGCACCAAAATACTAGGCATTTGATCTCTGAAGTGAATTCTATTTCACCTCATGCTGTTATTCTAAGATAAACATTACTGATAACAGGTATATATTACTGTACTTTTATTATTATTATTATTTGCATTACTGTAGCTCCCAGATGCGCTTGGCATGTTCAAAGGCCTCATTGATCTGTGTGTGCTGTATAAACACCCCAGGAATACAACCTCTTCACCAGCTTACAAGGTGAACAGAAGACACAAGAGAACAGGATAGCTGCAGAAAGATAAGGGAAAAAAAAGAAACGAGAAGACCACAGTCCCTCCAGCCAGAGAAGCAATAAACAGAACCTGGGACCACGGGCATGCTCAGAGTAGGCAGCGCAACAGAGAGAGCTGGAAGGTGGCACTGGAAGGAGACCAGCGTAGTGGCTGTGTGCATGTCTGCAGAGGACACCTTCCAAGCACATTAGAGGGCTGCCTGAGAGACAGCATGAAGGCACTTGTTTGAAAATTAAAGACATGTAGTATGAAAGTTAGCATAATTCACCAAGTGGAAGCAGATGGCACTTGGTACTGAACAAGAAATGAAAAGTGTTATTGAAGTGGGCTTGGAGGAGCCCTCATAATGAAGACAAGTAGTTTATATTTAATGAGATGGAAAAGATACAGCCAGAGGACAAATGAAAAAAACGCATGTGAAGCAGTCTGCTTGTCAAACGAGGAGAATGATCTTTGTTGCTTCATTTGAATGAGTAAGAGTGAACAAGATTACCTGTGTCAACTGCCAAGAAAAGACCATTACAGCAGCAGCTATTAAAAAACTGATGAATTAGCGGAGTGTTTTCTCACTACGTGGTGAGAAAGGAAAAGCTGCATCATAGGGATGTTGAGCGGAAAAAAATCTGAAATCTACACTGGCTGCAGAGCCCTGAATCACTTTAAGAAAAGGACCAGGTTATGGGCTTAAGTAGAAAGATAGTGCTTTGTCCCCAGTGATTTTTTTTAAAAAAAAAAAGAAAGAAAGAAAAGGGGAAGGAGTGTTATGGCCTAATGAAGGAGAACATAAGCTATGCTGAAACTAATGGTCCATGAGGCTATATTAAAACAGAAGATCAAGATTTTAGTTTGGATGGAGGAGGTAGGATTCATGTCATCCAACTACAGACATTCACAGGGAAGACACCAACAGCTAGGTTCTCTGGCATGTATAATTTCTCAGACAATTTTACAGGATTAATCACAGCCAGCTTGAAATTTGGATGTAAAAATCCCCATTTGGTCAGATGAATCCCATCCTAAAGGACAGACAGAAAAATAAATGGGAGAGTCATCCATGTAGGTATGATAATTCAACTAATCCATAGGGATAAGATAAGATGATAGAGACAGATACAGACAAGGAAAATGAAAGAGGACAAAGCCCTGAAAAACACAACAGGAAATCAATGTTTGAGAAGAGGACCTCTCAAATGATACCTGAAAGTAGAGGAGTGATACAGGAAGAAATCAGGAAAGAACAGTCTTTGAAACAACGGCAGATCAAAGTTTCAAGAAGAAAACGTTAAAAGTACATGAGATATCTCAGAGAAAAAGGATGTTCACAAAAGCTGGCCATTTGTTGACTTCGACAATTGCAATGGAACAGCTGGGAAAAAAAGACAAGTTGGAATTAGAAGAACAAAACCCCAGACAGGTTGGAAATGGGTCTAGGACAGAATTAGAAGAGAAAAACTCCAGTCAACAGTTATAGTGACTGCTCAGTGCAAAAAAGAAAGGTGATGAGGTGGGAAGTGGAAATGTACATTGTGTTCAGGGGCAGTTTTGCTGGGAGGCACAGAAACATGTTAGCAATGTAGGAGCAGTCACTTTAATAGAGTAATAAGTTAATAAAAGACAAAGCAAGGGATGCAAGGCACAGAGGAACATGAGACAGCCTCTAAGGGAAGTGGAGAGCTTAAAGAGTTGACTGAAACACCTGTGTTTAAGACAAGGAAGAAAGAAGAGAATTGAAGGAAGACAAGGCAAGTAAAGGAGAGAAAAATGATACTTCATCTCTTCTCTAAGGAGAGACACTGGCAAGATCTTGTGAAGAGTAAGGAACAGAAATGGAGAAATTGTTGTGGAAATCATTCAAAAACAAGTGAAAATGCAGCTGGTAGTGCATGCTTTGGACTCCATTACGCTGGAGTTGCTGAGGTTTTCTTAGTGAGAAGGTGGCTGTACTGAAGGAGGGAGTTTTGTTATGGAGGAAGTCAGCTGGGTTGCGGGATTTCCTCTAGAAATGCTCTACAATACAGGCATAGGAACAGAGGAAGCAGATGTTGGGATTGAGCCAGGCCTGAGGTTGGCAGAGTGACGCCTGCAATGGGAGCAAGGGAAAAAAAAGGTGGAGTGGTATTAAGATAATCAACAACCACGTTCTCGGGGCAGGGACGAGATGAAGTCATAAACTGTTAGTCTGAAACTCAAGAGAAGATGGAGGGATAAAGTGAGAGAGAAGGAGCTGATGGGTCAGATGATGGTTGGCAATAATGCACTTCGCAACAGAGACATAGTAACCCCTATCTTGATTTAATCAGTTGATTCAATCTTGCAAATAGACTGTTTGATGAATAAGAAACTTGAGCACATGATGAATGATGATGCAAAAAATCAGATGGGTCTTAACATAGGCATTACAGTGGCCAAACAGGGGTGTGGGAGTCTGCAAAGCAAGGAAGATGAAAAAACAGAAACTGAAATACAAGAGGCTGGCTAATGACAAGAGACTGGATAGACAGCCTGAGGAGAACAAGACAGGAGAGAAAATGGGAATGCGGTGCTGTTCAAAGACTAAGAAGAGGAATGGGAGAATTGGAAGTGGCAAGGCTAGAAAAACTCCAACTTGTTCTTTTAACTACAACATGACACGGAGAAGCACCTGAGCCACAGGATCTCCAGAAGAAACAAAGCAGCAGCGGACAGTACACTTCTCTTACTTTCACATCATTTTCCTGCATAATGGTAGACTGGCAGAGAGAGAAAACACCTCTTCTGCCTTCTCCTTCATCTTCTTATGCTCCTTTGTCTATTCTTTTTATCACATAACTTCTTGTGAAAAGGATGGCACAAAGGCCCACTATATTTCCTTGCATAGTTTTACAGAGTGTAACATGTCTGAGGTGTGCCCGAGAGCTTTGTTGCTACGTGATTTGTGACTTTCTAGGGACCCTGGAAACCTGGTCCTTCTGCTTGAAGGGCACAGACATCATGACAGAAAAAACACAGTTAATTAAGCAGCTGCACTCCCACAAAATAAAGGATAGAACGATGCACCCAGATGTTAGTCAGATCATTTATTGACCAAGCTCTGAATTAGTGAAGGGAAGTGACTGCATCAGTTGTTGCATCCTGACATAAAATAGGCAGGTGGTGGGGTTGCTGCAGCAGCCGTCACCAGTGCCACAGATCTTTAGCAGTATTAGATGATGAGTAATTGGCACTCTTGTGAGGACATTGGTGACATTCATATTTGTAACTTCAGGCTCACAAGGATCGGGCTTTGCCCTGCCAGCAAAGAAAAAAAGAGTTTTTCTGTAAATGTTTGGTTTGTGTTCTGTATTTTAAATGTTTATGTCTCAGTTAAAATGCAATAAAATATTAAATATGCGAACCTGCATATATTATATAAATATTTGAACAAGGTAGGGTATTTATCAATGGCTTGTGCAACAGATGTTGCACCTACAGCTGAAGGCAGTGTCAGACCAAACCTCCCATATTACTCAGATACCACCAAATGTGTCTTTATGTGTCAGGCCACCATCTGTCAGATACTTATCAACTCCACTCCTTTTTATTCTGTAAGTGAACTACAAAAAAACCCCAACAAACCCAACAGCTGTAATTCCATGTTTACTTACCTCACATCACACAATTCATAGTATATGTTTCTGCTCTCATCCTTGATGTAAATGGCCACACTGGGCGATTCCAGCATTTTCATCGTCAGCTGCTGGGGGAAGGCACTTACAAAAAGGGCACGAATTGTGTCTGTGCTTGTGATTTCATTCGGCATCCTCAGCTGCTTTGTTTCATCTCCATACTGAAGGTATAAAACACCTACAAGCAAAATATAATAGCACGTTACATATTCTTAAGTGCACAGAAATGAACTGGGCTTCAAAATCCATGGGGAACACAGATCAAGCCCATAATGAGTAGAGAAAAACCAATTCACACTCCTTACTCATAAAGTGCATACAACATTTTCCTTTTTAACATGCTATTGGAATAGCGCGTAGACCAGTGATATGGTTATGCCTTGATAAATACGCTTGCTCCAGTACTGCTCTTTGCCGAGAAGCCTATTTTTACTGTTCTTCAGTTAGATAAATCAGAAGTTTACCTTAAGAAGGATAATGAAAAATCCCAAACACACTAGACTGCTCTGCAGTGGAAGGTGTTGGTAAATCACGAGGTACTTTTTTTTTAAAGCAGTTGAGGAAGAATTTTATCCTTTAATATCACCCAGTTTCCTTTAAACATAAATTTTGCATTTTAGCCTCATGCTTACCCAACAAAACACCCCAAAACCAGATTTCCATTTGAGCACTAGTAATTTTATACTCACAATGCAATCTGCTGGCATTCTATAGTATAAAGCCCTATGTGAAACTCCAACAGGAGCAAAACTGAGGTCTCACACAAAAATAAGAACAATTTCAGAACCTTTCAGCTTCACTGCAGTGTTAACAGTCTTCCTGAGCACTCGGGGAGAAACGTGAAGAATCTTAGATGATGAATTGCAAAATACGGACATTCTTATTCACTCAAGACAAAAAGAACACCATTTTGATATAGCTAACTATTTTCAGGAAATGGGAGGCTGCGAGATGCTCGATAATGGAAAAAAACCACCGGTAATATAGACCAGGGACTCAGTGACAGGATACTAAGTACTTCTTCCAGGGTGCCTGTGTTGTCCCTGCCAGCGCTGTGCTGACTCCTGCATAACCAGCAGGTGCCTGTAACTCCACTGGCCGGTTACCGCACAACGAGTGTGACTCATTAGCTTTGCCACAGCCCAGTCCCACACCATCCCAAGCTACAAAGCCCTCCAAGGACTGAAGGACTTAGAAAAGCCATCTCATTCAACAGCAGAAATCAGACTGGACTTGACGGGGTTGGTTAGCTCTGACCATGCTGGGCCTGGCTCCTAAAGACCACCAAAAGGTCTTCTCATGAGCATCTCCAATATAGGAAGGCTCATTAGGACGTGCACAGCAAAAAACAGGCTGCCACAGAATTGCAGCCTAACTATGAAACTTCCTGGGATCCACAGCAAATGCTCAGCCAAACTACTTTGGAAACAGAGGAAACGGGAACTGATAAGCCCGCTTGAGCCTACGTATTCAGTCACTGCATCGTGCCAGGAAGAAACACCTTTACTTTCTTGCCACCTGCAACCGACGGAGCAGGTGTAGCTTCTGCAGTGGTATCAAAAGACGCTAAAATGGCAGATCACAGAATCACAGAATATTTGAGGTTGGAAGCACTTCTGGAGGCCCCCTGGTCCAGTCCCCCCACTTAAGCAGGGACCTCTACAGCCAGTTGCCCAGAATGGTGTCCAGACAACTTTTGAATATCTTCAAGGAAGGAGACTCCACAACCTCTCCGGGCAACCTCTGCCAGTGCTTGGTCACCCTCACAGGGAAAATGTGTTTCCTGATGTTCAGAGGGAATCTTACATGTTTCAAGTGGTGCCCATCGTTTCTGGTCCTGTCACTGGACACCACTGAAAAGAGCCTGGCTCCATCTTCTTTGCACTCTCCCTTCAGGTACTTTTATACATTGATTAGATGCCCTCCTGAACCTTCTCTTCTCCAGGTTGAACAGTCCCAGCTCTCTCAGCCTTTGCTTATAGGAGAGATGCTCCAATGGAGTTAATCATCCTTGTGGCCCTTCATTGGACTCTATTCAGTATGTCCATGTCTCTCTTGTACTGATGAATCCAGAACTGGACACAGCACTTCAGGTGTAGCCTCACCAGTGCTGAGTAGAGGGGAAGCATCACCTCCCTCAACCTGCTGGCAATACTTTGTCTAATGCAGCCC
The DNA here is from genome assembly GCF_964199755.1 of Larus michahellis. Taxonomy (NCBI): domain Eukaryota; kingdom Metazoa; phylum Chordata; class Aves; order Charadriiformes; family Laridae; genus Larus; species Larus michahellis. Next base: position 20,091,526 of record NC_133897.1, read on the forward strand.
AGGATACCATTGACCCTCTTTGCTGCAGGAGCACATAGCACATCACGGTCAACTTGGTGTCCACCAGGATCCCCAGATCCTTTCTGCCAAGTCGCTTTCCAGCTGGGTGGCCCCCAAGATATGTCAGTGCATCCATTTTACAGACATTTAGCAGCCCAGAATGAGTTGGAAGAGAAAAGAAAAATGCAGAAAAGAAAGAAAAAAATACCACTGAAGTCTGTATTTCCACCAGCTGTCTGAGAGGCACTGACACAGCTAAATGCTATGTAAATGGCTCAAAAGCTACCTAGCCATTGGAAAGCATTTGGAAAAGGAATACAATATCAGATATGCTCAAGAATTAGTGATTACAGAAACATCAACACCAAATTCACTGCAGCCCACGTAGATATACAACCAGGGCAGTTTTATACCTCCCACTTTGGATGCCGCTAGTGACATAATGGTAGGACAGCATCCAGGCTGAACTAACTGCTAAAGTCTTTATTATATTTTCAGGCAGACTTCGGGGCCTGAGCAGATTCTGTGCTGCCATACCTTTGCACCTACCAATAACCAACACAGGTAGGCTAAAACAAATCATCCAAGGATTCTACTTTATGCAAACTGAATTCATGATAGTAACTGCAGTGTAGATACACCATATGTTGTTCTCCCATGGCCAATCTAAATGGGAGGGTTGGGAACACAAGGTCCTCAATGTGGCTACCATCCGTCATTATCAAATCTGAACAAATCACAAAACTTAGACAGTAACTCAATGATTCTCACTTGAAAGTCAGGGCAGTTTATAGTCCTGAGATATGAACATTGAGCAAAAGCAATGGGAAAATCTAAGGTCCTAGAATACAAAGGCATTTAATGAAAGGAAGAGAAGGCATTTTAATCTAGGATGAGCCCTCTTTCCTAAATTTCCTAAATACTAAGTCTTTAGTACTTTTTGTCCCTATATTGTCCATAATTGCTATAGAGGAATGAACATATACATAGGCAGATGTTCCTACAATCAGTGGGTAGATAATTGTGCTTGCACCTAGGGAAGGAGATGTTAATTTTTCTGAATAATAAACAGACTACTCAACATTACCTAACCATTACTTAATATTAGGCTGCTTTTATAAAGTGGAGCCGTTAACATCATTTTCCATTATCAAGAGCTGATACTTTTTCTTTCATTAAGATTGCAATCAGACCCTTTATGAATCCTACTACAAAATTCCATTTTCCTTTAAGTGGAAAAATTGTTTCAGACTGAAAAGTCGCTAGTTTTCTTTCAAAGACTGAAGAGAATTTTCCTAAGAATTTTATTTTTAATGCCAATATTTAATGGGTTACTGAACAATTTTTCCTTTCTTTTTATTTTAATTTGAGACATCATTTATTTCTTTATGTTCTTCTAGGTAAAACTGGCTTTTTAGTACTCATTTAAATATTCTATGCAGCTAAACATTCTTTAGAATTCAGAAACTAACTATATTTGTAAAAAAATTAAGTACACATGTTTTTAATGATTGTATTTATTTCACTGTTCCAAGATGCACATAAACATATTCATTTCTGATGATAGCTTTCAGTTCTTAGGAATAACATAAGAAACCTTCTATATTTTGGCATTTTTAACTTTTCTTGGAGTAAATGGCAAAAAATTATTTTTTGGCTAAAAATACAGACTTTGCATGTCAGCTTTGCAGGTGTGTGTGACTCTTTTCTGCCCAGTTTAAAAGTTAGTGCAGAATGCAGAAAATGCTGGTTTTGCATTTCATGTCACTAAAAATATGCTGAATGCTGAGCTACTGAAACTGTTAACTCAAAAGAAATGGTACAGTTGAAAAATCTTCCTTATACACAAGTCTAAATCATTTCAGAAGAGTCTTGATTCTGCCTGTCCTCCAATACTCCCACAAAATATTGATCCAAAACAAAATTACAGTTATCTTTGGGTCTTGGCTTTTCAAAGCAAATATGCATGTAATTCAAAAAGATCATGTCTTAAAATACACATCTTCAACATACAACTCAGAGAAATGTTTTGGCCACAGCCTTACTGTAGGGGTAAAAGACATTTTCAAAGGCATAATAATTTTTTTTTCCCTTATTCTCCCTTAAATCACATGCCTTTAAATAAAACTACTGCCTTTCCTCTTGAGTTGTCTGATCTGTATCATGATAGAGCAATGCTTTAGGGCATTTCCCATTTGACAAAACTACTGCTCACTTCTAAAAATCCAGCTTCAGCAGACTCAAAATCCATTATTTTAAGTCATTGATGTTATTTTTCTCCCAGACATTGCTGGGCTGAAACTCTGAACACTGGCAATACCCACAGGCCCAACTTCATGGGAGCTGATGGAGCTCTGAGGTTTGTTTTACCTTCAGCTAAAAAATTACTCCCATGGAGAATTAAGGCAAGAAGAAATAGAATATAACTCAGGCACAGTTTTTGTTAGGGCACAGCACATATGCCAGCAAAGCTGCTGGAAAGAAAGTTAAACGCAATGGATGTTAATGTCTCCATGTACCCTGAAGTCCATCTTGCACTTTTGCTTCTGTTACAATGGATTTACCTGAAACATGAAGTCTGTGCTGAGGTTTATAAAACACAAAACAAACCGGACTGCGAAATGCCCTGCTATTCTAGGAAGACAGGTATGAAGATCAGTGTGAACGAGGAAACTACACCATGCAACTGTTTTGAAAGTTCAAGTCAGATAACACTGTGGCTACCACTTGTGGATGCTCCTAAATACCACCAGCCCTGGGCTTTCCTGCAGCTACAAGGCAAACTGTGATGTTAAGCTTTCCCCTTCGTCATGCTGGTATAACTTAGTTTCAGAAATACCTCTGGAGTTTCTGATCATTCTTCACCCTATGGGCAACAGGCCACGGCATTAAACACAGGCCATAGCAGAAAACATTTATGTGTAAGCCAGGCCTTAGAAACTTAAACCTCTTTACAAATTGCTTCACAACGTTCCTGTCAACAGAAAGGTATGTTTTATAGTAGGGGAAATTAAACACCCAAGAGGTGAAAGGACGTGTTCAAGGAAAGGTTTACAAGCATAAAACCCAGATCTGATGATGATCATGCGAACGCACCACATGATCACCCTTTCCTTCCCTGCATACAGAGCTCTTTCAAAAATAAGAGACTTTCTGCTCCCCCTTTACCAAGGGTCAGTGACAGAAGGACTTGCAAAATATTTTGTGATTTCTCTCAGGGCTGGTCTACATGAAACACAAAACAGTGCAACAGAAGATGCGCTGCTAACCTGATTTATGGAGGCAATGCCTCCTGCACAAGCTGAACCCACTGGCGCTGGGTCTAGAGGGTGCCCAGAGCAGCCATCCTGCAGCTTTAGTCCAGCTGGCACAGCTCTGAGGACTGCCCATGCTGTGGCTGCAACTCATGTAGACGCGCCAGATGCATGGCAAGATGCTCAGTTCAGATACTGCCCCTGGGCTGTAAAACCCACTTGCCAGCTGAGGACGTGCCCACACGGCGCAACGGTGAACCACACCTGAACTCAGGGAGTCTAGGCCAGCTTTAGAGCAAAGAGCTGCAAATCCAAAATGATTTTGTATACAGAAGAGGAATTATCCTTACAAACTGGTTATTTAAGAGAACAAAACATGAAGTACACAACAGCCAAGAAAAGTTAAGTACTTGATAAATCAAGAATAAGTTAACAAACATGATTGAGTCATCTTCTGCGACCTTTACAAATATCAGTTAATTCTCTCACACAATGAATTTTAAATGGAAAAATACTGATACTCACATAATACTCTCAGAATTCTCTTCTCATAATGAAGAAGAGAAAACTGAGGCAGGGGAGTTAAATAACTCCTCAGTGTTATGAAATAAAATACAGTCAAAACCTAAATTGGAGTTCAGGAGTTTCTTTCCTGTGAAACTACAGGACACTCTCTGTGTAGGCAAGAAATGCAAATTTCTGCACAGAAAAATCTACTGACATTTAGCAACACCTTAATCCACGGGCTCCTGTCTGAAGAGAAGTATTAACTGATCATAATATCTGTATCTGATGCTGGGTGCTTGGGTACTAGAGCTTTGAAACCTTCCCACAGAACCAGAAATCACTGGCGTAAACGAGGCACTGCTGCTGTCTTCTGACCCAGACACTCTATGTATCCTCTGGAAATTCTGTGTCCAATTTGAAAATTTCAAATAATTAGTAAAGCTGGTTGATCTACAGCAATCAAAACCTGGAGGCACTAGGAGCTCTGAAATGTTTTTAAATCAAAGGTGCAAAGGTAGGTATAACTAAAACAGGGAGAAAATACTTACAGGAGGCCTCCAGATCTTGTTGGGTTAATAATAACATCAAAAAAGTATATTAGTATATTAGGATCCAGTACAGGATGTATAAGGAATGGAAAATGAGATAAACTAGCAAAGAAAGCTGTCTCTTAAGGGAAGAAATATGGAGTACATGGTGAGGAAAAGCAGTGAGAACTGCCAGAAATCAAGCTGAGCTATGTTTTCTAAAGCAAATTAAATAACACAATATTGAGTTAGAGGTTGATAAAGTTGTCGTTAGATTTGTTTTACTCTTTACCTAACCATCAGATAACCACATCTTTTTGAAATGATGGACAATCTTTGTCTTTTCATGCTGGTTTAGCTTGATCTTCCACCATACGTCCATTGAGTCACCGTGCCTGTCCACACTTTCCCTCACACTGAAGTCAGCAGCAATGCCAACAAGCAAAAGTGAGAAAATGCACCCTTGTTTCTTCCGCATATTTATCATAGGATCCTTAGTTGAGACTTGCATCAGTTTTAAAAACTACAGATAACTTTTAAAATCTTGCTAATAGCTATTTTTGTTGGGACACTTCAGGACTTCAGAGGGGTTCACAATAAAAACTGCCAAGCATTTCTTCAAAATCCAGTTTACAAATTATTTTTTTTTTCCCAAAATGCCAAGGTCCTTCCAATTTTTCTTTGATTTTTATTTGACAAAATTGTAATATATAAGACTGTAAGGGTGGCACAGGCCCATAGTGTTCTTCACCTTCTCCCCTCCCCTTTCCTGCAGCTATCAGATAAACAGAGAAAACACAGTTGGTTTCCTTATCACCAAATTCTGCAAAAGTTGTGCAGACACAAGTTTATTACAGTAACAACTCTTGCAGTGTGAAAGACATTCCTCAATATGCAGTTCTTACTTTCCAGACCCTCAAGACTTGACTCTCCTATTTTACCACACACATCTTCAACTAGTCTGAGGTCATTGCCATGATCCCTGTGGTATTTCTAGCCTGAAGCTCTCATAACTAGCTTCCATTAGCCTCTCCCTGCTGACAATCTGTCCTCCGCATTCAGAAAATATCTATAAATAACCTCAGCTGTCTTCAAGTACTAAGAGAATCAAAAAGTAGATCTTTTAATGAAATAAAAAGTTACTTATTTTATATAATTTTCATCGAGAATAGCCTGAAGTGTTTAGCTCAAGGTATTAAGTTGTTTAATAACAATGTCAATAAAAACAGGAACTTTCTAATTTTGTCTAGTACTGCTTCTTACTGCTATTTCATCCTTTTCTGCTATTTGCAGTGACTTGCTGTAATTGTGCAAAAGATTTGTTACCTAATAAAAAAACACATGGAAAATTCAGTGGTCATAAAATTTCTACCAAAGTATTATGAGAAATAAAGATTTTAACTGTCACTCAAATGCTAGCACTTTTCTACAAACGAATACATTTAGCTGGCTAAGAATAAAAAGCAAAAACCAAAAAGAAAACGGACAACTTTTTTTACCTAAAGAAAAACTGGTATTTGTCCTATCTGATTGCAGATGAAACTTGTGAAACAGCCTATTGCCAGAAGACTATTTTGTCCATATACCCATGTCAGCGAGTCCATCAAGTGTAGACATTTACTTCTATCATGTAGAAAGTCTGAGGCAACATTTCGGTTTACCTCAGTTCCCCAGGTAGAAAACAATGTTCCAGCAGGATGACTTTTGGACAATAATTGCATCTATACCCTTGCTCTTGCCACAATAGCCCAACTGACCAGCAAGATGACTTTTTCATATCCCAAACCAATAAAACAATGCCAGTAAACTTGGAAGAACACAAAAATCCTATGATACTTAATGACAAAGTATAAAAAAATGACAACTGAACAACTCGGTGAGATGAACTAGAAATTTCATGTATACCAGAGCTATTCCTCAGAGGCCCCATAGTCTCTGCCATGCTGCATTTACTCTAGTTCACATTCACCAATTTAACGTAATAAAATCAGAGAACTACACACGAACCGGCACAGGACATGCCTACGCAGGCTTGCACAGCTGCACTGCTTTTGCCCACCAGAAGCTGAGCCTCTGACCTCTGCAGAAGCCAGCAAGCCATGGCCAGGCAGCTCTGAGCCAGAGGTAGTAAACTGGTTAGTACAACTTCAGAGGATGTGTCTGCCAAAGACTACGTAGGCTTGTTAAGCATTTATGGACACTGTAAGCAAGTGTTTTACATAGGCACATTTTTGTTAGCAACTTTTGAAGGGGCAATAGCAAAAAAGACAAGAAAACATCAATTAAATTTCTTGGAATATGTGTTCTTCTGCTTGAATACACAACAAGAGAGAGATCCTACGCAATTGCATTTCCTTCCTACATAAATCAGCTGTATCAAACACACATTACTTGAGTGGTGACTACTATTTTTGTAAACCCTGATTCTTAGTACTAACTCATGTAGAACTGATGCATTCAAGGGTAGAGTGTCACCATTTTAATTCTCCGTAGTCATGGAGCATTAGAGTCACGTAGGCCATACATGACGTCATAGTTTTGCTGCACATACCAAATTTTCTGCATTTACTGTAGGAATTCTCTTCAATAATTCTGAAGTTATTTCATTTCTAAAGAGTCCACTGCTGTCAGTAGCAAGTTTAGGGGTTGAGCCATCAGCATGTAAGAGCACAGCTGGCTACAGCAGCACACCAGAAATTCACCTCCATGAGCTCTAACAAGCAGCTTGACTTTTTGTTAAGTTCTTAAGGTCTACATTAAACAGGACCTTGGACCTGTGAGCTTAGTGTGGTTAAGGAGGAGAACATCAAGACGTCATTTGCTGAGTTGTCTCCAGTCTGTCATTATCTCTTTTGTACCAGTGGAATAAAACCTGGTCATAATACTCAATGTGCAACCTCACAAATGCTGTGACGAGGGGAATTATCACTTTTCTCAACCTGTTTGTTGTCAGACCCTAAGTCCTTTCTGCAAAGCTGCTCACAAGCCAGTCTGTCCCTGCCTATGTTGTTGCACAGGGCTACTCTTCCCTGCTGAAAGATTTCATTTGCCTCTGTGGAGCTTCATGAAGTTCCTGCTAGCCCACTCTTCTGGCTCACTGGGGTCCCAGCAAGTGGCTGGCTGACCCTCCAGAATATTAAAAGCTTTCCCAAACTTAGTGCCAGACTTGATTTCGGATGATGGTTCATTCCATCCCAACAGCCAGGCTGCTGAGGAAGACCACTGAAAACCAGCTGCCAGTTAGACTTTAATGCATTAAGCCCTGCTCACACTGAAGGCCACCCGTATCTGCCCTGCTTGGCTACAAGGATGCTATAAGAGGCATATGAAAGGCCTTGTTAAAGCCAAGATAAACAATATCCACTGCTCTGCCCTCATCCCCACAGCTGGTCTATTCATCACAGAAGGTAATTGGGTAGAAACAATGGTACCAAGTGCTTGTCTTTTATGAGACAGTTGAGTAGTTAAAAATTCATCCAGAAGGGCTCACATCTTGAGAGCTGCTCAGACCATTGCCCCTAATATCCCAAGAGAGGACCCTAATCAGCAGGCTATCCACCAGCCTCTGATGCAGTGATTATCCTCTTATCGGGTTACTCTATAGCCAAAAATGCAAAAGAGAGAGAGAGAGAATGAGAACAAAACCAAGAGACGGTCTTACATGATACCACAGAGATGACAGTATTTCCCTTTGAGAACAGAAACCTGAACTCAGGCCCAGCATAGTAACTATGCATCAGAATCACTACCTAAATATATAAAGAGTACTGGGAGCAATGACTAAATCCAAGACCTGTCCTCATTCAGGGACTTGCTGTCAGCACTGGCGGCAAATCCTACATACACTGTGCTGAGCAACAGGCTAGTACTATGCTTCTCGGCTTGGCCAAAATCTTGCACATCTTGCAAAGCATGGAATTGCAATACGCTTTTTTCTTTGCATGCCCCAGGTGCAAATGGAAGGGTCTGGTGTTTGTGTGACTTACTGTATTAGAGATAGACTTACAAATTTCACCTAATGTGAAAATTAGATCAAATTTGTTGAAGCGATAGCTCCTGTGCCAGACACGACCCATGGGACAGCTCCGTCTGGCCTCTTACCTTTCCTCTGAAGGGTAGTTTGGCCTGTACAAGCTGTTCCAGCTGCCAAATCCCTCTTCCAGCAGACACCAAATGCTGAAGGCCCAAATTGCTGCTGCCAAATCAGAATAAGAAGTGGTGGTAGAGCAGGACGGAGACATTGCACCTTCTGTGCAGGCAAGATTTGGCGTAAAGAAGAAAGTCACTGCCACCTCGACATAGCTTTATTCAGTTGAACAGTTTGGACCCTAATTACTCTACCTCTCCCTTTATCTTCACCACTTTTCATTCTTGTTTATTCACGTTGCAAGGTCCTGCAATAGGAGTACTTTCTCACTATGTATAGTACTCAACATAGTGAGGCCCCATTTTTAGTCAGGGTCCTTTAGTATTTCTGCAATGCAGATAAATAATAAAGATTGCATTCAAAAAACTTTTAACAGATAGAGCAGTGAGAGATACACACTTGCATAGCTGATGGTTTTATTCAGCACATTGCACATCTACTCCAGTATCACTGCAATAAACCCACTGGATCCATGCTGATCCAGCCTGTTGCAATGAAGTCAAATTCAGCGTCTAAAATATACTGCTCGTCAGCTTTTGAGTGGCAGACAGAATGTCCTTCTGTTGAAACAGTATGTACTAAATCAGATCTTGCTTCTTTGAAGCATTTTTTTTTCAGGTACACACAAGACATTCTTTTATAGGGGGAAGAATGTGTTAAGTAAACAATAATTGAGTGCACAAGTGCTAGCCTGGGAAGGCCCATATTTCACTCTTCCATATAGCCGTCTTTCACAAATCATGTAAGGGCAATAAATGAAACAGATAAAACTCACAGCACCATGATATGTTGATATGATTGTTTACCTTCTTTTACTCTTTTGATGCAAAGTATTTCAGGTAAGAAGTGTTGGTTTGGGTTTTTTTCTTTCAAAGTCCAAAAACTTCAGCTATAATTTGAAGAAATATGAAAAGAAGATAAAGTCTAGAAAAGTTGGAAAGGGAAACTACTGTTACCTTAGAATATTGTAATTTCCCAGGATCTGTGTTTAAATTCAGTAATTGGAACTAGTTGTTTCTGGCTGTTTTTCCTATAGACCTGGCAGCCCATGTTAATGTATCTGACCATGACAGCAAATATTTACATGACCTTTTTGCATGTTGGCTGCTTTGCATACACTGTAAAAAGACAAGATAGGGAAAATTTCTTTAAAATGACTGAATACATTAAAGCTATACTCAGCCTTAACTTGAAATGCAGTTCCCAGGGAGCTCCTCTCCCATGAATTAAACTGAAGATTCTGCTGACTTCATTAGGCTTGAATCTGCCCCTAAGGGCTCCGAGAAGGCAGTGCCACTCCTAACAAATCACAGACTTCTCCTATAAAATCTATGGCCATTCACACATCTTGTACCTGATTTAACATGCCTATTTTAATTTCTAGCTCATAAATAGTAAGTAACAATTAATTACCACCAATATAATATATAAGTCTACCTTTAACATTTATATTTTTATGTGTAAGTCTTACAGTACATTGCATACACATGTATAGAGAGTTATTTCTACCGTCGTGTGACAGCAACCAATTCACTATCCCTCTCTCCGCAAAAGTTTTCCCATGTGTAAAACTGCAACTACGGCCCTGACTCTTTTTAACAGGCTTTGCAAGAAATGCTACAATAGATCCAGGTGTTACTATTATAATCGGTAACAGTATTTCCATAGAAGGTGGCAGCAAACTAATTAATCAGACACTAAAATCTGTGCCGGCTAAAACTTGGGGCTGGGGGGGGGGGGGGAAGGGCTAACAAATAATGTTCAGAATATTCCACGCTTGTTTAAGTCCATCCCCATGCCAGTCCTTAAGCGGTTGTGTGATTTTACTCCTGTGAGTAATCCCTCTGCAGGCAAATAAAATGTAAATGGCAGAATTCAGATATTTCTGCAGAGGCCTTTCAATGCCATCTAATTTTAGGCACAGGTTTGCCAATGAGGACCCAAATCATCCTCTGCTTCTTATTCATCTGGACCACAGCAGCAGGGCGCCCTGGCCAGGACACCCAGAGAAGGCGCCTGCAGCCCGCAAGCCATAAAGCTTCATCCTCCTCAGTGATTTCTCAAACCCACATCCTTGTGCGTTTATGGAAATCCCTCCTAATACCATATTCTTCCTTAGTCCAACCCTGCCTGTACAGCCCCATCCTGGGGGAGGACTACAGCTGTTACTGCAATCGGAGGTGTTAGTCACACCCTGCCCTTCGGGGCTGCGACCATCGCCTCAACCGCCCCGACCGCTCGGTCACCGCAGAAGATGTTGGTGGATCAGGCCCGTCGTTTGTCCGGCTGTGCCACTACAAGTGAAAATATGTGACTACAAGTGAAAATATCCGTCAGTCTTCATTTCATTGCGGAGGTACCCAGCTGCGGCGCGGGCACAGGCTGGCTGCTGGCGTAACCTCGCTGGGCGCTTGTCAGGTTCTGCCTCCTCCAGGCAAATTGCAAGCGAAGTTCGTTGAAAGCTTTTGAGCACTTTCCAGGTTTCAGCTGATTCTCGCTCTGACAGTTTTGCTAGATGATTTTTTCCCACAGTTATCGCACTGGAAGAACTCCCAGCTTTCAAATAGATATTTTAAATTACATTTAATTTTCTCTTGCACAGTGAATTAATTTATTTTAATATCTTGCTTTGTCTCCGGGCTGCAGATTGATGAGACAAATGCCGATTTCTGATGGACCTCTTAGCCAAAAAAGACCTTCCTTTTGAAAGCTGTGGCTGAAATTTTAAATGGGCCCACAACTGAAACACCGTTTTCTGGGTCGACTCCACATGGCATGCCATAACCTCGCATGTCAGAACACCATGTCCTATTAGATTAGTCCTGACTGACAAAACCATGATGTTGGGGTAGCCAAAATGTATTACAGCTATTCCTTCTTAGGCTCCATGTTAATTCAGACCACAATCTAAAAACAAAACTGACTCATATGTAGTTAATAAACCAGGAACTTACAGAAGAATTAGAATTTCAAAAAGAAAACATCAGGTTTTAAAAACAACTGCATTGAGATATTAAATGTAAAATTAATAAAAATTCACAAAATTTGGTCATTTTCCTCACTGAAATTACGTTGGCTGAGGAACAAAACATAATTTGTATTTAAATTAGATTAAATTAAAAAATTAATAGAGGTGGAAAGGGAGGTGATTACACACAGCTTGTTTAAAATCATGTGAACAGAAATATTTTCATGACACTTTTAAAACTGAAGTTATAAACAGTTTCCTGTTTTTTAAAAATAAACACTCCCCTTGTACTGCTGGAAGTGAAAACAATCCTAACGGGCTACACACTGCAAAGAGTCTCAAAATTAAAATTTCAGAACATTGCTCATGGTGATGTTAGAACACGCTGGCAGAAAAGCCTGAAAAGGACTTTATTGTAAAAGAAATCCATTGAAGAATAATAATCTAAAATTGAACTATTTTAGAATCATTTTTAGACTATCTTTTAAAACAAACCATTTGCTATTAATAGTTCCTGGAACAACTTGAAAATGATAGATTGTGGGGTGGAGACAATATATTACTTCCCATTCGGCTAGTATGATGATTCCTTAAGCTACGCACATAGCTGTGACCCCTCCTGCAATGCAAGTGGGAAAACACTTATTTTGCTCCAGTTTCAAATTTAAAAACTCCCAACTCAAATGCTTCATATTACATTGCTTCCTGTTTTTTTTTTTCTAGTGTATGAAAGACAGGCTGAGATAAGATGCCTTGCAAGGTCTGAAAGCCTGGCTATTAAATGAAATGGTACAGCTTCATGTGACCGTCCTCCATTAAGACCTGGACAACACATTTCAGAATACGCAACAGATGCTTAAAAAAGGGCTTAAGAGTGGACTACTTAACAGTGAGCTTCTGCAGCTCCGGTCCTCTCATCTCAGCAAAGATACTGTAAAACTGGAAAAAGTGGAAAGAAGGGCAACAACGATAATCAAATGTCCGGGATGGTTTCTGGGTGAGGAACATGTGATTACAGCAGCACTTCTCAGCCTGGAGAAGAGATGATCCGAGGGAAATGACAGGCCTACAAAATCAGAGATGGCCCAGGGGGAGCAGATAGCGATCTAATGTTTGCTGTCACTTCCAACACAAGGACAAGGGGGCAGGACATTAACTTAGAGCAGATAAGCAAATACAAAACAAAGCAAGGGAAAAGCCATGGTTGGGCAGTAAACCAGCAAAGCTTGCTGCCAAAGTCACAGCTGCACTGTTGCGGATGTGAAAAATTTACATGGGTTCAAAGGGAGACTGAAAAAATACCTGGAGGAGACAGCTCTTAAAGGTTATTACACAGGCAGAAACCATAACCACGAAATCCCCGAGCTAAAGATAGCTTGAGGCTGGGAGAGTACTCGGGGGAAGGATCACACACACACATGCTTCCCCTGCTCTTATTCTTGCCTAGGCTAGCAAGACCTAGACTATGGTCCCTCTTGGGGACAAAATATGGGGCCAGGCGGACTCTTGGTGTAATCCAGTATAGCCCTTCCTATAACTTACCAGGTTTATTCATAGCCTTAGAGCACATAAGTCTTTTCCAGAAGCAGGGCTGTTGTATTCTTTTCAGATGTACGCACTGACAATGGGAAAGCTGTTTCTAGCTCAGCTTTTGAGAGAGAAAACATTGCACAAAGCACTGGTGCATAGCAGGCCATTCCCTTTGGTGCCAATAAAAAGCTTTCTAAAAGTTGTTTATCAATTCTCAGCTCACATGTGAAAGAGAAGTTCAGAGCTGAGCTCAGATACCCTTCATGGCCTGCGGGATGCGTTCCTGTGCAACCTGCTCTAGGTGAACCTGCGCTGGCAGGGGAGTTGGACTAGATGATCTCTGGAGGTCCCTTCCAACCCCTATCACTCCGTGATTCTGTGTGATTCTGTGTGTAATTGCTGAACGCCAGCTGAAACCCACGCGGTGAGGCTGGACTGCAAGTCACACAGGGACTTGCAAAGGTCCCAATGCACTTGACATCGCTTTGAAGCAAATACACGTTTTCTGGAAAATCTCACAGGTGAAGCAAGTCATTCTGAGGACGCCCTAGCCAGCAGTGACATATAGGCAGAGATGAATCCTCTGCATGTATAGTAAACATACATGTGCTACTGGCTTGCTCTTAAAAGCACCCCTAAACCAAAAAGTCTTGTCCAGGTTGGAGTCTTCAACATTTCTCCCCAAAGAGCCTGACATATTGGTGGCCCAAGGGGCTTTGGGAGCACAGCAGTGCCACTCCATGAGCTGACATGGGCAGGGATCAGCCCCTTGTCCCCAGTCCCACTGCTCTGCACTTGCCAGCTCTGGGGGTGGCAGGGACCCCTTCCAGCCCTGTTTTCTTCTCATTTGTTGTGTTTGTCAGATATCATAATACTCTTGACAGAATCTGTCTTAGATTGTTGAGGAACGAGTAAACCACTGTGACAAGCTTACAAGTATGCTATGATTTACAGCCCAGCCTTTGGTTTATGTCACTCCGTGTGTTGGGAGATGAGTCTCAGGAAAGCAGCATTTCAGTTTACTACCTCTAAGCAAAAACCTGCCTTCCTCAGCAATCCGCATTTGAGTTAATGCCACCTTCTCAGAGCAGTTTAACTGCCCTCTGGTGTCCTCCCTCAAAAAAACAGCCTTTACTCCTACCATCCATCACATGAGAGCAGAGTCCCAGGGACAAAATCCACTCTTATAAAAGGGGCCCTGGTTCACAGCTGGGCTTAATTCAACCCTGAGATATGGGAAGAACGCGGGAAGCAGAGATGTCCACCTGCACTAATATATCACCCGTGTCGCCGCACAGGTGGAAGGCCACTGCCCTAAAGTAAAGGGCATCTCTGTCAGCATATCCATTCAAATCCTCTGCCTGGAAAGCTATCGCCACGCAAATGCCAAGTCTTTTCACTAAGAGCTGGATCTGTCAGGCAATAATATCTCTAGGCTTCTTCCAACCAGGTCTGGCTTTGAAGAGATGATAAAGTAAAACCCTTCTGTCTCCTGTCTGAAAATGAGGATGCAACCTCGTACTAAGTTCACTGCCACACAGTATGCAGGCTTGGCAAAAAGTATTTGCAATATTGGGTTTTAACCGTTATTCAGCAATTCACATCACGGTCTGCGCCTTTCTCCTTGTCCACCATGTTCCCCGCACACTTTCAAATCTTATGAAAATAATTTCACCATTCCCCGACGTTACCCAGTACCCCATACTGAGCTCATTTCCAAAGAACAACCAGCCATTAAAAATAATGTGCTACCAAAGTCTTGAATATTTTAACCCCAAACTATATAAAGATTATTTTCAGTGCACAAAGGGAAAACACAGGCTAGGAGCAGAGAGGAGAAGGACTGAAGTGGGGTCTTACCCAGTGATCTTTCCTTCGTTTGGTTGGCTGACCTCACCACGGGAAGGCTCGCCCGTGTGCGGCTGCCCCTCGAAAAGGGGGTTGGAGAATCACCCTCGGACATGGCCTCTAAGGAATCAGCAGACGCTTCAGAGAGGTGTTCTGTCTGGTCACCCAAATTGGGCTGCGGGCTCTGGGACGGCTTTGGGCTTCTTGTCTGCAAAATAGAACATTTCATTATTGGTCTGCTGAAACTGGAATATGGGGGGGAAAAAAAACAAGAAAAGAAGGAAGAAGTCCAAATTTCTTCAAATAGTGGTATGCTGAAGGTCACTTCTGTGTAGATTATTTAGGAAAACAGTGTCTTTGGGTATTCTATGGTTTTTATGGTTGTATATCCATATTGCAAATTTTGTTGCTAACAAGGCCCCGAGGATAAGACACGTGCTGAGGAGATGTATAGCAATGCCATCCCTTGCTGCTCAAACAACCACTATAGCATAGGCATGTCCATACACGCACACATACACACTTACGTTGACAAGTGTACTAAGAAAAAGGCTCTGAAAAGAATTACTACGATGTAGTTGTAAACTATCAATCTCAGTATATTCTGCTGTGCCGTCTGTGAAAGGTACAGGTCATGCAGTAAGGCCAAAATAGCCATCCAACATTTCTAGCTGAAATCACAATCACAATTTTGCTTTTTGTTGCATCAGCACAAACAAGAAATGTCTTCATTAACTGACCAAATTAAGCATGATTTTTATTGGGCAATCATACCAGTAAATTGCTAAACACAGTGCTTGGGAAAAGCTCACTCTCTCAGGAGGGGAGAGAGATGGTTTCATTTATGCACTTCTACTGACACTCTTCATTGTAAGATCTGCCTAATAAAAACACAGTCAATAGGAGATACAACGTCCTGAACATTTTTTTGCTAACTGTAAGTGACATTGTAAGTGCTTTCTACAAAGAGGGGTTGCTTTAAGAAGCATACTCAATACTGTTCAGTGAAACTCTCTCAACCACATGTTACTAGTACTTTGGAAGGATAATTTTCCAGTCTCTCAAGCAAACTCTATATCACAACAAACTAGAACAGGCACTGTACAAGCAGAAATTCAAAGCACAGCAAGCTTACTCCGTCCCAAAACCAGTATGTAAATATCAACTTTATAAAGGCCTATAATCGGTATCAGGCACAAGATGTCATAAAACATATTTGCTTTCCTCTACCCTATCATTAAAGGTCAGATGCTAGTACATTGAAAATCCCCTGTATTAAAATCAACTTCAACTCTAGGTTTGAAGATGCTGTCAAGATCCAGAAAAGATTTTGCCTCTTTCTGGAAAGCCACGATGACTTATCTTGCTGACATGTGGTTCCTTCAGTGGTTTTTCAAGAGAAATTAGGTGAGCTCGTTTCAGAAACAGCATGCATCACATAGTATTCCCTATGTGGCCTTGAAAGTATGAAAAACTTTTATTAGATTTTCATTAGCTGGCTATAGAGGCCTACTGTTGCCAAGCTGTGCAGTTGCTCACGAACTTCTGTAACTTAGAAATAGCTCACAAGAAAACTAAATCCTCCAGAACTTTTCACTTTTGAAATGCTAATATTAAAGTATTAGGTATTAGCCAATGTCCTGCAGTGAAATTGTTCAAGAGCGCTGAATTTTTGCAGGACTTAAAGCTAACAACATTTGCTCTCAGCAAACTAAAGTATGCTTTGAAGTGCCTCTGACATGGTCAGCACTAGTCTCCAGGCTGTAAATACAGGGACTTGTGCCCGAGAATTTACAGAGGTGACAAGTGACCTGCGAACACAGAGAAAGAATTTGATTAGTCAGTACTTTTTCATTCAACTTTTTCTAAATGGCTTGGGAACCATAACTGCTGAAGTATTTTATTTACACGGGCATATTACAGAAGTACTACCAAGCCAAGTCATTACAGCTTTGTAGTTCCTTGTACTGATTAATAACTTATCTCTATGTATCCCTTAATAGGGAGCTAGAAGGCATTCATTCTCGCTTGCTAGAAAACCATAACTAAAAAGAAAACAAGATGCAAAAAAAAGCAACAAAATCAACCTGCAAAAGGTCTTTAACTTTAGAGTTTGCTGGAAAGGGGATTGCTTTTGTTTCTTTAAGAAAAAATCTGATAATATCAATCAAGCTTATTTTGCTTTGCTTTTGCTTCTTTTTGTTTCTCTTTCATTTGAATCCCCAGATGTCATTTGAGACATGCAGTTGCGTGTGCATAGTTTATCGACACGTGTGAACAGGTGCATGTTGAAGCAGTAAGGGGATACTCCATTACCAGACGCGACAGACACAGTTTCAGCTCTGCAGTTGCCCAGCGTGTCCCGTCAACGCGCAGATGAAGCCAGCTTCAGCAATGCTGTGTTTCTTTGGTTGTCCCTGGGGCAATTCTTTAGGACCTAACATACAGCACCTCAGATCCCCCTGGATGATAATGCCAGCGTTACTCTGACTAAAAAAAAAACCCTTTTAGCAGCCCTCATTCCTCAACTCAAATACTGCAGCCAAAAAAAACCCCTTTTAGCAGCCCTCATTCCTCAACTCAAATACTGCAGCCCCAAGAGTACTGGAGCCTTCCGAAGCAAGGCAGAGGCAGATCATGGATTCTGCTCAGACCTGAAGCCCAGTCCTACTCTTAACATACACCAGTGCAAATCCATAGTAGTTCCACTCTAGTAAGTGGAGCACTGCAAACACAAACCCAACGAAGCTATTAATGAGATCCACCATGTATACAGATACCCTTTATAAAAGGTTTCAAGCTATGTCATGCTCAACGTGTGTAAACACTGTAATTCAGGAGTAATTCAGAATTTTAAACATGAAAGAATCCTCAAACACAGCAACAACGGTGGTTATTCAGGTAACTGAGAGATATGAGTGCATATTTAATAGGAAAGCATTCTTATTATTGTCAATGAGGACTAGGCTTGATGCTACTTAATAATCAAGTGACTCCTAGGCAGCACTTCTTAGGAAAACCAGACCATGAAGTGGGGAGATGACAAGTAACATTTATGGAGCAACAAACTACAAGGACTTGTAAAGATAGATGAAGAAAGCCAGGCAGAAACCTTCAGCATTATCCAATGCCTGTAATAATTTTTCAGCGCGTTGATTTCAAGATTAAATGAAATAAGTAAGATAGATGTCAAAGAAATGCTTAATAAATCATACCATACAGAATGTTCACTAACATATTTTAAAATTATTCAAAAACTTAAAATAGTATTTCAGGAAGTGTCCCTTTAAATACTCACTTTTCAGGAACTAGCACGCAGTATAAGCATTTACAAAATAAATATTCACCATACAGCTCATGTTCCAAGACCCATCAGAACCCAACTAGAGCTGCTGTGGAGACAGCTGCTGCTAGAGTCAGGATGCCGCTGTAACTGCATGCTGCATAAATCCAGTGAAAGCAATGAACGGGACACCACTGTGCCTGGGTGGCTGCCTTTTTAATATGTCTGCTAGCAAAGGGCAAACACCATAATGCCTAACAGAGAAGAAAACTTGAGACATGCCCACTGAGGAGTAGCACGATCCAAAATCAAGACATTTGTAAACAGATACTCCACACATGCACACAAAACCAGGGAAATACCAGCGCTTTCCTAGCCACACCTCTGGGACAAATGCCAGAAAACAGAAGAAGGTTCAGAACGAGGCAGCGGGTCTCTCTCTCCCTATACCAATACTAGTTCCCTTACAATTTTCTCAGTCAGCCATGGTCTTCCCCTCACCAGTTTTATGTTAGGAGACATCCCCCCGCATGTTTCGTGGTGCAATATGCTTGATTTTTCAGCCAGATGAATTGAGCTTAACCTCCTTGAGGACTTCTCTGATAAAAGATCTTGCCCACACTAGTTCTGGGTAAGAGGCTCAGCAGAAAGGAAAGGCCTAAATAAGGATGAACAATTCTGCTGAAAACTTTCATATTATTAGATAGTGCATTGAGATTACTATTTTATTTAATTTTCTTAGTATACAAGGATATACATCCCTGCAACCTTTTCAGGGTTTATATTTAAGTATAATACGCAGAGGTAGCAGTTACAGAAGATCCAGCATCTTCTAATGGCTCTTGGGATTTGATCAAGAATTAAAACTGTGGGTAGTCATGCCTCACGACTGATGCCTGTCTGTTACAGCTTGTCCAAAGTATGCACTTTTAATATATCTGCTGTAATTCTTTCACTGACTTGGAAAAAAGTACAGGGCCCCTGAAATGCAACAAAATTTCAAATAATGAGCAGTGAAACTGGAAGGTACTTGAATAAGGAGAAGTGAAATACTGCTGAGATGCCAATGCAGCGAGCAGTCACGGGGCACCAGGGATGCCTCTCTCTCTTCAAGTGCCACACAAGCCGCTGCTCCTGCTCCTCTGCTCATGTTTGTCCCCACTAATGCCGTCACCCTTTTGTTCTACCCAGTTTTATGGCTCTGCTCTTCCTAACATCCTTCCATGCTCATTTCCATTTATTTTCCATATTAATTTACATAAATGAAACCTTTTTTTCCTTCTTTTCCTTTTTAAAAATCTCTCCTGTAAATGTTTCACACATTTTCACAGACAAAAGAAGAACTAAGAAAAAAAATCCCATGACCTGAAGAGGAATTTAATTTAATCTCTTGATCAATTCACACTTTTCATTTTCTGTCTCCAGGAACTTCCTTAGCCTTTATCTTGACAGAAACTTATCTCTTCAGGAGAAGAATCTTATCATACACATCTTCGAAGTTGCTAGCATTCCTGGCAGTGTACAAATGGTAAACAAAGACATCAAAAAATAATACAGCACTAGTAAAATAACTCTTTCCAATCAAGTGCTCTAAAGAACACACTTAGCATAGGCAAAAAACCCATTTGAGTGTCCTCTTGACATTTCAAATAAAGAAGAAAAAAGAAAAGAAAAACGGAAACCCGCTTTTCTTGACCTTCAAGTAAACTATTTTTCCTGTGACTTGTGTGGAAGATGGCTACCGGATGTGTGACAGACTGCAAATATGCATATAAACAGGCTGTGTTTAATGTATGATGAATTTATTAACTCTGAAATATTGCCACAGCACTTGAGCTCTTATTACCACAACAATAATATTTCTTCATCACATTTGTGTCAAATTGTCCAAATTAAGGTTGTCTGAATGAAGGATCTGCTTTTTACAAAGATACAGAGGCTTTGGGGTCCCATATTATCACAACTGCAAGGTTTTACTTGTCTGGACATGTTATTAGTGACATATTGCTGTTGGAGAGAAAGTGAATACTACCCACATGTTCTTATTTTTAAGCATTTATTGTAACAATGTTTTCCATAGCACTTTCTCAGAGAAGTTAAATGCTTATACACGTCTATATAAACTAAAGTTCATATTACATCTGTGCAATGGATGCATTAGGATACTCTCTCTCACTGGGGGAACTGGGGGTGGGGAGGTGATTCAGCAGCTGAATGCAACATAAAACCATCTTTCATGACAAGCTCGCTTTTCTCTGTGTGTTATTTCACCATCGTGAGATGTAAAAATCTATGGTATGTTCCTTTCAGACACCACCAGCTGAAGCCGGTACCATGCCAGGAGCAGGCGCACGCCAGCATCCGTGCTCTCGGGAGCTGAAGAGAGCAGGGGAGCAACTGCCCACTCGACAACATGCAGACTCTGTAGGAGTTATTTCTACTACTCCTCAGTGTCTGCTCATGGGTTAGCGGATGTCTCTGGCTCTTATTTCTGTATTTCAAACACAAACGTTTCACTGTTTTCAGTTGAATCAATGGCAACGAGCTACAAAGCCGGTCCTTGCTCATGAGAACTCTCCGGTTGGTGGCAATATTAATTTCTATAGTATGAACACCCAGAAGTCTTTCCTCCTTGATAAGGAGAGACACAGCACCTGAGCCGTGGCTGCCCACCGTCCCTAGCACTGAACCAAGGTACCCCACTTGCCTGCAGCCTACCCGACTTTGAGGCATGTCCTGCGTTGGATGCTGCCCGGCCTCCCCCTCGGCTGCCAGCCGGCGGTCCAGGGGAAAGCCTGAGTTCACCCGTACTCACCGCAGGAGGAAAGCAAACACAGCACAAATCACAGAGCCCTCCCCGGGTCACGGTAATTAAGCAAAGCAATGAATTCAGTGTACCTAAGGTACAGCCCCGGTGCAGATCTTTTCACGCTCTGAGGAAGGGAGGAAACAGACCCAGAAAAATTTTCCCAAGTAAAGTAAAAGAAAGCATTCCCCTTCCCTCCCAGCATGAACAAGAAAGAGGGGAAGGTAACTCAGCCAAAGGCACCAGCTGCCACAGGAAGGTGCTGCATTAAAACCTGGTAATGATCAGTCCCAGCTACACGTTCCCAGAGCCCATTGCTACGGCAGGTTCAGGATGCCATGCTGAGTGGTTATTTCACTCATTTCTATGAATTTATCTGAAGGTTAAACTCCTCTCTGCTTATGACAGGATCTTTATCACCACTCTTTGTGTTCGCTGATGCTGACCCCAGTTTCTTTCACCTAGTGGAAAAAACCACATCTAATGATGTGTCAGAATTTATCTGCCATATTTTTAGGTTGGAATGATATTCAAATCATCCTAAAAATCTGCACATTTTCCCAGGAGCCTTCCCTAGCTCCTGTTGGTGGCCAGCTGCGTGCTCCCTGCTATGGCAAGCTGCCAAACCCATTTCTTTTAATCCTGAGTGCTGTGAATCACCAAGCAGGACATCCGCAGGCTGCCAATGCCTGCTTGCCCTTCCCAGGACTATGGCTCGCTCTTCAGCAGGGTGATCCCCAGAGTTATCAGAGAAAGGTTTTCATGAAACTTTGTTATAAATGACTGACAAGAAGGAACATTTTCAAATTTTGGTTCCTAACTCTAAGCGCCTAGATAAATTGAAGACTGTTCTTCAGGAAAGCTGTGTGTTTACAGTAAAGATATTCATTAGAAGCAATAAAAGCTGTAGGTGCTCAGCACTTACGCTGCCAGACCTCTTATTCAGATGTTTAATTGGAGGAACTTGCATTTGAAAATGTTGCCCTAAGGAACTCAGCAGCCCGTCTAAGAGCAGCTTAATTGGTCCAGACAAGTCCAGACTGAAAGATGCAACATGCTGTGGCATCTCTTTGGAATACATGAAATATCAGAAAAACCCAGGCCATCCACGTTAAAGTGTAAAAATACTTCTGTCCAAATCCAAGGTTTTCTCTTTCTACAAATGCCAGCCTGAGATTTTAGGGTAGAAACTGAAGTAAAATTACAGACAAAACTAATAGTCACCCATTGGTAATAAGCAAAATTCTCACTGAGTGAAAGAAGTCCTTCATTTTAAAAATCGTATAACACTCTGATTTATTCTAATGCTTTGTGACATGAAGCATTTATTTATATGTGATAGCCAAATTTAAAAAGTGACTGATCACCTCACTATTCTTCCCCACAAAGGCTTCTATGGCTCCATCAATTTTGCTCACAGCAAAATTTGTTCTTTCGCAGCCTCTGTCATATTCTTGCATCATGGCTTCAGTTTATTATTACTTTGTTTAAATAAGTTATCCATAAATTCCAGCCTGGACACCAACATTTGTCTTAGTTAAAATCTTATGGCAGTTTCAGTTGGAAGCTATTTCTCTTTTCCCTCCTAAAAACCCTGCTGTGAAGTATTCATGAGCCAGCATGACCCCTTGTTCCATCCGGGAGATGGCTGCATTTCATCAGCAGCGGGTGAGGTAACTCCTACCTACACAATCCCCAAAACCGTCATGAGAACTCTGCAGATTAAAAGGGATGATTTAAACAAAAACTGTCATTATGCTGATTAAAGGGGAAAGATCTTTACATGCTTAAAACCACATGCAAAAACAGGGGGGGAGGAAGGAATATATACCAGATACCTAAATGTACCTAGGGGATAGTGTGTTCTGATTCAAGAAAATTGTTATCTACCCATCCCTGTTCTCCCACACATGTCCCTAAGGAAAACAGGAGGAGGGTCTGTTTTCGTGGTGTTTGTTTCCCAAAGCAAAGGAACGCGATGGGGCGGTCCTGGAAAAACCTGTTTTCCTGTGTTTCTACAAGCTAAGGAGTTCTTCGTTAACGTGCTATTTTAAAAATAACCGAAAAAAGAGCCATCAACATGAAGGCTGGTGAGCGAGTGGGAGCGAGGTCTCTGGGGCAGGGTGTGAGCTGGCCTCTGTGGGGCCGGGCCGGTGGGCACTGCCAGCCCCCAGCAAGGGGAAACACCCGGGAAAAGCAAGCGGGAGACAGAGCGGCCTCCGGCAGCAGCACACCCACGCCGGAGACTTATTTTTAGCCTCTACTCATGGAAGTAAACGTGTGATGAAGCGCTTATCAGAGCTTGCTGCTCTGGCACCTGGGGAGAGTTAGGGGGCTGCTGCAAGAGAAATGCTGTAGGAGAGAAGAGCTTCTCCTGCTCCTCTCTTCCAACTTGTCATCTTGCCCTTTCGCTTCTTTTTCCCTCCCTTGAGGCCATTTCCATGGCAGAGGGAGAAGCCTTCCTGCTCTCCACACCTCTGCCTCTCCCACCCTTCCCTGTGGTCGGCATGTTTATTGGCCTACTTAAATCCTGTAAGTGGAAACAAAACGAGTCGGGAAATCAGGTGCAAATAAGCTGCTGTGCGCTCTGCATGCTCCAAAGCCTCAGTCCTTGCTTGCAGCAGGCGTTATCTTGGTGCTTTTGTGATTGCGCTTTTGACTGCAGTAGAAACCAAGCAGAGGCACCTTTTATGTAGGTAACTAAAAGGCACATGCACTGCCCGGGTGGGGAAAAAAAAAAAGTAATTCTAGTGGACATCCTTTCTATACGGTGTTATAAGCCATACAGAAATGGAAGAGGAGCTCAACAAGAGGAACGGTGAGATACAGGTGACTTCAGAGGTGCACAGTGTACATATAAGATCATTTTGCAAGTTGCAGAACTAAGCTTTTTTGCATGTCAAATACAAAAATATTTACTCCTGTGCCCACAGAGCTGTCCTTAACTTCGCAGCAAAACTTTTACCCCTTAAACCAGTTCCAAGTAGGTGTAAATACATAAATAAAATTAGAATTGGGACAGCTGATAGGGATCACTTATTTGTCTAGGATCTCCCACTGAATTTTGGTGGATTTCAAAGCATCTAAGACAAGAGTGTGGACTTCATGTCTATCATGCCATTAAAGGAAAAGTCAGAATTAAAAATTGTCAAAGGATGCACATGCATCACACTCCCATATGCAATTAATCTATATGAATGACACTTCGCTGCTGTGAAATACAGAGGGAAAAAGCATGCAGATCCCTATTTATTTGAGAATGCTAGTTGTGAAACAAGACACACATAGGGTAACAAACTCAATCCACAGCAGAGTGCAGAAAAAAGAAAGTACAGTACTAACTCTCTGAGAGGATTCAATTTTCATCAAGTACCTTTGAATGTCAAGTTCTGAATGAAGGGAGACCAACATGCACTGCAAAACCTGTGGATCAAAGAGAGAAAAGAAGGGAAGGGGGAGAGATAATTGTTAACAGGAAAAGAAAATGGAGAACGACAGAAATTAAAAGAGAATAACCTATGCATACTGAAAGTATACTGAGGAGAGGAGAGGAGAGGAGAGGGAGAGGGAGAGGGAGAGGGAGAGGGAGAGGGAGAGGGAGAGGGAGAGGGAGAGGGAGAGGGAGAGGGAGAGGGAGAGGGAGAGGGAGAGGGAGAGGGAGAGGGAGAGGGAGAGGGAGAGGGAGAGGAGGCACTGAAAAATAATGAAGGAAAGGCATATGTGGCAGGGAACAATATGATCTATCCATACGTAATATGCAATATTCTCAGGACCCTTGCTGGACTCAGTTTGGATGCGCTATGTGTGGTGGTGTGCCAAAGAAATGGAGAATGTTCTAATACAAGAACAATGGCGGAGAGTTGAGCCACACAGATTCAAATATATATCTAGCAACCATTTCTGATGAGAAATGGCAAAATATGCATTCTTCCTAAGAAATTATACAACTCTTGGCTGGAGTTAGAAGCAGTCATTACACCTCTGTGTTGGTTTCACACTTACTACAGAGACATGGAATCCTTCAAGCAGAACTCAGAAATACTGTATTACTCTTGATTAACCATAACTTTTAAAAGAATAAAAGATAAACGATGGTATGATTAAAAAGTATTCTCTAATCATCTCTCTCTTTACTATTCTACATTTGATCTTAAAGCACACAGAATGTGAAAATGTGCTAAAAGGGGTTTAAGGGCCAAAAAAACCCAAACATTTTTTCCTCCCACAAACATTTTTAAGATTCAAAATGGAGTGGAAATTGCCTTCTGCTGTTTGAGTCCTTATAGGTAGAGGTCCTATATTTTCCTTAATCTTCGTTTGCCTGTGGGGTAGACGTGGGGATAAAAGAGATTTTGTATAGTGCTCTAAAACAACCTTCTCTGAGCGATCGATTCCTCCCTCAGCCAGAGTCACGCTCCCACAACTGCTGCTGCCCCGTTCAGAGCATGCAGCTATTCATACCAGGCAAAGAAATGCAACTGCTTTGATAACAAGGACATCATTGTTAAAGAATCTGATTTAGCAAGTAATTATAATGCCAACATCATAATTAAGAAAGTAATTCAAAGAATCTTTTGAATTTTACAAACCCAGAGGATATGAGCATATGAGAGCTGATTCTGGGGACGAGATAAGCAACACATAAGTATGCTGTGATTTTTCATGTTTTTATCGATTGGATACTTTGGAAGGGCAGTACCATTTTATTTAAAGAGAACAATAGATCATTTTTCTTCCTATGATAAATGCATCATTTAGAATTGTTCAAGTAAAATGCGATTTTTACAAATAAGCTATTTATGCAAACACAGTACAAATTAAATGTAGCCTTCCGGCAACAACTGGATAAATTCCAATTCCAAACCACAAAGACAAAACAGTCTGTTGCTAATGTCTCAGTAATACTGAAACTGTATTAGGGTTTCTCATGTTTTTATAATGTCACCACCCCACACACGCAAGCCTGAGAAGTTCTATTTGTCCTTTAATTAAACTATTCTCCTGACTAAAAAGAAAAAAGTTATGGATTCTCTAAGGACTAAATCCCATCTCAATGCCAAATATGTGAGACTTCCAAAAGAAAAACTCATGCTGCATGTTTGGTTGATATTCATGTATCATTACACATCAAGACCACACTTTGGAAGGGACAGTACTCTGCACAACGGCAGCATTAAAAGAGTGCAATAGCTGCCCTCCCTAAAGCCATTGCACAGGATCAACTCGAGCTACTTGGTTTCGTCAAATCCTGTCACCTCACGAGGAGTTACACCTGTGTCACTTTTCTCTGTACTTTCCTACTCCCAAAGGAAGTGAAACATCAATTCTGACCTAAGGGTGGGTAAGGAAGTAAGGACGCTTGACAAAACCAGCAACATTTCCCACCCTCAATCCAGGGGAAATGCAGTCTGTGTTCTTACCTCTCCCCCTCCTCTTATCATAACATGGTATTTATTTTTATTTTAAAGCAAGTGGATAGATGAGGATTTGCAGTTAAAATACATAAAACTAGTCCACCTCAGGCCTTCACAGTGTTACACAGCAAACTTCAGATCACACAAAAAAGATCCAGACATGCCAATATGGGAGAAATATAATCAAGACCATTACTGCAGCCCACGTAAAGACCTTATTATGAATGAAATTTGAAGACATTTGGGTCTGAATCCAAACCTGAAGCATGGCTTCCTTTGGAACTTTCCAAAATATTTCTTAACTTTCTATATTCCTTTCCAAACTCAACACCACACTGATGCCTTCATCAGCACTCTGATGACCTCAAGGGTATTTAAAGAGGGAAAACAATTATGATCTATTTCTTCCTTTCCTCCTAGATTGTAGGGGCGTATTATTTTTTTTCCATCTGTGGGCATGCATAACGATATATATAGTCCACAATGATGGGAAATGAATTCAAGGAGAGCTTTGCAATTTCCAAATGCAGCATGGACTGCAATCTTGCCCACCCCAGGGACAGATTCCTGGGACAATCCCCCGTCTCCTGCTTCCCTCGTCGACACCATCATTGTTCCAGAGAGGTGAGGCATCAGAGCAAATACCTGGCATGAGGGGAGAAACAGGATGTTGGAGCAAATCCCACAAAAGATTAAAAAACCCTGGACTTGACTTATAAGACATAAAGGGCTGTAGAGTGCAGAACACTCAACTAATGTGCTCTGAGCAACCTCTGCTGGCCAGCAGATAGGATCCCATGCCTCCTCCTAAATGGAGTTGTACAGGGCCTGTGATTTCATTCCCATATATGAGAGTGCAGATCCTTAGCTGGCTTAAATAAACATTACTTGACCAGCTTGAACAGCATGAGGACAACCTATAAAAGGTGGGCCTGTCCCAGTGAGCTGTAAGAATGACTGGGATTTCCACCGTCTGTTACCAAATACCATGAGAGCAGAGAGGCTCCTGTTGAAATTAGTGTTAAGTGCTCATGAGTTGTGAAAGCAAATAGCCAGAATACAGGAGGAACCAACTCGTGTACCAACTCTTGCAGTTAAAATACATAAAATTAGTCCACCTCCGGCCTCCACAGTGTTATAAAGAAGATCCAGACACGCCAATATGGGAGAAATATAATCAAGACCATTACACATGCAAAGAAACAGATTAATACAGATAGGCAGACGTATAAAAGTATTATGGAGAAAATCAACAGAAGAGCATAAGTAATTTCCTCTGTAAAAGAGTGGAAAATGTTAGAGGCTGAGGAGGAGACTGGAAACATGAGACATAGCTAACAGAACGGTTGCAGAGCCTCGCTAATGGCAAGTATGAGCAGGATGGGATGTTACATGGAGAAAAACTATTTTCAGAAGCCAGTCTTTATTGTAATGAGAAAGGTACCAGAGACAAAGGAAACAGCTGCCAGACATGTTGTTTTTGAACTTTAAACCTAAACGGAGTGAGCGGTGGCCCTGGAAGAGGTGTAGAAAGCTAAGAGTCACGGGAGGAAAGCAAAGTTGCCAGGAATGTGCTGAATGTCATCAAACAAAGTCAAGGGAAGTCTGGTGAACACCACTTGTAAGGTAGTACCCGAAGGATTAGCGTGCAGTAACTTAGGGAGGACAAGGATTAATATCTTGGGGCTGACTGACTGTATTAGTCATTATCCCAGGGCCTTCAAAACAAGGGTGAATGAACTGTAAGTGTGCCTTGTGGGATCTGCTTACCAAGCAGATCAAAGGAAAGTATTCACCATTTTAAGCAGGATCGGGCCTGTTGAAGACTGAAATTCTAAGTCTCCAAAGGAAAACGCAGATGCTTGAGACATTTGTGTTGATGATTTAGCAGGAGACATCTGTCCCCCCTGAGTCAGTCTGAAATAATGTCACAGAAGGGTGTTAGGAGCGCAGTGTGCTCCCACTGTGGGAATGCAGCACTGCTGTTCTCGCCGGCAGTGACGATGCAAGCCAAAGTGCCTTTTCATTGAGGTACTGGCAGTGCTGCGAAAGTGGAGAAATCAAGGAGCACATTAAGCTTTGCCCCTTTTTTCAGTCTGTGTAATATGCCCTTGATTTATGCTTCTGATGGATTTCAAAAGGGAAGTCCTTACAAAGGCAGAATACATTAAATACGTTACATTTATTGTGGGTCACCCAGGAAGATGACACAGCTGCTGAGACAAGAAGTGGCTAAAATCAGAGAAATGCCTGGGTATGGTATGAAGCAAGGCTGGGTTAGCCAGGACATTTTGATGCCAATTAGTGCTCCCTAGGTTTACAGTTTCTGGGTGAGATCCTGCAGAGACATGCAATCAGCCGATGCTGGAGGGAAACGATAATGAAAACACAAAGGGCTAGAGATGAGTACATAGATGATGATATACAACTAAACGAGATGCTGACTCATAAGCCCTCTTAAACAGCTTGAAACTGAAGGAAGGAAATGAGGATCAACTGCCTATTTCCTGTGCACAATGGTTTTGTGGGGAGGATGCAAGAAAGTGATATTTCTCAACAATGCTGGGATGGGAAAAAGTCAGGATGGTAACTCAGCTGGGTTCAGGCCAAAGAGGTTCTTCCAACAGAAATTTTAAGCGCTCGAGTATCTGCCAAAGAAGGGAAAGGGTGAAGTCTTTCATCACGTGAAAATACAGAGTCAATGTACAGGATCAACTGCAAGCAATCCGCAAGACAGCATTTAAGCAACTGAAAAAACGGAGATAGCCAATGACAAATGGTTCAAAAGGAAGCACGGAAACAAAAAGACCAGTGAAACGTGAACCAGGAATGCAGTCAGAGAGATGAGAACAAAGGAGGAGGTCTGCACAAAACATTAGGACTTCTTATGTTTCAGGATTTACGTTTTCCAGCACACACTATATCTACAGCAACCCTCAAACTGTATATGTTCTTTGGCTCCAACTCATGCTGAAATGTTGAAAATGACACATGTGTTAACTTGGCAAAGTCTTTTTTCTTTTAATTTCCAAACAACAAAAAAGTGAAGGGTCTCCTCTTCATTGATGTTTTTGTCTTTTTCTCAGTTTTTGTCAAAAAAATCCTAAAAACTTGTGTTGAATTTCATTTTAGTGAGGGTTATAGCTAATATTTTATATAATTTCATATAATATTTAATAAAAATTAAAATCAAACAACTAGAATCAGATAAATCTTAAAACATCTCAAGGGAATCCAGATCATATTCCAAACCATACTTTTTTAAGAGATATAAACCAGTTACACCATTAAAGTAAAAAGTAGTCTGGTATTCAAGAGGTTCAGTTCTCTGGGGTCACATAGCCTTCCTCCTTTTGCTGTCTCTCCACCCATGTGGAGATGCTATGTTGAAGCTCCGTATTTTTGCACTATCTCAACAGATATACAATATTGCATCTATACTCCTGTTCACGAGCAATATCAAGGAAACGCATAACTTCTTGTTCACCCTAGATGACTTATAAGTTTAGGGGTTTTTAAGCAATATCCTGCAGGGTACTGTATACTTCAGTCTTAGCTCCGTCATAGATTTATGCTTAAAAGTATATAATTAAGCACATAATTAAGAATAATCATATAAGAAGTCCGTAAGACTATTTTCATTAACAAAGTTAGGCATGAACTGATCATTTGGTTGTTCTAGGGCTGTAACACCTACAGTGGCAAGCGCTCATCAGACTCTGCTTTCCACATTTCAAATAAAAGTAACCAAGAAAATAAATAAAATAAGTTATTCCTGTATTTATGATTTGTCTGTCCCCTGCTACAGTATTTAACTATCACTGTGCAATGCAACATGCAAACCCAGAGTGGGTGTTGCAGGCCGGAAAAAAATATGATTAGGTCTTGTTTCTCTAAGGTAATCTGAACCTGGTTAGAATCTGTGAGTCTGAACCTGCACCACTCTTCCGCGATGCTAAATTCTGTATGCAAAAAGCTTACATCCTACAGACATGGAGAACTGAAAAAACATCATCTGAAAGCCTCAAAGTTGGTTGCCTGATGAGGCGTACGAGTCTACAAGGAGGTACCTTAACGCACCTCACACTAATTCTGTTAAGATTTGCCGGGAACAGAGCAATTTTGAATTAGGGGTTCAATTAGGGGTTTTCAGCCACTGACGTGCAATATCTGAGATATCTGGCAGTTTAAATACGGATTCAGACACTAAACTTTACTAAGTTAAATGGCGAGAATATTGTCTACCATTTTGCTGTGTCTGTCCCACAGTTAGGAATGGGGATATTTAAACAAACACAGTATCTTTGTTTCCAATAGCCCATCTCTCCTATTATTCATTCCCTTCCTCCTATTTTTATCATCTCTTCTTGAAATCACAATATATTGCTGAAGATAAACAACAAAAAATACTATGAATCTTTATAAAAGAATAAAGAAACGATGACCTAAGAAGGAAAAGATTTTCATGAGCTGCCTCCAGTATTTTGAAAAGTAAGTAAGAATAATAGAGAAAATATGTTTAAAGAATATAGCTGTTTCTCACTCTCATTTTTCTGTGGTATTTTTCTCTCAACTTTATTTAAACAACTGGCTGACCTGGTTATTCACACAATAACCATCACTGAAAAGCACAGTATGGTGTATGCAATGACAACTGATGGTCTACTGAGAACATCCTCTGAAATGCAGAAAAACGCGTGGCCTTGTCATCTTCCATAGCTCAGAATTAATTGTAATGTTTCTTTTATAAGTTCTTTCTTTTTATACTTGGTTTTGGCCTTCGCTGTTGATTAAATGTACCTTATTTTCTAGGCTGTGATCAGCTCATCCAATTAAACCTTACAAAAGCTACTCAAAGTGATCAAAACTTGGATTATTTCCTATTAAAAATCATAAGGTTACAGGAGTTGCTCCTCCCTCCAGTCCAAAAGAAAAATAAAATTATATGGTACTTATTCAGAGGAAAGCATAAACAAAAATGCGGCTGTGCACACGTGCTGTTCCACCTTTCTGCTGAGTTCCTCCATAAGACACAACAACATTAATGGACAGGTTTTTTAACGCCTTAAACCCCACAACTCCAAATGATGGGAACTGCAGGTCTCTGGCAAAACCCACCCCATTTTTACTTCATTTATGGGCTTCGACGGGCCTAATTTCTTTTAAGAGCAGAAACAATTTACAGAACACCCCTCAAGGGTAAGAAGAATCAATGCAGAACTGTAGCAGCAACGCTATTCCTTAGTGGGTGTTCTCTTACCAATTATTTCTTGATATATTAAAGCATTGGTAGAAAATTTTCATTAATCAGAATTCTCTTAACAGCAGGGAAATGGGTGAATAAATTTGGTTATGCTCACTTTAAAAAGCATACAGCAGTAATCTTCCAAAAATGCTCTAATCCTTTCCCCCGCCAAAATCCAGTATCTTTAAAAAAAAAAAAAAAATCCAAAATCCTTTCTTTTTATAGCAGGTCCACAAATATGTCCAGTCATAGCTTTCTATGCTCTGAGAGTTACCAAGCTTTGTTTCCCATTTCAGTCCTTATAAAACCACTTTTCTTGCCCTTGACCCACCATGTAAAACAGAATTCACAATACCTATCTACCTTACGAGGCTTCTGTAATAATTAACTCATGAACAGTTTCTAGCACACTGTAGGGAAAACTGCTATAGAAAAGCATCACATTTATACACCACATTAAGTTTGCTCTTAACCTCTTGTAAGGATCACAGAGACTCTGCACAGTTGTGAGGTTTTGTTAACCACAGTCTCCTAGATTTTCTCTTAGAAGACCTAAAACTTTGAACTGCAACATCAAACATAAAAAGCCTTCCTGTCTTATTATTAACTGAATTTATTACCTTCCAACCCTTTCTTAAACACATACCTGTCATCTACACAATTACAAGAGAGATATGAGCTCAGAAATGCCTTTGTGCAGCATATACCAGCTTACACTTGAATAGTATATAGAGTAATTAGAGTGGAATCCAGCTGAATAAGTCAGTCTTATTATATCATAATATCAGTTATCTCATATTAGTGAGATAAATATTAAATACATGTAACACTATACACAAACAGTGAGATTCTGCAAGGTCCTGAGTGAATCCTGGTTTTGATACAATCAGATATCACTGCTATGATACTAGGGGCTAATTCAAACCAGCCAACATTAGCTTATGGAAAATTATCTTGACATCACTATTGCAAAACAACACTGTAAGTTTTCATTGATAAGGAAATTCAAATTTTCATTTCAATTTCAGATTTTTATATATTTATATACAAATGTTACATATTGTTCAAATGACCTTATTGCAATATGTTTTATTACCTATTACAAAACCTACTTCTTAAAATTATCAACTCACATTTAAGGAATCCAATGAAAAACCAATATTCAACAAACTATAATGTCAGCTCATTCATCAGAAATGTCAGTTCAAATATATCCAATTTGGAAACAACAGACGGATGCTACTGGCTTTACAAGCCTTACAGAGCAGGGAATAGAGCTAGAGTTGGATTTCAAGAGTTGATGTCATCATTGTTCACAAGCCAGCACAGGGCTTTAAAGCTGAAAAGAATCTACAGCATATAAAATGGTTTCCAACTTGTAAGGGGTCCAGGCCTCGCGCCAGCGGATAATAATTTGCAACACAGCTTAGGTTTTTTTAGAAGAGAAAATGGGGGAGGGGATGTAACACATTCATGCAGAAAGGAATGTGCAATTCCATCTTCTTACAAAGAGAGATGTCTTTCTAAAATCTTGTTCTTTTACATTGTACATGTCCTGTCTTCAAATGTTTAAACATTTCCCAAGTTGGGATCTTCACTTCTTTGTTCATCAAAAAGCTTTCTTTACGGTTACAATTCTAGCACCGCTCATAAATGACAAAGTATCAAAAATTAAGAGAAAGCAAGCCTAATATGAGCCAATAGATGTATTTTTAAGATATCAGAGGGAGATGCAGTAAAAAGAGTATGCACATTTGAATTTTCTCTTTGCTGATTTATTTTTAGCAGATATTCTTAGAACTGCTGAAAATTTAATGAATCAAAGGTTAAAACTTCAAAATGAAGTAACCTTTAGTATACAAAACCAGATGAGCAGTACATAGTTTCTTCTGCCTTTGCGTGAACACTCAATGACCTCATATTCCTCAGTGCTTTCTCTCCCCTAAATTCAGCAAAAGACAATGTTATCTGTTTAAACAAAAAAGATACACACAAAATTTGATAAAGCTGTGTCTCCGTCTCGTCTAACTACATGGCACAGTCTTCACCAGCCAATAAATACTGTAGCCAGAACATAATGTGGGTTTGTACTTGAGCATTATCCATTTGCCTGGTCACTGAAACTGCGAGCACGTGTCCCCCGTGATTTAGAGGTATGCACACAAAAGGAATCCTGCCTCCGCAGAAGCTCATGGAATGCGTTTTGCTACAGGCACTAAAAGAGGGCCAGGATTTCATTCCTACAGTGTTACCCTCTTTTAGTGTCTCTAAGCCTTAAAATGGATTTGAAAGATTCAAAGTGAAGAAAGAATGGGTTCTAACCTACTGTTCTTTCAAGAAGTTTCTGAGAATAATTCACTTTCCAACAGGTGATTCTGTAAGAAATGACTTAAAAAGCAAAACATACGAGCAGTGGTCCTTTTTTTATGTGTCTGAACGTGGGTGAAGGTGCCTAACCTTATGAAAATAAATGTGTTGATAGACTCCTACAGAGATTCTATGGTAGTTTTTGCCTGCTCTATCTTCGTGTTATCTTGGAAACTAGAAAACGATTACGATTTTGACCATGGAGCAATACTTACATTCTTTTTTTGGGTCTTTGCTCCTCATCATTCACTTGCCTATTTTTGTTGGATAGAAATACGTCTTTATTCTCCAAACAGCAGTGAAACACATATTCTCTATTTCCAAACATCAAGACATCCTATTCTCGGATATAACTGTTAGTAAGGAAAATTCTGTGCATGGCAGGTTACAGCATCTAAGTGTGTATTGTAGAGGTGCATTTTTTCCCTTCAGTGTCCTCAAAAGATAATCTTCTTGCTTGCAACTTGCATCAGTTCTGACTGAGAGAGAAGATGACCCTGAGATATACTCAGCAGTCCTATACTACTCAACATGCTGTTCACAACATAAAGTGATGACGCAGCCATAGTTGGTTTTGGGAATAATCTCCAGATTGACTGGCTAGGAAACATAGCTCTTATTCCCACCCGCACAGAAAGGAGATACAAAGACAGTTTATGTTGCAGATAATAGCTGTATGACAAATATTCCATACTATAGGATCTTTCAGCAGATTGCTGCAGAAGACAGACTGAGGAACTCTTCTTTTCTTTCCTTTTTTTTTTTTTTCTAATCCTGAAGGTTCTAGGCAAAAGTAATTCAAAACTGAAGAGAGATTCTGATCTGAGTAACTCAAGAGGGAATACTAAGTTCTCATGAAGACGTGAAAATATTCCAGACTTCTATTCACATTGACTGCATTACCCTAATATCCCTTTAACCCTCTTAAACGAGTTCCCATCATCAGTCATTTTCTCTAGTCATTGAAATTCCCAGAAGCATCATTATTTCTCTATTTCTAAAAATCAAACAGAAAACCCAATCTGACAATGAAGGTGGATTAAGGAGAATTCTGTGAAAGCAGACGTTAAAGGGAGTTCACTGAAGGTTAGGTAGTGTAAGAAAGCCAAGTGGAAAAAAATAAAAATCTAGCGGATGATCATATCGGCTCTGGCATGCATTGACTGAGCTTTCAGTTCTGCTTATCTCAGGAACTGAATAAATGGCTAGTAATTTTGATAGTATCCAATAAGGCAAGGGCATAAGTTGTACAACAATGCTGAAAGAAATAAATTTATGTTTCATTTTTCTGAAGGAACACTGAATTATAAAAAGAAATAATCATTTGATTATTTCAGATGCTATTAATAAATAAGCTCATGTCATTTATCTTTCTGCCAGAGTTCTAACAGGAGAAGAAATGAGGGCATAGCGGAAGGACCCAGTAGCAGCAATACCTAGGTGGCTCTTCTGATCCTCTGATTGTAATTCAAGAAATTTATGATTCCACAGACACCTTTGGGATGTGAACTGAGGGACTGTTTGTTGATTTTATAAATAACGGTTTAGATTCCTTCCTATTACCTTTTTATAAATTTACTTTTAAGCTGCCCATCTGGAAAACTGGAAGCTTTTAGGAACATTCTCATGGAGGAATTTTAGGTTCTAAATGGTAATAGCTGTTAGGGCAGTATTTGCTGAATCGCAGAACTCAGAGGTGTGAAGTTGAAATGCATTTGGCCATTTGTTTGTAGGACACAGAGCTAATTCAGTATCAGATCACATGATCTGATGAATGGTTTAAAATGAATGGTTTAAAACTCTATAAAATTGTTTTTTCATTAAAAACTTAGGCCCTTGTTTAGGAAAGGTTTGACTGATATGAGCAGACAGAGCTCCCCAGCAGTACTGCTTATGCTGAAGATTACAAAGGTAACTTCTGTGTAGAAGGAAAACTGAAATTGTTCTACCACGAAAAATGAGAGAAAGGCAGATGGAGAAATAAATAATACGGAGAAAAAGAACATAAGTGAAGAACATCCAGAAAAGTATGTTTCTAAATTAGCTAGATAGTCTTCTTTCTTCTTGCCTGAAAAGCAAATGAGAAATCAAAAAAAAAAAAAGTTTTTGTGGCCTAAGAGTACAAAAAAACACAGATGTCTTTAAAAGCATTTTGTAGACAATGTTAATTTGGAAAGACACTCTCCCATCATGAACCCTTTCAATCTAGTTAATAGAGCCTGCATGTCCTGTTTACACAAAATACTTAATGGAAACTTGGAACAAAAACTATTCTGAAAGTGGGCACCTCTCTCTCTATGCCTTAGTAAATACTAGACAAATAACAATAATGTATGGTCTAGAATGAATCCTTATTAGATAGCATTTAAAATGGGGGGGGGGGGGGGGGGGGGGGAAGGGACAGACACAAAACAGTACTTACCCTTTGAAAATGTTCTTCTGAGGATCTACGATAGATACCAGCTTATTAAAGTCTGCAACACCAGCTACAGTATTTATTGTGCAAGGACCGAGAAAGGTCTGTTAAGAACGTGATCCAAGTAATAGGTAAAAGAGTTTGCAAAGTTCTGTTACTTTGTCAAATGTATACCCCAAGCAAGCAAACAAACAAACAAAGAAACCCTACCAAACGTTAACCTTCACAAGGTGAATGAACTGCTTTTCAGACGAGCTCTCAAGCTCCGGACCACACATTAATAGATGGGATACGCCTGATTTCAGTTGCAGGGTTGACAAAGGCAAGTAGCTCTCAGCCACTTTGAACATCTCAACTCCTTGAAACTGAGGTCATAAAAGCCATGTTACAGCTCTGATAAGTTAAGGTGGCGACAGAGCTCTCCTAAATTGCCCCACACTGGGCAGTTTGAAGGAGGCTAGGAGCAGTGTGGGAGCACAGCTCCAGCCATACACCCTTCATATGCCAGGTGTCACCTGGAGAGCTGCATGTGTCCAAATCTATAGGCAAATCTCCAAGCAGCAGTTTTTGCTAGCTCTCAAACTACTTGATTCATGTTGGTGAAGGGCAGATCATCAAGAGAAACAAGGACCTCTGGCCCATAGCACAGCAGCTCTTCCAGTCATGGCCCCTGTGATGGCATCTCCTCAATTGTACTTGCATGAGTCACTTGCATCAAATGTTGCAACTGCTCATATGAGAAAATGCTGTACGGCAATATACAGAACAGATTTAGCTTCATTTAATTCCCATGCAAGAAGAAAAGTCTGTCTTTTCTGTGAAAAGCCAGGTCTCTCTCTAGATTACCACAAACCATACATGGGCCACAGCTAAGAACAGCTGACAGACCATACCTAGCCTTCACATAAGCCTTATGAATTATCCTGCGTGATTTTAATATTTGTCTTTTTGTCTAAAAGGAATTATAAAGTAGTATTTAGAAAGTGCAATCACAATGTATTACAGCACCTGAGAAATTCTTCTAAGTATCTGCTCTTTTGGGGTAAGATAAAGTGCATCTCTTCCATAGTCAAAACTGACGGCAGCACAAGGAAGGGAAAACCAGTAACTGTGTAAACTTAAAAATCTCTATGGTGGCCATGGAATAGGGGCATGAGGGAGGGCAACTCTTCCTTTGGGCAGCATAATTTGCAAAGACTATTTTCTTTGCCAGAAGGGGGTCTTCCACTTCTTTATCATGGGGTATGAAATAGCAATAAACGTAAACTGATAAAGACCTGCAGAAAATGCTATGCAAATTGCTGCAAGTACAGTCACAACCTACCACCTCAAAGTGCTGCATTCCTGATGCCTGAATCTGCTATTTCACAACATCCTGTATTAGCAGCAAAACACATTTCCAAATTGTACCTCTCCATTTTGAGTGTATTCTTTCAGGACCAGGCTTAACTCATTAGAACTAAGAAAATGCCTAAAGGCAATTTAGATTTCCTCTGCCTATTGGAAAAACAGAAGCCTCACAAGAAACCTTTTATCAGTGTGCTGCTGGGAAAAAAAAAAGCTAGGAGGCAGAAATGGGATAAAATCCTTCTAGACCTTCTTACAGTTGAAAATTGGCCAATTCAAAGAATAATTTCTAAAGCAACAGACCATGCTTCATCTCCTTTCCAATTCCTATTTTCTGGTTAATAAATATGACCTCCCTAGTAAGTACTACAGCTTTCTTAAGGCACTGTGGTTTCAAAAAAAAAGGAATTTTAGTAAACTTAATTGCAAATGAAACACATTTCAGCATTAAAGTATAAAATGTTTGCCAACTATGTTTCAGGCTATCATTCTTTTTCTTGATTTTCTTATGTTAACTGGAGTGGTTCAGAAAAGAACACAAAAATTCTTGCTGTGAAGTACACATTTTGCTGGAAGGAAGAAGTCAGCTATTCACATAGTTGAATTCAGTGGGCACAGAGCTGATGCAAAATCTAAAGCAGTAATGCTCTATGTCTATAAACTGCGAACAAAAGCTTGGAACTCTGAAAATAAGTAGCTTGAACAGTCTGGCTTCTAAAATAAGAGTCACCAAAATGGCGTTAACTATCAATTATTAGTTTGATGCCATGGGGAATAAAAGAAATAATGTGGACTACTACCAGCCTTTACTTTGAATTTTCAGTGGCTGTTTTGTTTCTGACAAAGAGGCCTCACACTAATATACTTTAATTTACTTGCTAAATAAAGCATGTAGACCCCATCATATTATTTACACTTCAGCTGTAACTGCCTGCGTTATCCAGGACCAAACAAGACAGGCCCAACCTGCCAATAAATATTCAGATCTTAGAGAAGAAAAGAACTGCTTCCTATTTACTAAACTGGAGACTAGGTAGTAACAACAACGTACATGAACTCAAACAGAGACATGTTTTGATTCTCAAATATTGTCAAGCAGTCAAATTCTGCTAGCCTAACTCCTGTTGAGCACCAATTAATCCCACAGTAAACCTCTCTGAATTTCTAGCATTGAAAACAAACAAACAAAAACAAAGTCAGAGTGCTCACAAGAAATGATCAAACTACTTTCAAGTAGGTGGAGGTGCAGCTGGCGGTGTCGGATGTTTAGGGGATTTCTTCTGTATATATTGTCTTCATAGTTTTATATCTATATTTTCATCATTCATTATTACCTTCATACTCCTCCCTGTATTTGCTTCAACTGTTGATTCTTAGGGCCATGTCTTACCCGTACAATACTGTGAAGACATGCAAAGTAAAAATGTCCCATGCATCTGGTGGCTGCCCATTCCCATAGACAACTGAGATAAGGGGAGAGGCTTGCCACAGAAAGTAGCACGTTGGCACCCGGCGTGTGAAAGTGACCCTGATTTTCAAGATGAATTGCTATTTTCTCTAAGGGTTCACCCTTGCTAGTAAATGATGCCCCCATGACAGCTTTCACACTGAGAATATTCAATGTTCAATGCTTTGCATCGCTCGGTTTCCACTCTGATGGCACCTGGTGTACCACAGGAGCATGGGCATCTGGGGAGGGAGATGCCCGTAAAAACTTTATGCTCGGTGCTGAACGTACATGGGGTCACACATAGCAGTTCTACAGGAAAGAGTGATCTCAGCTAGTTCTGCCTGGCAAGCTCTACCAGACGTGTTTGTGAGGAGGCCCCCTGATTTGTAAAATTTTCAAAAGATGCAGATACAGAACACTCTGTTAATAATATTGCTGAAACACTTCTGATCTTTAGCACGGCTCAATTATTCTGCACTGCATCCCTCAAATGGTCTGAAACCTTCCATGTTTATACAAAACCAGATACCCCTTCGGGCAAAGAGCGCTCCACATTTCAAAGCAAAGTCAAATACCAAAAAATTATTCATTTGGAACCACAGCGAAAGTTCAGGCATGTTACTAAGCAGATTTCACTGAAGGCTCTAATGATCTAATCAGGATGACTTAATTGCATTTGGCTTTGAAACCAAAGCTCTGCACCCAAAAAGAAGAGGGTTGTTCTGCAGTAGAGTAGCAGCTCCCAGCCGTGAGAGGAACTGTGTGAAAAAGGATCCACACAGCCCGCAGATAACTCTGCACAGAGACTCAGTTGCCATAACAAGATCATCTGGAATTGCAAGCACAAAGAGCTTGACTATTTTTGGAAGTACGCTTGATCTATCGCACATGTGGGGATCTGAACACCTTCTGAGAGGGAAAATGATGAGGTTATGAACATTTGCACAACAATTTGTTTAAAAGCTTAGAAAACTCATGAATAATAATCTGGGCTAACCTTTCAGTAATCACTTTCTTCCTGCCATATAAAAATACATTATTTGAAAACCATCATCACTGCTATCTTTCCGTGGTCCCTCTTCTCCAATATGTATCTGACAATTACATTGCAACTGTGCTCTGAAGGAAGACCTGAAGACAACATTTGAAAATTCTCTTTGTAAATCTGTAAACAAAAAAAAGAAATATAAAACCCCTACGGCTCAAACAGCCCCTTCTATTGATTAAGGTGGAGAGTAACGCTGCTTTTATTTTGATTCAAAGGGTTCAACAGTTCTTTGTTTCTAAGACTATTTCTCCAGTCTACTACCCTATTATTGGAAAGTTTTCATCTCCAAGTATGATAGAAAAGCAGAAAAGCTAGTATCCCACAAACGGTTATTATAAATTTTCTAATTATTTAAATAGGTGTAAATTAGAAGTGTTCACATTCCTCCTGAAAATTAAAACACACAAACCAAGATTAAGTTAAGAGGAACCCACTAGTTTGAACCCAGGCAATGGGACTAATCCAAATTAATTTCTGTTAGAATAAAGCACCTCTTACTAACAACAAAAAATCACCTTGATTAAACACAAAATAAAAAGAAATAAATCAATGCCAGAGAACTCTTCACACCCCTTCGCTGGCTATTCTACTGGATAGTTTTCCACACGTAAAAACAGTCTCCAACCAGCATGCATCTTGTCTTGACTTCCAGCTGTTTGGATCTTGACTACACTTGGGAACTCCTGCTTGTCCTGATGAATAATCTCCTCAGGCTACTCACTAGAAGGCTCTTCTGGGTCTTCACCTTTTTTCAACACTCTCTTTGAATTGGGGAAAGCAGAACTAGAAAAAAATCTTTCAGGAGTAATTCCTTCAATTCCAGTCGGGTACGTAGCATAGTCTTCCCACCATTACCCAAGAGTCCTCTGCTCCTACAAACCCCAAGGCCATGTAGCCTCTCCCACTCCAAGTCATACTGGGAGGTCACCACTGGTTGAACATCTAATGACAGCTCTCAATTTCTTCTGAAGTCAGTGTTTCACAGGTGTGAGCCCTCAGCATCTTGCATTGTCTGTGTTCTTTGCTGCTGGGTGTATGCCTTGACATGCGGCTGCACTGAAAATCACATTATTGCTTTGGGTTGAGTTCATCAGTTGATCCAGATAATTTTTTACTAAGAAGCTCCTCGTCATTGACTACTTTCCCATCTTGTACCATCTGCAAACTTTCCTCACTAGCTGATTTTACTGTGTTCGTCCAGCTGAAACACCACTAAATATCACAGACTATCATGAGCAAAACTTCCCATAATTATTGGACAAATTGAAATTAGTGTGACCAGACTAGAAAACTAAGTGGAGTTGATCACATGTCCTCTATTCTGTGCAAGTTTCTGGAATACTGGACATTTTAATTAATATTGAGATAGTCCTCTTATTCTCAGTGTTGAGCTGGTAAAATTATGTAAAAAATCATTGTCTCTATCATTTACAAAAAAAAAACAAAAAACAAAACCAAAACCAAACCAAAACCCACAAAGGCTGTAGGAAGAAAACTCCCTAACCTGGACAGCAATCTGTACAAGTAAACTCCTCAGACCAGATACCATGAGTATGAGAGCAACTTAGAGAAGGGGGCATAATTCTGTCCCTTAAAAAAAGGAAAAGAAAAAAAACCCTAAAAATCAGTTTAGGTCTGGACATACTGCTGTACTAAAATAAAATAAAATTTAAAAAAAAAACCAAAAAAAACCAATAACAAACTAACTCACCAAATAAAATAAATATGGACAAAGATAAATTGTAGAATATTGGCTCTAAGAATAATGATTCTTTGGTTGATAAAGCATATTATCTATCCAAAATGCAAAAGATGAGACATTTTATAATCCCAATCCCAATCCCAATCTCAAACGCTGTAGGGCAATCAGACTTCAGACATGTCTCCTGGACCTGATCTGCAAACAATGGGGTGAGACTTGAAAGTCTGTTATAAAATAAAAATCTGTTGTTTCACTGCAAAAAAAGTGGAAATGCCCAAACTGAAAGAACAGATAACAGAGGAGAAAATATTTGGAGGTAAAATGGACACAGCTACTGGAGGTGTCTAATGAGAATAAATTTATCAATACTCACTCCTGCAGTATCCGTGCCCTAAGTGCCCCCTGTTAGGACATACTTCTACCAAAAACGCAATTATCTTTTTACCCATTTCTAGAGGGGATCATTAATTAACCAGGTTCCTCACAATAATCCTTTACCACATCAACAAAGATGCACAATTCACTTTACTGGACCAAGGAAAGATCTCTGAGTATTTGTTGTCGTGAAGAAAGCGTGTAACTGCACGTTCATACATACTCGGATAATAGATGCAGTACCTGCTTATTGCTCCATTAAACACAGATGTTTTACTGGCAGAATACAAAAACACTTACAAAACACAAACATATAAACTCTCAGTCCTAAAGCTAGAACAGCTGCTTTTGACTCCCTAAATGACAAATATCTTGAATTCACATGCATGTGGAGCACGGTGACAGAGGTGAGAGCTTTCTGTGGGAATTTTATATGTACACATGGTCCACACAGACCTATCTGTTCAGCATATTGGTATATTTATACTTAGAACTCTATAATAATCATTGTATATAATGATGTGTGATTGCATTTGTATCTACCCTCCATTTTTTATAGTTTTCACTTCCGTATCGTCCCTAACTTTAGTTTGTCAGGCACTCACTTTGAGCTTTATACCTTAGTTTCTTTGCTACAACT
The DNA here is from genome assembly GCF_964199755.1 of Larus michahellis. NCBI lineage: Eukaryota > Metazoa > Chordata > Aves > Charadriiformes > Laridae > Larus > Larus michahellis. Next base: position 20,134,400 of record NC_133897.1, read on the forward strand.
ATCAACAAGAAACCTTTGAAAAATGTCTCCCTGCTGAACTAGGAAAATAAAATATTAACAGACAAAGTTTCTTGACCAAAGAAAGTTTAGCCTGTTGACAGATACTCAGTCTGTCTGCCGTTGAACTCAACCACATAAGAAGATGGATCATTAAGCATAAATCCATATCTGAGTGCATAATGATCTCTTTTCTATCCCAATGTAGAGCAGGTCAAGTAGTATCTTTTTTAACCTATTCCAGAAAAAATAATGAACGGGGAAGATAAAAGAACTGCTGAAAGTTTCTCAATAGAACTTTCTGCTTCAGATCAACATTTGAAAATCATTCCCAGCTGTTAAATCTGAATTCTTAATTGTACACAAGAGGTTGAGGAGAAAATAATCAGCAGATGCAGCTACAGTTTGTTATATCTGTGATTATCTATTCTATACATGATTTACGGTTTTCAACCATTTTTGGAGAGACAGGCACCAAATTTATTCTTCCAATACTGCTATCTGTGCACAAGTGTTTAATTATAGGCTCCCTCACATTTTCTGTGGAGTAATTCTTGAGTGCAGAACGCTATTTTTCAATTCCTGGAGCTTATACTCCCAGAGAACAGGAAAAAAAAAATATCAAGGATTTGTGGCGGCAATCCCAAGACCCTAAAATCTCTGACCCACTCCCTGTGCTGTTCTGTCCCCTAATGCCTGCTTTCCCCAGAAACTCAAATAAACCTAAGGGGAAAAAAAAAAAAAAAAAAGGAAAGTAAGTAATGTCTGGTGAAGAGAGGCTGGGGAGGGGGGAGGGAAACACAGCAGTTTGGGTTATCTCTTCTTTTTTCCATCACCTCACGTATTCCATCTCCATACCCCAGATCACAGACAAATCTACAAAATTATGCCCTACATGTGCTTCAACATGTTGGCTTAGGGAAGCAAGTTTACAAAGAATTCAAGCCTGAACACTTCTCCATTTGCAGCCTTTAATCATAATGTCTTCCAAGCACGTTAACCTGAATACTAGGAATAACATGATGCTTCCAGGTGTGCTGAGGTGCGCCGGGGCCTCCTCATGTCTGATGGAGCCTGCATGCAGACAGTGAGGGTGACCGTATGGACGTTCAAGCTCACAAATGTGTTAACAATTTATAGTATAGGTCTATCACACTTTCATGTCAGAGAGGCAAGAAAAATGGATATTTAACCCAGTAAATTGTGTTGCTCCGTAACACAGAAGCAATTACAATATGGATGAGATCTGGAATCTATTAAAAGACATAATGGAAAATAAAAGCTAAACACATAAATAACTCATCCACTTGGAATTTCTTTTAAAAATATTGAAAGGCATTAGACACAACCAAGATTAAGTGTCTGTAAAATACATTTTTAAAAGACACACATTTTTTTCACCAGGGCATATGAGAACAAAGCAGCATCTAAAACCTCAACAAAGGGAAGCTTTATTACTTCTGCCTAGAAATTTTAGGCTCCAGCCTTAATTCACTTTGTTCCTCATGGCTGTGGTTGGAAACTATAGCAGTTTACTTGGCATGCACTTTATCTATTCTGGCAAAAAATTCATTGAGGGCTAAAGATGCCCAGAGTCTGCAACACTGAACCTTTCAGACCCAAGGACTAAATATTTCAAGGATGCACTGAGTATACATTGGACCGTGGGAGTTCCTTCTTAATGACCAAATATCATGTATTATTCAGGACAAGGTCTCTTTAAAACAGATGGGTCAGTGGAATGGAAATGGTTCTGCACAGACTGAGAATTTTGACCATTAACCATAAACATTGGTTTATGTTTGAATGAAAATTAGTTCCAGCATGCTGTATTTTATGTAGGAGAACTTACAACTCATAAACCACTTAAAAATACTTTTCTTGTTAAATTATTCTAATGGTCACTTAGCTATCTTTTGGAAGCTATCAGAATGAGAAACGTACATATACATAAATTATGTATTTATACTATGGCACTGATTCAATTAAACCTTTAGCGATGTGTTTTAGCTGAAATAGCTACATATGGAGAACAGATGAGGCAAGCTGAAATTATTTTTTTAAGTTAAAATCCTAATTAAAAAAGCATATATTCAGTAGAAATACATCTCCTGTTAAATATACCTTTGTACTTCAGTGAACTGTGGAGTATCCCTCTGATCACGTATACATTCAATGAGCACTACAGTAAAATCTATAGGACTACTTAAATAACCACAGTATATAAGTTCCCCCAAAGGCACTTTGTTTGTAATCATTTATAGTTTTAACATTTCCAGACTACACAAAGGTGGCGGGTTAACATACCAGTATAGCTCTGGACTTCAGACATTTAAAATAAACACAGGGTAAAGACACCGTAGTGTGGCAGTGACTACAAGCACAGAAGGGCCACACAGCGAGCGGCATTCCCCTCTGCAAGTGCTTGGGCAATGTTTGAAGAGAAGATGCCTTTGAACAACTCTGTTAATTACACTTAAAAACTAAAAAAAAATAATTAGGAACCTTATGATCATGGATGTACGGCAAGAGAGCAGGATAAACAAAACTCCATAGCCAAAACGTATATTACTGTCTTCTTTAGTAATCTCTTGTAGTGGTGGATCACGGGCTCTGCACAAGGCAGAGGGCAGGATCCCAACCTGGCACCCGACCCAGTAGCTGCATCTAATGCTGGACCTGCGGAGTCAAGGGACTGACCACTGGGCAAGGACAGGGACTGTCAGGGCAATAATTTAAGATTTTGGATGGGATTCTGGTTTCTAGACCTCTAGAGATTGATGGAAGGGGAAGGGGAAGGGGAAGGGGAAGGGGAAGGGGAAGGGGAAGGGGAAGGGGAAGGGGAAGGGGAAGGGGAAGGGGAAGGGGAAGGGGAAGGGGAAGGGGAAGGGGAAGGGGAAGGGGAAGGGGAAGGGGAAGGGGAAGGGGAAGGGGAAGGGGAAGGGGAAGGGGAAGGGGAGAAAAAAACCAACCCAAAATAATAATTAAAAAGACCCAGGATCGGCACCAGCACCTTTCCAGTTCCAGCTGCCTGAACAGCTCCACTGTCATCTCCTGCCTTTGCTTCCAGGCGGGGCAGGCATGGAAGACCAATCCAGGCTGTGAGGTAAATCTGTCTGTCCACAGGGACTAGGAAGAGGAAAAAGGGGTAATCCCCCTCCAGGCGAGACGAGGGCTTGCAGTCCAAAGTGGGCTGCAAAGAATCAGATGCGGTCAGAGGATCAACTGGTCTCCTGAGCAGAACTAGGAACGTCCCAAGGAGTCCTTTGCTACAGCAATACTGGATGATCAGGAAAGGTAAAAGCATCAGGTACACTCAAGCAAAAACCATCTGCAGGTACAAACGGCAGCAAAACACACTTACTGCAAAGAGGACAACCTGCTCCCCAGGAGATGCACAGCATCTGGCCCAACAGAAGTACCCAAAGCTCCTAAAATAGTTATTCTTTTATTGTAATACTAGGCGAGCTTTTCCTTCTAGTACAAAAGTTTTCCAGATCCCATGCTGAAACTTGACCTGAGCCCCATATCTTTATAGCAAAGAGAAAAAAGAGCCACAAGAGAGGACTGAGCAAGTCCTGTGAAACACTTAGTGTCTGTGTTCTCCACCATAAAAAAATCAAAAGATTCTTTAGGTGACTTGACAGGACTTCTAAGGATCAAAGAGTATCTATCTACCGGGGTCTGACAATTCCCAGTGAGGACATGGAGGTGTTGCAGGAGCTCTGGCGCTGGGGCACAGCAAGCTCTACTGATCAGGGGATGCTAAGTCGAAGGAGGGCCAGAACTGAGCCACAGGAGACGAAACAGTCGCCGGGAGCAAACTCGTAAGTGCACACTTGGAAGTCTTCATCTTTTGCGGCTTGATCTTATTTTTCAGAAAGGAAAAAAAATGATAGTTTCACAACCCTAACTAACAGTTGCTCTATAAATAATGAGATAAAAGGAGAATGCATAACAAAAAGCACTTAAACATTTGCCTCATAAGCTATTAGTGAGGAAACACAGAACTATGAAAACAGTAGGCCTGGACACCAGCAGTATTATCCCGCTCCACATGCCAAAGAATGCAGATCTGTTGCATGATGCAATTCATGCTGCCACTGTCCTTTTCATGCTCTGATAAGACCACTAACCTGCACAGCACTGTCCTAAAAAACACGTATGACCCCACACACCTAAGGAAGCACTTTCAGAATAACATCACGATGAAGTTAAATATAAAACATTTATTCTCCTAAGCAGCCCAAGAAGGATGAACTAATAGGTGGTGGATTCAGTAAAACTGGGTTCAGTACAGGTATATCAACGCTCCAACCATTGACAAATTTGTGCCTCGGTTTCCCCACTTCAAAATGAAGTGGCACCTCCCCACTCTATAGGTGTGCTGTAGGACTGCAGTTGACAACTGTCAACAACCTTAAGGAAATAATAAATTACATTACTGATTTTATGATTATTGATATACCTTGCCATCAATATTTAGTAATGTAAACAGCTTCAGTAATGTAAAGAGCTAATTGAAAAGCTAAATATAGACTAAATGAGTTGAATTTTTTCCCACCTTCCATAATTAAGCTCAGGAAATTTGGGAGACCTTTGCCAGTCCTGCCACTGACAAATGACAATCTTTAAGGTAATGGTTTAAAAAACCCAAAACAACAACAGAGCATGAACTCCCAATGCGATACTGTGACCAATGAATACAACCTCTAGATATATGAGGGGAATTCAAAGTAACAGTAGGAAAGCAGCATTACTCCTCTATATGGCTCTGACAGGACCATAAAATAATGCAAGGTTAGTTCTGGTGTGTATATCTCAAAAGTAATGTTGAAAAACTTCAGCACATTCAGAAAAGAGCTATAAAATTCTGAATTATGGGAGATGCCAGAGAAGTTCTCCCTGCAGGATTTATCCAAAAGAATATGAAAAAGTTACTTGATCATGTAATATGGGTACCTATGAGAAATTTCTGATAGAAAAGTACACTTTAATTCAGAAGAAAAAAATATGTGAGACAGGAAAAAACGCTATTATAGCAATCAGTTTGGTCCTAAAATGTACAGATGTACATTTTTTAATATTAGATTATGTTTCTCATGGTGAAACCCTGATTTTAGTTGATAGAAAGGGTTGGGACCTCAGCAGGACAAAAATCTGAGGGACAGGATTAGCTTTCATTCATACTATTAAAGAGAGCTTTAAGAACTGAAATTTGTTCATCATACTTTCCTTTGTGATCTATTACGAGGTCTTGTTGCCATGGTATTAAAAAAAAAAGAAAATTATAATAGAAAACACACAGGAAATAGTGGCTTGCAAGATTTTAACTAAGGTCTTTAGCAAGAGGTGGAGGGAAATCCAACAAATAATTTGTGTTTTTCAAGAACGTTGTTTAATGCCATTTAAGGGTACTTGACTAACAGCTTTTAGTAATGTAAAAGCTGCATCTTCCACTGAACATAGTCAGATAGAAAATACATCGTAAAGAAGGATGCTAGGTTAGCCAGTTGGCCAGTATTTCATTTTTGTCACAATTACGACGTGACAAAAAGCTAACAGGCAGGACCATATCGACCTTCTCAACTGGCATCAGGGCACCGCCTTTCTGGCTGAGTTTGGTTTCAGTGGGAACTAGTGACACGGTAAAAAAGGATTCAACAAAAGCCCCAAATCTGTGCATTCTCCTCCTCAATTCACAGCAACTAAGAACATTCCTCACCAGCTGGGCTCAGCAGCTTTCTACTACAAAATAAGGCCCTGCCTACAGTTGAATCAGTTTTTGTGATGCAAGATTATACTGAGTCTAATCTTAATGGAAATGTCAAAGTGAAGCTAAACAGGTATTTCCTTTGCATCTGCATCATGCAAACAAGCCTCTACACAAACAGAGGAAAAGAAGAGCTAAAGCTTCATTTTATTAGAAATTGGTCAGGACCTGATGAGACAAGGAGAAATTTGTTTTGTATGTAGATGTCTAAAGTTATCTGTGTTTTAACAGCCTTGTGGTTGCAAACTGAGTTATCTTGCTGCTGTTCCACTGGCTGAGTCATTAACAGAAAAAAAATCCTTCGACCTTCTCCTATCTCCTGGCAAAAAAGACAGTGCAACCTGCATATCTGTAATTAAAGCAAATGCCGCTCAACCAAACACAATAATCGTCCACCCAAACTCCACTTTAGTAATGAAACTGAAGGGAAAAGAATGCTTGTTGGGAAAACCACATTTTCATCTTTTTAGATGACCTACATAGTGAAAACCACAGAGAGGAAAATTCGGCTTGTTCTGTCCTCTACCTCACTCCAGTAAAACCGAGTTGGTTTAAATCAGCAGGACTGCAGAAGTCCAACCGAAGTCAGGGACTGTATGAAGTCATGTCTGACAGTGTTTTCTCTAGCAGACTATCCTGCGTGAAAAAGTGATGGGGAATCAACAGAGTTCACGCTGAAAGGTCAAAAATAATGATTACTGTGTAAGCAGTATAGCTCACAAACATTTGTATCCATGATACACACTGTGTTTAATTGGTCTGTTGATATGCCTTGCCCTCAGTTTTATGAGCTTTCAGTCTTGCTCTTCAACAGCCGCAATGAGAACATTAAATCTCCAAGCAACCCAGCTCCTGAAATCCTGCCAGCAACAGTACCGCTTAGCTCCAGATACATCAATGTCTAATTGCCACAAATATATATTTGTTTTTATCATCGCTGGCAGTCCACAGTCCTAGCACCGTCTATGTGACAGCTAAAAACACAGCCATGAGAAACCCTGGAGCTGACTCAGCTGTTCTAGGAACTGAACACAGAAATTTCCAAATCACTGTACATCCTGCCTGCTGGGCTCCTACAGAGAGGATAAAGGGAGTGAAAATGTTAGAAATTTCTGCGTTTCATCTCATCCACTGCTAACAAGCCAAAACCACTCTATTTGAGTTTTGAAACTGTCTAACTTGAGGAATTTCTTTTTACAGTCCCCTAAAAATGTTCCAATGGCAGTTCATGTACAGCAAACAAGCTTCACAAGAGCCTTCTTTCCCTCTCGTGGAGGTTTGGGACCCAAAGGACTGGGGTCCATGGCTCACCCTACTCTGCAAACACAGCTGGGATAGCAGGAATCTCGTCCATGGAGGATTAAGGGTAACATCTGGCCATGACCACAAATACAGTGTCACAATCTTTGTATGCTTACTGGAAATTTCATGTAGTAGAGCTTTGTAGATTTGAGTCTTGGTCCCTACTCCAATGCTAGAGGCCATTCCAGAACACAGGAGAAGGAAAGCTGGCTGCAAAAATCAGAGGAAGCCACGAGAGGTGAGAAAGGAGCTATCTGTGCAGACCCAGAGCAATTCTGAGACGTGATGAGGAGAGCGAAGTACACAGGATGTGCTGTACTCCTGTGAGCTTAAGATAGCCAGGCTCGAAGACCTTAAAAAAGATACCAGCTAAAAAAATCCCTGGAGCTGCTTCCATGAGCAGCAGAGACCACATGCAAACCACGCTGTTCAATGCCCTGGGAGACAGCAAGAATTTAGCAAGAAAGAAGCCACAAACAACTGGTGTAGCTGATCTCTATACTATTAGAATACATAGAGCACATTACCGGTTAGAGACCCAATAATAATATTTTCCTGATAGACAGCTTTTTTTCAGCTGTTCAGAACTGAAGAGAGTTGCTTCAGAAACACATGTAAGCTGCTTATGGTTAAATATTTCACCAACACTTGGACAGCAGAAAGAAAAAGGTAAGACTGGTTGTCACTACAGATGATTGGAAGTACAGTTTCCTCCTTATTTAAAACTGTGCAGTTTAACAACTACTATTCTCTTAACGAGGAAAGAAGACTATTAGTTAGGTCCTGCCTTCATTCAACATGCTTAGTCTGCCAGGTGCACGTGGGCTTCTTCCGAGGCAGCAACAGGTTGGGTGCCTGGCAGAGCTGGCCAGAGAAGCAGGAGGGCAGTACAAGAGTGTTTCATTTGGAAACAGAAAGCAGGGTAAATACCTTCCTAAATAAGTAATTTCATCAAACCTTTTTTTTTTTTTTTTTTTTTAAATTTTTTACATACTTGATCACTATCACACACGAGTATTTGGAAGATAGCTTTGTTAGTGCACCTGGTCTGCCACACGTGATGTCTCCATGGACTCCCCCTCTACCAAATTATTTTCATTCTCAAGTCCATATTTTTCTTATTCCAGTCTCCCACTTGCCAGTATGGTATGACAGGAAAAATACTGCAATTTCTGTAACATCACTGGACACTGCCAAAGTGTTTTAAAAGAAGTTTCTCTACCCTCACCTTTCCTTTGTATTCAAGAATGTTCTACTGTTGCTATTAGCAAACTGTGATCCACAGACCCTAAACAGCCTAACAGGAGAATCCAATTATTATCTTTTTTAATAGAACTGTAATTGATGAATTAAATAACTAAATATTCTGTTACTTTACTTTTCCAGACTGTCATTACTCCCGTTTCCTCCTTCAACTATCCTACGCAGGCATCCCATACAGTACATACTGAAAACACATAGTTCCTTCGGAAGGCAGGAGTGCAGGATAATTAAGAAAATGTTGCAAGTATGGCTAGTAGCTATACAGATTTGCATTCAAGAAATACATTGAGTCAAAAATTCTAAGTGAAGCATCCTGAGAAAAATGACCAGGAAAAATTAACGTTAACCAGAAAATCCCCAGACTCTTTCAGCAGCATCGACACCAGCACCACTGCCCAGCTTAACAGCAGCAGGGCAATGCCCACATGCTCCCAACGCTGGAAGCCCCTTCCCATCTCCCCAGTGCAGCGTTTTGACTGGCTACAGAGCAATTAAAAGCTCAAACTAAAAATCATAAGCCCCATATACACCGCTGAACGACAGACATCATAAGAGCACAAAGAGTGAAGAAAAACTGCCCTGACTAAAAGGCAAGCTAATGGCCGCTGAAACCAGTGACCTGGCCAGGTCACTGGGACATTTCATGGGTCTGAGGTCGACCCAGTGGCTGAGCTGTCCTCCGTCTCAGTGAGGCCAGGATTTCACCCCATCACGACTCTTGCTTATCTGGTAATCATCTCTCTCTTTTACTTTCGGAAATAAATGAGACATGCTGAGAAAAGTAGCATAACGAAGTGATGACTCCGTATCTTTTCCAGCATCAGCATTTTATTAAAGGGGTTTGTTTGCCAGCTTATTTTTACAGGAGCTCAAGAGGCCTGACTGCATATTTGAGAGCCTGTGCTCCGCTCCAGTTTTTGATGACAAAATGCCAAAGTTGAACGTGCAATGCCAAACATTCCAGAAACCTCCAGCACAATAGCTGCTTTAAATGATGTCTTACTTTTCCTGCTCTGCAAAGCATACAAAGTAGCACAAACGTTCTTGTCCCTTTTGTTTAAAATGCAGTAACACACAGTAAGGGTATACAGTTACCACTTCAACATGGGAAAGCAAACAAGCAGATGAGTCTGGCTCTTCAATTCCATGTTTTGCAACACTATTAAGATGTGCAGCAATTCACACATTTTACCTTTCAAGTAGATTAACATGTACTACGTATATAGAAACATGCCACAAATCAACCTCCTAATCCATATATACAGGGATTTGTTTCTTATGCTACATAGTGGATTATTTGCAAAACATTGAATTGTGTTTCTCCCAAATAGACTGCTTAAAATAGCCCGAAAATCACTGTAAAGCTAGTATGTCAAATCAGAATTGAGAAATAGCAACAAAACCTCCTTCGAATGAAGACAAAATAAACCAAAAAGTTTTGAAATATAATGTATTTGCACTGCACTGTTAGGAACGGTCTGCAGCTAGGGATTAGGTCTCACAGTGCAAGGCACTGAACACAGACCCTTCAAAGCTTGAAGAACGCAACAAAATCCACTTGAAAGCAACAATAATCAAAATGTACGGTCAAAAAGAAGATGTGAATACACAAAAAGCTTGCAAGAACAAAAACCCCACATATCATTATGGTCAGTTCAGTAAGGTAGCCATTAGCATACCACCTGCCCAGTCATTCGCGAGTGCTGTACAGGCAACGTGATAGACCCAAGTTATACAGAACAGTTTGAAAGAAGGTGTGTAACCGAATTTGGGAGATCCTAATAAAAAAAGGAAGAAACATGTGGGAGTTTGAAAATGTTGAAGTAGCCCAGGGACTTTCAGCACCTCTCTCCCATAACTGTCAGTGCAAATGTCATCACAAAGCACTATGATTCACAGCATAACAACGCAAATCCTTCTGCATCTGAAAGGCAGTTGACCAAACCGTGTAAATGAAGGCAATTATGGAACAACCTCACAGCACTGTGCCCCACAAAACCTTCATGCACTAAGAAACTCATCTAAAGACCAACAAATTTGCTGGATGTCTTTCTAATGACTGTATCATTAAGTCAGCCATTTAAAAGAAGTTTCAATGAGCCACTTCATTCCTCCAAACCGATGTATTAACATTTCTCATCGAAAATGCCACCAAATCAGAATGCAGATTTTGTGTTTAGGTGCAACTGGGAAAAAATGGATGCAAGTGGAGTCATCAGTTAGAAACTGGAAACTGCTAGGAAACTGAGGAATTCAAGTGTGTTTGGTCAGTGGGATATGTGGGTGATAAAATAGATGAAAAGGTTCTAGTTCATGTAACAGTTTTCACTTAAATGATGGCTTTTCCTTCAAAAAAAAAAGGAAGAAAGAAAAAAGCAAGCAAAGAAAAAGAAATAATTCCTATTATGTTTGATATTCTGTATATCGCAAATGAGAATACGTATACCTCTCATCTGTCTTGCTCACAAAGTTGCATTTCTTTCATCCCCTCATATTAGAAATTTACCTTCTCAGTTTTTACCCAGACAAGGCAGAAGTTGTTTTTCTGCGACATCCCCAGCTTATCCACTTCGTTGTTTGAAAGATGCTCCACCTTTCAGATTCCTAAATTGAGAAGTAACTAAAGCCAGCTAGCGTCAGTGCCTGAAGGTTCAACAAGGTGTTAGCACTTGACGCGCTCACATACGCAGCTTCAAAGAATACTCACAATCACAGGGCAGGAGGAAGGTAAGTTCTGATACATATCGACACATGTAAAAATAATACAGAAATGGGCATATGCACATATATGAATGCCTAATAAGCTGCAGTTACACTGTGTGCCAAAGACCTATGAAGACCAGTTTCTTAAGGCAGGTACACAATGTGGTGAACACATTGCAATCAATTTTACTTGATTCATTTTTGTTTTATGGGACAACCTGACATGTTCCGATTACTCCGTTTCAATATGGCACTCAAAGCAGACACGAAATACCAAGTCATACAGTACAAAGAGCTCACTACTGCAGTATGATTGAGTTAGGAACTCTCAAATCAGACTAGATGATTATTAATCACTCAACAGAAAAAAAAATCACCTAAATGTTGAGCTATTCTAAGCAAGTAAGTGATACATATTTTTTCATCAAATAGATTTAAGCTATTTTACAATACATTTTTTTTCCTTCTGTAACTCCCCAACAGGAACAGATTATGATGATTATATCCAAGATTTGTTATTCAAGTTCTAATTCGTTGATGATAACATACAAAATCCTTCCTAAATTACGGCCAAGAAAAACAGCCTTGCCCACATAACAATGCAAGACATTACTTCACATGTCTGGAAGACTCCCAGAGCTTCTACTTCTATAGTTCTTTCAGATCCTTTATGGTAGCATATCCAGCTATGCAGTGTCTGGTCTACTTTTATAAAGCTTTTGTAAAGCTTTACAAAGTTATTCGCTCTCTTTTTTTGTCGATTTTTAAGTGCCTTTGTTCTTGACGCTAAAACAATTACTAAAATCTGCTTTCCAGTTAGCTTTAGAATCCAAATGTGTTACTTTGCTAGGCTTAAAAGTGGCACAAACTTCTTATGAATTTTCAAACAATCCCTTAACAGAGATTAAGAAGTTTCCTATTTTCAATTAGGTTCTTCTTGCTTGTTGTAAAGGTTGCTGGGTACATTGAGACACTTAATACAAGTCCTACAGTACATAAAAGCTTTATACATGGCATCCACATGCATCTGAGAGCATCTATGTTAAAAGTAGAAAGAGACAAAGTTACATAGATATTTAAATAGGTTATGCCCCCTTATCCATGTTAAATAAATTTAAACTAAAACTTACCACATGCAATTCTGGAAAGCTCATACAATAATCCATCCACTGTGATTAGTTTTGCAGTATGCTGACACTACAAAAGAGTAGTGTAACACTACTTTTTAGTGGAACACTACACCGTAGGTGTGCACTACAGCGTAACACTGCAAAGGCTCTCTTGTTGGTTTTGCTCCACAGTTTCGCTGGCCAGAAATACAGTTTCAGGCTTGAAACTCAACAAAGAGGTTGCAAGAGTCTTCAAACAGATGGCTCTGTGCTTGTGCTAGTGACTCTGGAACACAGCGCTACCGCAAAGGTCCTTATGCATCTGGCTGTTTTCAGTGAAAACTCACTGACTGATGCACAACACATGATTATAGGGTTTTGCAGGGAAACAAGATTAATGCAAAAGTCACACTGAATAGTGATTTACAAATTCCCTCTGTGGCTGTTATGATATAAAATTAAAGTATATGGTCTATTTGCGATTAATTGTATCTACATCAGCTTTCGTCTATAGTCAATCTACTCCAAATACGACATGAAGGACATCAGGCCATGAACCGGGATATGTTTTAAAACAACCTTACCTAAGGGACATAGTGGGTGCTAAATAGTGTCTTTCACTCCCAGTTTTACCAGCTTCTACAGGAGAACTGCTGCAGTTTATTGTCAAGAGAATTCCAGCCTTAGAGGTAATGTCTGCATCAGTCACAAAACACCCATGTCCAAGTTTTTTTAATTGCAAATAAAGTAACTTTACTGGAGATAATGAATGCAGAATTGACTGCCAGTATCAGCAGCTGAACCCGATGAGGAGCCAAAGGTGGAATTAAACAAACCTCAGACAGGACAAGAGTCACAACTGCATACGGCTTACAGGAAGACAACTGGTGGCCCAGGTTTGACTAGGTCACCTCTCTTTCACGAACAATAACAATGTTTTATTCTTCCCAGAAATCTAACAAGAGTAAGCTTGAATGGTTTTCCTTCCAAGGCAAACAAGGGACATGACTCTTCTCTAACAAACATTAGTATAAAAAGAAAATGCTCTTGATAATAACCATGTGGTGATAATTCACCTCATTATTACCAAGGCTTTGTCATTTCAAGACTTCTCATTTCCTTAGAATATCAAAGTAGATAAAATATAAAAGATCCATTTGTGTAGCGCAGCAGTGGTTAATGTTCACTACGGAAGGCAGAAGTAATCCCTCTTTTGCTGTGGTCTACACACCACTGCAGTAATTGGCTGAAGGGCCCCTGGGTACTCCACTCTTCCTGTGGAAAAGAAACTATACCACTCATATCTGCAGGGCAGAAACAGTTGATGTGGAGAACAGTGCCCATTTCTCTTTGGGGTTTTTTTTGTGTCCAAAATAAGATGGGTATTAAATAATGAACAGGAAGGAAGACCTTAGAGGCAGGAGCTCGTCTCTAGCAGAGGCACCATAAAAGCACTAAATGGCTCTCTCCCCTGCACTTGCAAGCAGCAAAGACTTTGCTCATGAACAATTGTACGTAGGACCCTTCTCCTGACACACACGGATTGGAGGGGTGGGGTAAGCAAACTGGGCTACATATGAATCCCACGCACCAAACAGAAAATAAAGACTCCCTTATAGAAAAGGAAATAAATAATAAGGGAGTAAATATTATAACTTAATTCTCCTTTTCATCAGTAACATACCACTGTAATCTAATTTCTGATTCCTCCCAGTACATCCTTTTTTCTTAGGCTAATTTCAGGCATACTAGAACCATAAACTTGGCTTACCAGATCAAAGAACAACTATGAATTTTATCCTCACTCCTTCAATCTGCTGGTCAGACAGGTGTCTACTTGCCACTGCACTGCCCTCATTACTGTGATATATAAGAATAAACATATTTATGCTCTGATCTAGCAGACAAAAGGTGCTCATAGATCAGCCCCCAGCGCGTTTGCTGTCCATGAAACCTGTCTGCAACCTTCTAAAGAACATTTCACTTCTCACCTCTACTGAAAATGAAGGTATTTGTTATTCCGATGTCAGCTCAATGCCTCCCTGTCTCTCCTTAAACTTTGCAGAAACACACATATGCTTAACTTCAGGAAACCTGCCTAACATCCATAGTACTATAATACTGGTGCCTTTAAAGATAAACACATGTACAGGAGCCTTTTAGGTTAAGACCAGGAAAAAATGTAGAATGAATGAAAAAGTCTCTATAAAGGAGCTGCTAAACCCTTCCAAAAAATAAGAGGGAGTAGTCAGCACATTAGTAGCCCGTCCTGTGCCTCTTGCACAATCACAAATACTTTTGAAGGCATTCAGAATATGGGTACACAGGGTATAAACAAAGTGGTCGAGTCACCATCCCTGGAGGTATTTAAAAGATGTGCAGACATGGTGCTTAGGGACGTGGTTTAGTGGTGGACTTGGCAGTGCTAGCTTAATAGTTTGACCTGATGATCCTAAAGGTCTTTTCCAAGTTAAACAATTCTATGATTCGATGATTCTATGAATTTTCTTCAAGAAATAAGTTTTATTGCTGTGTACTAATAATTATTACTTATGAACTATTTTCTCTTCACTTGCTTCCATCAGCTAGTGCAAATGAAACTCACGTGCCTTTTGCAAAGCACAGAAAAAGTTGCAAATCAATGGCTGCTATTGATTTGCCACCACTAGACACCTCTTAAATAAATATAATCAGCCACTTCAGCAAAGATCACCTTGTTGTCACTGTTCAATGGAAGGAGTTGAAGTCACATGAAACAAAACTGTTGTGGGGGGCGGGTGGGAGGGGAAGGGGAGTTCTGCAAGGCACACAACTCTGAAGCTTGTTTTGGCTTTTGGTTGCGTCGTTTGTCCCCTAACCCCTCCTCACTTACCCAGCATGACGGTGTGAAACCCACCCGCGCTCCCTCCACCTTCCCTGTTGAAGAAGAAAAGACCCCTGCCACGGTTAGTTTGGAGTAATGTATGTGCTGCGTGCTGCCATCTGCCTCCGCTTCCCTCCCAAGGTGGGCTTGGAGCAGCGTAGGGTGCTCCTCTAGGTAGGTTGCCTCCTCTACCTAGTGAACTTATAGTGATAACTATACTCCTTTCAAACTTTAATAAAATTGTCCGAGACAGTTTTGCAGACAAAAAGACATGTAATTAACCATATACGCTTGCTCCTCTTAGGAAATGAGCCTCAAGGCCAAAGAAGGCAGTGCACCTGATGAGGCTGTGTACTGCAGATAGGTCAGCAAGAAACAGAGAAGTGGCTTTGGGAGGCTGACAAAAAAAGTAGGCTGACAGAGAAATCCAGCTGAGTATGTTTTAGTATTGTCCCAGGAGCTGATCACATCATCGGTGGCTGTGGGGGAAACAGGAAATCCCAAACGACTTACTTTCCTAGTAAATTAAGACTCTAAGCACATTACCAAAGAAATCCTGGATCTACTGAATCAAGAGGCACTATGACATTAATGTCAATGCACTTACAATTTCACCCTCATCTGCACTAGGATCCCAATACGTGATTTATTATCACAGCCTGGATTACAGAGTTTTATTGGGTGTATTGGCTTTCATTTAATTTTTAAAGTCTGATTTAAATATAGCAAATAAATTGTGACTCCATGAATTTTAGTTCATGATGTAGCATTTTGGCACAGGACTGCGGACGTAACTCTGTCTCTAATTAGGTGTACAGCACTCTCATTTACTTAAATGGGATCTGTTCATGTGTCTCTGGAGGGACAAGTGAAACAAATGGTTATACTTGTATCTGAATAAATATTTTTACTATTAGCAAAAGAGTTTCAGCAGTGACTCCTTGGGAAGAGCAAAGATGAAGGGTTACATCCTGAACTAATCTTAAGGCTGAAGACACACATTTATGGCTTAGTTAACCTAACAGCTCAGTGCAGCTGGAAGAGTGGGGGGGACTCCTCCTCAGTTCTTCTGCCCCCATCCCAACCACATAGCCCCAGCTCCCTCCCTATGGATAAGGTGAAACAATTCGCCTTCTCCTCTCATTCCCCAACACCAAGGTTAATTTTCTCCTGTTTCAGTGAGCCTTTAACTGGTGTGTGGGAAAAGAGGAAAAGAAGGATAGAGGGTTGTTAGATCAGTATAGTCATAACGTGCAATTTTACCCTAAGTTAGCCTTGCTGCAGTAAATGGAATTAACAGAAACAGCTGATTTATACTTATTGGATAAATGGCTTGCCCAAGGTCACAAAAGAGGAACCCAGTGGCCCTGGATACCCTCATCTCCCAGCTGGTCCTTACATACTTCTGTGAAGCCTGTGCCTTTCTCCTTCAACAGATCTGTTTTCATAGCCATTTGCCTTTAAGAAAGTAAAATCCAGAGAGTTCTCATTTCGTTAAGCAGATGCCATTACCACTGGCATTCACAGTATTCCTCGTATCAAGTACAGACAGAGACACCAGGAGCCACATCCTGTCTCCTGGCTCTTCCAGCTGCCACCTCCAGCTTGTCCTGTCCCCCCATGCCTACCTCTACCCTGTCCTCCGCAGGGACCTCCGCTCCTCACCACAGGGACCCCCACCTCTGCACCCCATCCAGGGGCCACAGGGCACCCCCCAGACCATGGTGCGTTAACAAGGGCGACAGAGGCGAATGATGAAGACAAAAGGAATCCAATATCTCATGCTTAGCAGCAAAAGTTAATGGCTGAGAAAAGAATATAATGATATGGTACAGGCACATAAAGTTGATGGAAAATTCACCTAAAACCACCTGTAAAACTATGTTTTGTTAGCGATTTTCCCTATCGGCATTATCTGCACAGATTTATGGGCTGAAGCGTTTCCAACAGCAAATACAAATGCTGAGGGAAAACACTGTCTAAGCTTTTATGCCAAATCCAGCCTATAATTAAGTTTGCATAGCTTTGACAGCTGAATTAAAAGATTCTGTAAATTCCCCAGATCGCATTTCAGATGAGGACTGATTGAACGCGTGAGCAGTACTCACGGAGGTGTGTGAACTCCTGCCCTGCTCAGGCGTACGACCCCCACGCTGATGCCAGCACTACGGCGGTGGCACCAGCTGCTGGTGCAACTTGGCCCCGTCAAATTCGCTTCACGGGCAGACTGGGTTTTGAGGCAGAAGGTTTCCCAAAGCAGTTCTAGAAAACTGTGACGGCTTTTCCATCATCCAGTCATAACCTCTCAATAATCCAGTCACGTATTTACTACGGAGGATGGCACCGTGACGGCTCAGCTGTAACGGCCATGAGAGCACACAGGCATAACGACTTTTGCTAGATTATCACGTCCATTCCTTGCAGGCAATCAGGCATAGGAGGTGATTGATTTTTGGAAGCAACCTCTTTGCTCGCACCGCTCCGGAGCGGCGTTCCAGCTACCCCAGCATTGAAGGCCTTTTGCCTAAATTCACCCAAGCCAATGCACACTAGCTGGCCTTACTCCAGCACTCTCCTTTACTTTAACTAAGCCCTTTGTGCCCTTCTTCTTCATCTGTCTGATAAATTCACACAGAACAATCAAACACCTCCAACATCAAAGCTCTCTGGGAAGGGATACCATTTTTTCAACAGGTACTGCTTTCTCCCCCTCAGCCCCCAAGTTCCCAAGATGGCCTCCCTGCCCTTCTCTTTTTGGCATGAGCCCTCCTGTTAAAGTGGACAGCTAAGTTAGGAAACGAACTGCCACTTTGAGGACAAGAAGACAAAATTTCTTCCTTTCTCTTCTTCCCACATTATGGATTGTAACTATCATGGTGGCACATATCCTTCAGGACACATTTTGCCTAGCTTTCACTAGTCTACCACTGCCACAAAATACTCCATTACTTGTTCGTGGCAGCTTGGGAAGCTCTGGGCCACACCACTGTTCAGCCTGAATTTGAATGTTGTTCTTCTGTTTCAATAGATCGATAAAATTATGAGTATGGTCCAAAGCCAACATTGGTCTTCCCATGAAACTAATGAGCTCTGGACCAGCACTATAGTAAATCTCAGTGTGAAAGGTATTTTCTGTTTCAAACAGTTTCAGCATTTGATTAAAGGTTGATTAGACATTAACATAAAAGATGTTGACATTTTAAAAAATGCCACTGTAATTGAGTCAATTTACATTCTAAATTAATACAATTATCTAAACAAGAAAACTGTTAGCTGCTACTACTAACCAGCAGCTGTAATCTGACCTATTAATCGATTACCTAGATAAAGGTAATATAGTCTCAAGTTTCAATTATACATAAAGAAAGTTTCATTTAAAAAAATCAATTTATATGCAAGTCAAAGTTGCACTGCAGGCATGAAAGAGTATTATATTTTGGATAATTGGTTTTAGGAAAAAATACAAATTACAAAAATATCTCCGAAAGAAAGTGTCTTTAATTGCATATAAAGTAGTTTATGATTATTTCCTGTAATTAAAGCCATGATTTGCTGGGACTAAGCCTTTTTGCAGATGAGTAAGGTATTTTTGATTCGCACAATCCTCACTAAACCAGAAAAGCAGAGTAGTTGCTGTATTTAAATGCATGATCATAGACTTGGCTTTTCATGTATTATTTAAATGCAACCCAAATGTAATTACAAGCCTTTGTGTAAGATCTGAAAGGGCCATGACAAGGTTGACCAGCTGGCCTCTTCCTTACCACAGTACTGGCCCTGTCACAAACCCTGGGTTTATTCTGGGTCTCACTCCCAGACTGTGTGGACCCTCCGGTAGGATGGACACAGCAGCAGGAGACGGAGACGACTCTCTATGCCCCTGGAGGCAATGGTCTCATGGAGCCAGCTCTGCTCATGCCACGGTGCTCCCCTGGGTCGTGGAGTAGCCCCAGTTCCTGCCTTCACTGCTGCTCCCTCGGAGTCTTTGGGCAAGTCCACAAACTGCCTGATCCTTGCCTCTGCATTTTTTAAGAGTGGATTACAGGTCACCCATCTTCCTACTGAGATTCTCTCAAGGTGAGTTAGCTTCTTAAATTTGGTTGAAGAGGACACTTTTAGGAGACCTGAACAAAATGGCAAGGGGGAAATACATCAGATGTATTTTTAGCTACTGCGGAGCAGTCTTAAGACACAGTGGGCAAGGTTCTCAATGGCTATCAGACGCTAGTATGTTTGAGCACTTGCCTAGTTTGAAGGCAGAAGTCCCTCCTTCATTCTACCTGCTTCCAAGATTAACACAGATTTATTTGTTAGACTTAAGCTAAGGTCCTAAAATTTAAGTTGCACTTTAATTTCTGAAGAACACTGTGAATAAGAACCTTCTTCTCTCCACCTAACGCTGTCAGTGTCCTGGTATTCCTCTTCCTTTCCACATGGTCCATGACAGGCTAAAGCACATTTAAGCCAATACTGTGATCTTTTAGTGAATGAGAACCTCAACAGAGGAGGAAGCAACCTTGTGTTCTCTGCCTGGCAGCCTCCCAAACCTCACGTAACTATCTCAGGGACATAGTGCACCCAACTGCTACGCAGATCAGCTATATCAAACATAGCTGCAAAAGAAGAGATCTGAACGCCAGGACAGCACATCTTGAACTGCTGTGAGAGGGAGAGAGATACCAACTTCCAAATCCTTCCAGCCACCTTTGTGGCAAGTGAGTGCACCTTCCCTCAGGTCTGCATCAGCATTGGAGCATCTCTACAAAACTGGAAATCAAGATGCTTGATTCTCACTCAGCAATACTGTCCTTCTTTATCAACACTTAGGACGAGGAGAGACACCAAATTTGCTCTTTAAAAGCCCAATACTTTGCCAGACTAAGGAATATCCATGCCAGCATGAGATACGCAGACAAACAGGAGGACAGGACTAGCAAATGCAGCAGTGTCACATACAGCCACCTCCACCAGACATAAGTTTCTGAAGAAAGGGAAATGCTAAGTTCCCCGTCATGGGCCTGAGTGACAGAGTCTGCCTGCCTGCTGTATTAAATCATCTCCACTTGTGCTTCTGCGGCACATATCATCTGTATCCTTCCTCAGATGAAGGCAGGCTCTGGAAAGGCCCCCGGCAGATGCTGCAGAGGAGGGGGAACGGGGGTGTTTGCGCTGGGGCAGGGAGGCACTGACCTGCCACTCAGCCACCAGGTTTGCAAATCAGAAGTGACATGAGTAAATGCAGGGCACAGTTTCATAACCACTGCTCAGCACTGCACCAAAGGCAGCCAGCAAGACAACACGGATGCGTAACTTCATTTCTCACCCACCTTTTATTTCCACCTAGCAGTTATTGCCTTTCTGTTTCCCACATTAGCAGATAACGAAGAGGTTTACTCACTTCACCCTGGCTCACGGCAATACGCAGAAGTATGTCCAAGCCCTCTTTTTTGATCAAATCATCTGACTTCATATTTACACCTTGCAAACTGCAAAGCTAGCAAAGCCACAGGATATGGTGCGATTTCACCTTACAAATGCTCAGAGGCACAAGAACAAAGACAAAATGCCCTCGGGAGCTGCCTGAGGAACTAACCAATGACTCACATGGTGCAGCCAGGCTGCGTGTTTTCTGCTGCTAGAAAAGAATTAACTTTAACTTGTTTTAACCACAGAGTCTATTTGAAGGCTCATGTTTTTCCTGAAAAGTTCAGTTTTGTATTTGCTGTGTACAATGGTTACACCTCACAGGGAATTCATTTATGGCATTTCCTACTGCACACAGGAGGAATTTCCCTTTGTGCAGTGAAGCATCACAGTGCAAACTGCTTAGAATGACTTTCCCAGTAATAAAGTCTGTAAAAAAATATGTAAAAAACTTTTACAAGCCCCTCTCTATATAATGTAATTCATTGATTACTACATTTCTTTCTTGTGCTTTTTTTTCCCCCAGAGAAGTGCTCGCCTGGCAATGTTACATGGCCAAGGGACTGGCCTGAGCCTTCATCTCTTACCAAGGAGCCAGAGACCAAGCGAAGCAGCCTGTCCCTGCCCTCTGCCTCTCTCTTTGTTGCAGAGGAACTATTCAGGATGACTGAGCCACAAACAGCAGGGCACCTTTGTTCTCAGGGCAGGAGGAAGAAAGCAGTTTTAAACCTGGGTAACTTTCCATTCCTTCCTTCTAAGTCTCCCTTTCTGTCCAAAACACTCCTCACTCCACACCACTAAATTTGCTAAACTTTATCTAGCTTAGCTCTTGCTTCTATGATGAGTTTTATGGTTTATGTAGTGGGAGAGCTGTGTTGATGTAAGCCATGGCCAGCTGGCCAGGCCACGCAGTTAAAGGCTGCAGCCGCTGCTGAAGGAGGAAGGAGCAGATCCACAGAGCCTCAAAAGGTCTTGCAAAAAGACAAGGAGAGGAATGTGCTTCTAGAAATGGGAAATACCTCTGCTTCACTGGAGAGGTGAGTGCTGGCCAGAAGGATGCTGCTTGTCCCAGGGGCAAGATTGGAGCTTTAGTGTTGGTGATTAAACGGTGCTGGAAATAAGATGCTGCATGCGTGCAGGATCGGTGCACTTAAATAGCAACTTTCACAAGAGCTTGGACAAGATTTCCAAGACCTGGAATAAACATGTATTCTTTTTATTTTTGAAAACTAATTAATTATTTTCGCTCTCCCTCACATCTAACTGCACCTCCTTTATGAATCTCACCAAAGCCGTCTTTGGTTGAGATTTCTTCTGATGCAGTCTTGGGAAAAAGAAGCTTTGGAGTTAGAAAGCATCAGTCCAAGAGCCTGATGCAGGCAAGAAAGGTACAGTGAGCGTGCTCAACAACAAACTCTGTTTTCAAGTCGGAATTTGAAGAAACCATGTGAGGATCACACTGAGAATCAACTTTGCATGTAGCTTATTATCTTCAAGTAGCAAGGAACAATTTAAACACAGCTGAAAACTGTCCACTTCTGGATGTAATTACACACGAAAAAAGAGCCATAATTAAGATTTAACTAAACTAAACTATATACCAGACTGCTGTCAATTTTACATATTTTCATCTTCTTAAAGGTTTGACACAATGTTCTTGATCACTAAGAGTCAAAACCCCTACTTACTCCCTGCTGGCCACAAAACCTCCAGAAAAGGGAACCAGAAAGGCACTTGGCCATAAAACCTCAAAAGCAGCTCAGACACACTCCTCTTCCACGTTCTCCAGGTTTACAAATCAGATATCTCAGGCAAAGTTATTCACAAGTAAGCAGGCCATGAAACATGAATTTATTCTTTCTGCTCTTAAGCTAGTATAATTTCTAAGGATTTGAAGTCCACATGCCACTCTTATCAACCACTATGAAAGGAAGATTTAGTTCGAGAGTAAATCCATAGAAAGAAGAAGATCATAGGTCACAACCAAATTCTTTGCCCAGTTCATTTGCGTTTTGATGACCCTCTGAGACCAAAACAACATACAGCAACAAAGTGCTGAAAATCAGTAGAGGGGCACCAAGAGCGCATCCGAGAAGGAAAGGTCTTTCCCCCTCTAAACAAGTATACAAAAGTATACAGAGCTTGCGAGTGGGTAACAATCTTACTGAACAGTCTACTGAACAGTCAGGGTATTTAGATAAATATATAACAAAATAAGTTTTCTGATGCATATGTTTGCATTCTTAGGGGAGAAACAGAAGTCAGACCATCGAGTCCTATCAGCATTAAAAATGTACATTAAGTAACGTTAACTTATTCTAAATTGAATTTGTAATTACTTATGCTAATACCGACCCTTCTCTAAATCAGTACCAATACACCTCCTCTTTCAAAAGATGTCAACAAAGGAAAAGTAGTTTAAGACTAATGGGCTACCTATTACTGCTGTGGATTTACAGTTATGTTTTCTTCTGAAAAAAAACCCCACCAAACCAACCAAGAGATGAAATATTGACCAAATGTACAAGAAATGTCAGCAAGAGGATAAATAAGCTGAAATAAAAGGGATTTTTTTCTCTAAGCCTTCTATGTAATGATTTCATCTATCACTTGCACAGTTTTTTCAAGACAAAGTGCAAATTCTTAGTCAATAGTGTTTCTTTAAAGGCAACAGCAGCTACATATAGTAAAGCACAAATTCAATAATATGGCCAACTTTAACTTATTCTCTTCTGCCACTCTGACCTACTCTAGCCTTCTGACATTTAAGTCTCACAAGCTCAAGCTCAATTTAGCAGGACAAAGTCAAAGCTCATATGTAAAATGATATAAGCTGCATGTCACTAAGTAGATGAGAATTTAACTTAGTAAGACACAAGTATGGATGGGGCTGGAAAATTTTCAACAATATGCTCCTACCTCCCACTCTTCTGACTTTCATACTTTGAACAGAGCAAGCTGGCTGCATGCAAACAGGCTTTCATTTCTATTGTAGACCAGATACTGAAAAAAAGGAAAAACTGCCTGTCCAAGTCACGAAAACAGATGGTCAAAGCACCCTCACAAAGCAGTTCAAACAATAGCATACCAGGGGAGAAAATACTGACAAGAAACAACAGTCATCTGGGGAGAAGAAAAACTACTTGAAGCAGGATATCAGGGAGCAGTTGGGAAAGGCAGCCTGGTCAGATTGGAGAGCTGGAGACATTCTGGGCTCAGTGTTTATGGCAGTGGACTCAAATTCAAAGTCCTTCCTTTTCTCCCCAAACCTGGCGCTTCTCCTGGTGTTATGTTGTACTTCATCCCAGCCACCCAGGGGTTACTGTGGCCTAGAGATCAGTTCAGGAATAAAAAGGACCAGACCAAAGGTCCACCTACTCCAGTAGCCTGTTTCCACAACCAGCTTGAACTAGATACCCAGGGAAGAAGTTAAGAACAGGGATGCAAGCAGTGATGCTTCCCCAAAGCCCTCTCCCAGTCCCTATAAATTTGCAGCTGTGTAACTTGTCCATTCTTCCTCCCCTCTCACTCAGTCACCTCATTTCTTACTGTGCTGACTTGTCCCTGGAGTCGCTCCCTAACTTTGATCATTGGTGTCCTCCAAACCTTGTTCTCCTGTTCTGTTACACCTTTTTGGTGTTGGAGAGACCTGAACTGCACATACCACAGATGTCCCACAAGTTTATAGCAGCAGGTGATACTCTTTGTCTTGTTCTCTGTTCTCTTTTTCTAAAAGCTACAAACATCAGATCTGCGTTTTTGATTGTTATTGAACACTGCATTGACATTTCCATGGATACATAATAACTTCCACAGCTTATTCCTGAGTGGTAATACTCAGCTCAGTGCTTACCATTTTATACATGAAGTTAACATTAGTCTTCCTTATGTGGTATATTTTACAGTTATTTAAATCGAACCTCACCTGCCATTTTAACATCAAGTCTGAAGATAATTTTTGCAGTTCTCCACAACTGGTCTTTAGGAATTACCAACTATCAACCACTTTGAGACATAACCCTAAAGAGTCATTATGGAGCTCACCTTATGCAAGCATATGGAAAAAAATCACAGATTTTGCACTTCAATATACCAAAACACTAAAAAAAATATCTAGACTGGGATAGAATAGGCTAATTATGATGTTCATAGAAGCTCAGTCTTTTGGGTTACTATATCCACTACCCCCTGTACCTCATTAAAGCAAATCAAGTGAAGCAATAGTGACCTGTTTGTGTTAAATTATATTTCCCACATCCTAGAGATAATATTTTCCTGATTATTCAAAGCTGTGAGAATGCATTCAGGTGACCAACATGAGTAACGTTGTAGCTTAGTATCTTTCATTTGTTTCAAGTCTATACAAAATGTCAAACTCTCAGATTTCAATCCCCTTGTGACTCTACACTGGACAAAACCATCCCAATCGAAAGATCAACTTATATCAGGTACTCAACTACAATTACCTAGACTCAAATTTTTGACAAGAGAGTGGTTACTATGTTAATCATTTGAACCTTATGGATTTCAATCTCCAATAAATTCCATCTTTTAAAAAGTTTAAACAAACAAGACACCAACGGACAATACTAGCAATTCTGATACTGTTGTACCTAAATATCAAGCAAGTATCATGTTTGTAATAATCTTTACTTTTTACACGTATATATACATGTCTACTATATAGGCAGATAACATATAGATAGGAATTATATATTACATATATGTAAAAGCTTTCACGTGAGCATGTATGTTTAGTACACTTTAATGAGTTATTTTACTTTAAGGATTTCTAAAGGTCAGAAGTTCTATGTATAATCATGGTTGTTATTTGGTCTTTATGTAGCTTTTCTGTGAGCTATCTGCCCAGTTTAAGAATACTTACATATTCTTATCTGGATTATATTAGAACAAACAGAAGTGCAACCAGTCCTCAGTCAACAAACACATCTAGCAGAAACCACTATGGCTATAAAGTAATCATTTTTCATTGCAACCAGCTGTTTACTAATAAACAACTACATGAGAAGCCCTTGAAGGAAAGGCCATAGGAGGAAAAAACAGTACTTTAATTCCAAAAAAAAAAAAAAAAAAAAAAAACATGTAACTGAAAGCACTTCTGAACTGAAACCATAAGTCTTTCTGGCATCCTTCCCAGCTACTATTTGATTCTATGCCCTGTGTGACATTTTATATATCCTCATATTTGAACGACCCAACCATATTTCGTTTCTTCCTTCTACTGGTTTTTGAACTACTGCCACAATGGTGTCACTACATAAAGGAAACGTACCATTCTACAGTGGTTTATGCTTTCTATTTGTAACCTGATTGATGCAGCTGTTCAAAAACTATAGTTTATCCAAAAGATCCTCAGGTATCTCAATATTTTTCATGAACGAGGTCACGACCCTGCAGTAAGAATTCTGAATTTTGAACTGAGATTTCCAGCCCTTGTGTTGCCCATTAAGACCTCTGGTTTTGTGAGACTTGACCCCAAGTTCTAAAAATTGTGAGTACCCTAATTAACTAACATCATGACAGTATCCACTATGCATTAAGCACTGGGTAAACAAGAAGTTAGATGGCCCCTTTCCCACAGAGTTCAAACTTTTAAGAAAAAACAAGTAAGCATGGCAATGCACTAACTCCACTAATTAAAATTTTTTAGAAGACAAAATTATTCTAACACTGATCTTCCCTAACCCGGGACACCTACATTGTAGATTCCCACAGCTGAGCTTGTCACTCCGTGTTCCACTAAAAATCAGTGGGCATTTTTAAGACACATGTCATCGGATCCATTTTAGATAACTCCTTCAGGATGAGTACTGAATGGTAGATTCCACTCCCTAAGTGGAACCTCTATTAATTAGCAAGATTGCTTGTGCTCACTAGTCATGCAGCTGCATCAGGTTAGTCCACAAAGACGCCATGGTACACACAGAACTCACAGAGGAATGTGCCAGTCCGCAAGAGGAATTTAAAGGCAGAAAATCTTAAGGGACAAACTTATTCAAGCAGATTGTTCAGGGCTTAACAGTTGCATAAAAGAAAACGAAAGCAGCAAGCAGAGAAGCATGTTGCAAAACAAAGGAAAAAGTGTAACAGAGTGAGTAATAGTAAATGATCTCTCACTATTAGTTTGCTGGAAATAACACTTGGAAATGGAACGGAGAATTTCAGAGAAATGCCTAGTGCTACACCCTGTCCACAAAGAGAAGACAGAAGAAATCCATCAGGAAATTATTTATATTTCACTAAGCCATCCCCATGAAAGAAAAAAACGTGCTGACAAATATTATCTAAACATACTCATCTTAAGCAAGTCACCAACCATCTGAACTTACTGTGTGCTGCCCGGCTACCTGTGGATCATTCAGATCCTGTAAATCCTGAAGAATTGTTTAAATAACTGCAAACTCCCCAGCTTCTCATCGTGTAAAAAAAATCAGTGTCACCCTTCCTCTTTTGATTGTCCCTCCTCAGTGCAAGTACACAGCTGTCCAAAAGGATCAAGTTTCATCTTCCCAAGCCACTTCAGTTGTGATGGATCCCATACCGCAGTCTATAAACAGCCTTAGGTACATCATTGGTTATGAACTGGTACATTTCCTAACCAACATCATTAAAATACAAGGCAGTTCACTGAACTTGGAAAAATACTAAGAAATTATTCTCCAGAGCGTAACATCTGGTACAAAGGAGGAGAAGAAGAACATTGTTTTCAAGTGCAAGACATGTAAGAACTAGAGGCTAAAACAAAACCCATTAATCTATCCCCACCCCCATGTTCAAAATGAAAAACAGAAAAAATGCCCTTTGGTGCTTCACATTGGGAAGACACAAATCTGAGCTGTCTCCCATCTGTTTTGTTTGCTGTTTTTTAATAAAAAAGCAAAATTACCCTGTCCTTTTTTCTGCTTTCAATAGAAATCCTGAAGGATATTTTCAGACTTGTTAGGTCCAAGGTTTTTATACTGTTCTCATCCCATTTTATTTGAGTGCCTGTCAAATGTAACTATTCTGCGTCGGTGAACCAATATCTGAGCTTTTCAGGTATTATTAAAATTATCATGACCAAACTTACACGAACCACAGATCTGGCTGAATTTAGGGAGCTGAACGGGGAGGTAACTACCTTTGTCCCCCTGCAATAAACCCTTGACCTGGGAGCCCTGGTACAACTGTGAGTAGCCCATGGGCTTTCTAAGCTCCTGCTGTCCCCAGGAAGCTGCCAATAGACACAGACCACCAGACGGTGACAGCACTGGCCATGACCCCTCTGCCTCATCCTGCAGTACCACCATAGGAAATTGGGTAGAGTTGGACATGTTGGCTTTAAACCACCTGGCAATTTCATTTCACTGGAGAAATTACTGCTGTCTAGTCAGAGCTTATCCGCATTGTCAGAGGAATGAGTCAAAATCCCACCTGCGATGCTCTGCTCATGTGGGTGTGTTGGGAAGGCTGCCTGGACAGTGTCCTTAACCCTCACTGCACAAACATCGCTGTGCACACTTTCAAGAATTACCTATTGGTCTTGGATGAAGAGCTAAGACAAAAATTGTCTTTCCTGGGGACAAGAAGTGTTGGAAGCTGGTTCGTGGACAGCCTTCTTCCTATGCAAATATTATTGTATTATAATATACATTGTGCTCACAGCCCTGAATACCCACCTTTGGCTTTGTTCTATCTGGATGAGATTTTGTTCTACTTTTCCTTTTATTTTCCAGAGAAAGCCTCCATGCCATCATCAGCTGAACGAGTAGTAGCTCACTTCACAAAGCTTAAAATAGCATCTGTAATAGATATTACTGTTCCTACATAGTTAAAACTGAACATAAAGCTGGTCCATTTTTAAGGAACATAAAAATGCTATTAAAATCCTTGTGTGACAGTGTCAAATTATCTGTGATTCATATGACTTTAAGCCCTAACTTTTGGATATGCGTGGACTGCAAACCAAGGCAGAAAATGGATTTTAATATCTGGTTTTGTTTTTCTAGAACGGTGGCTGCCTTCACTATAAACAAACACCACATATGAGAATACAGTTCTCTGTAAAATTCTCTACCAGTTGTAGGTGTGGTGGAGTACAACTTGGCTTTTTTTTTTTTTTTTTTTAAGATATTGAGTGACATTCTGATGTTCATTTTAATTCAGGACTATGAGTTGCCTCAACTTTCAGTGAATAAAACAATCAAAAGGAAACACATTCTAAGAATTGTTTCCCACAGTTGAGATTTCCTTCTGCACAGTTGAGTAGATAAATTCAGGTACAAACACGATCACATAAGTTAACTTAAATAGTAAAACTATAACTGTTCTCCAGGCTCTTGCCAACTTCCCAGGCAAGTGGCTTGAAAGTCATTTCAATCTTATTAGAAAGAGGAAAATGTTTTCAAGGTCTTAAATAAAATGTGCTATTGTTTTACTTTTGCAACACAACAACACACAGACATTCCTTCAAGTAACATTTTCAGTATTTAAAAGAATTACATGAACTTTAAAAGTGGTATGAACTCGGATGTCCTCATCTCAGCATCTTATTATCCAAATGGTTCACTGGCAGCAACCATAAATATACTCCCTTAGCATAAACAGAGGGCAAAATTCCCCTCCTCTCTGCGCCTGAATACAAGAGACTTCCACAAAAATGCCGTGGGAGAAAGCTTTCCCTTGGGAAAGGTCATGCAGTGATACCACTGGCCCTGGCCACCTGAGGGACGCTGAAGGTCACTGCTGCCCAGTCACACTCGGCTGATGGCATGGATCCATGGGCTGGCCCCACCACTGCCAGCTTCATCCGTGCTCTCACAGCCACCCCTCCCCTCCCCATGCTCTCCACCCCCACCACAGCGAGGGGAGGCAGCAATCCTTTGGAATCTGACGAAGGAAATAGCTGAAAAGTACCATTTCTATGTAAAAATGAGAGTGCTATTTCAAATACACAATGTGCTTGCATTCCAGAGAAAAACTTAGTAGCAGGCATTCAAGTGTTGGCCTCACTTAGATGCTCCATGGCAGGATAGAGCTGTGCAAGACAAGCTGAGATCCTGGAAAGAAAGGGTGCACCGATCCCTTCAGACCATAGAAAAGTGGTCAGAAGCCTTCAGAGATGATGAAACTGAGGCTTCACCAAGTGGGGGAACAAAGCACAGGGTGGGTATTTGTGGAGAGGATGGTTAGTGAGATTGTGCTGGGTCTGTAACAGCAACAGAGTCAAAGGGATGAAGTATTCCTGCCTTTGGCTGAGAAGAAAATCCCTTCACAGCATTTCAGAAATTCTGGTTACAAAACCAGGAATTGCCATTAAAAGAAAGACCTTTCTTTTTTCTTTAAAAAAAAAGGAAAAAGAAAGAAAAAAAAGAAAAAAAAGTTAAAAAAAAAGGTATACTCTGAGGCTGGGACAAAGTTGAGATTGATTTTTAATCTTAATTTAATTGATTCAATTCAGCCTGAAATGTCAGGGAAAAAAACACTAGGAAAATGTCTTTCTAAATTCTTGGTAAATGCATTCCTTTTTTAAAGAAGACAGGCATTACAGAAAGAAAGCAGAGCTGCCTAGCAACTTTACAACTGACAATACTACCGATTTATCCCTCATTTGGTTGGAAATTACAAATTGCAAAAACTTTAATTTTTGATGATGGTTTCAATAAAGAAATTTTTACAAGAAAAGTATATCTTCACATGTAAATGTATTTTAAAGCAGGTACGGTTCAGATGGTCTCTGGAACCATTAATCCAAATCCCAAACTACCCGTACAGTGGAGTGAAGATCACCACACCTACCTCCGGTTGGGCTACACACAACCAAATCAAAGCCTAATCTCCCCAGGCACAGACACACAGCATTCAGGGCATCCTTCCCAGCTACCAGAGTTAAGCTCCTCAGCACCAGCAGCTTTGTGCAGCGCTCGCCTCAGTCACTGGGTCCACGATGCTCTTCTCCTGCCGCACTCAGCCCTGGTGCACAGCAGGAGTTCGCGTAACCCCTTCTAAAATTGTGTATGCCTTTCAGCAAGATCCGTGCTATGCCTCGAGCCTATAACACTACATATGCAATACATCGCTTCCCTTCCTTTTTTTACATACTGCTGTGATTATAATAGCATATTAAGAATTATTTTTTGCTTAGAGATTTCCCGTATTACTTTAGCAAATGTAGCATTTGCCCTTTTCTTGTTTCTGGCCCGAGTCCTAACAGAAGTTCCTCATTCTCAGGCTATGTCACTTTGTTCTCATTCTCCCTCAGAAAACTCATTCTGATTTCTGTCACCTTGCTGCAGACAGACCCCCATTTCTCATTCTCTGGAAAATAACTGTCAACATGGTACAATGTCCCATTTTCAGGTACACATCTATGCATTGTTGAACATTGCTCCAGTGAAGGGTTATTTTGTCTCTTTCTTATCCCACCATGCCCCAAAATAATTTGGTTCTGGGTTATTTCTTGATTGCTTTAAGGAGTATTGTAGTTTCATCCATGTTCAGAAAAATTCGCTGTAACTAGATCCATTACTTGCAAGCAACAGTACGTGAAGCAATGGGGGACTTTGGCGGTACCTTACAAAGTAACGATTTCAGGGTGGACCAATCCTGAGATCTCTAACGTTGCCAAAACTTTTATTGAAGTAAGCAAGATTTTTCCCAAGGAATAGCTGAGGAGAAATCCAAAGTTTTGGTCAAAGCAGAAAATTCCTCTGAATTAAGGGCATCTTAAGTCAGCGAAAGTTTTGAGGCACTGATCACTCAGGCTTTTCTTGTGCTTGTTTATGACAGCTATATATTGGTAACCTGACTGGGATACCAAGAAAATACATATTATTAGCCTAATTATAAATGGTAAATTATAGTTACCCTAACTCTACCCTAATTCAATTCACTCCGATTCTTTTTCTTGTAATATTTCACTTACAACTCTTATTTGCATCTTAAATTTTCAAGTAACCTAAACTTCTAAGTACTAAAGTCGTTTTTTATTTCTGAAATAGTTCATTCTTGTTACAGTGCTGTATTCAAAAGCAGCTGGGTCAAACTCAGTTCCTTATGAACAGTCCTTGAAACATTAAAATTGCATGAATAGCCAAGAGCCTCAGTTGCATAACCAAGGCCAAGGAGGAGCCAATAAATCTCTGCCAGTTAGCCCTATTCATCAGTAACTTCTGTTTGACTAAAGCATATCGGCTAGAAAAGCAACCTGTCATAGTTCGAAGATTTAGACAGACGAAGAACCTCTTGCTCCCTTGATAATTTGTCAGGATAATGAATCATTTCTACTGTGAAAAATGTTGTGCATTATACCTGGTTTGAATCTGCCCAGCTCTCCAGCTATAACCTTTAGTTTGTGTTATGATCTTCATTGCTGTTCTAAAGAGACAGTATAAAACCAGTATGTTTTCTCCTGCTTCAAGAGACTTAAATTTCTTAATCAAGGAGGCTCTCTATTTTGATAGGGACAACGGATTAAAAAAAATCACAGTTCTCGGAGAGAAATAGTTTCATCAGATCTCACACCATTTTAGATGACTTTCTTCTGCAACGGTCCCATGGTTGAACATCCCTTCAACAATACTGAGCTGGAAACTACAGCGCACATTCCTGTCACAGTGCGCATCCAGAGGTTAAGGTTATTCTTGAGTGCTAATCACTCTCTTTCTGGAAAATAACTCCTTCTCCTTTTACAATAGCATCACGCTAGGAACTCTTGTGAACTTGCAGTTCAAAAGGTCCTTACACCCCTTTCAGACTTACCATTTTCCAGGGTATAGTTTACCCCACTCCTGGGAATTCCATCTGGCTATAAGAAAAAAAACAAACCTCACCATAAGAACAATAAAAAACTGCAATACATTGCACAGAAAAGTGGTGGCATCTCCTTCACTGGGAATATTCAAGAGTCAGCTTGATGGGGCGTGGATAACCTAACCTAAGTCTTTGCTTTCTACATCAGCTCTGGTGGTGCCCAGAGGTCCTTTCCAACTTAGACTTTACTATGACACGTGAACACATGCTTGCTCAAATGCATTCAATTCATTCTCCATTAAAGTTTTCAAAAGCTAAGGCCAAAGCTTACAAAATCATTTGGTCTTGTAGGTTTGTAATGCCACTGCTAGTTCTCTCAGTACCAACTCGGTATCTTTTAAGCTCCTACGTGTGAAGAGTTTGATCCACGCAGTGCTGCAGTATACTGAACACCTGTATTAGATACATCACATACTTACACCATGCTCATGCTCATTAACTGGCTCTACTCTTGACCACCAAAAAGCAACCCTGCAGGCAGCTGCGTGCCTGTACACCACCACCGGCAGAGTTGGCCGCACAGGAACTGTATGCGGGGCACCACACGCTTCTCCACGCACAAACACATGCGCACGCTTCCTAGGATGGCTACTTGGCTCTGATCGCTCCTTACCTCTGGCTTTATCTTTCGGCCCAAAGGATAGGTTTACACATCTGACTGAAATATTTCCTTGCCTGTTTTATTTGTAACTTTTTTTGTAAAATTACCATTCTAACACTTGTCTCTCCCCACATCTTTAAAGAATTGCTTGCCAACCTTTTTCTTTGGTGTATTTTAACGATGAAGTATTCAGGAAATAAAAGATAATCTCATATTAAAATACAGTCTCTGAGGCTGGGATACAGTCCCATTTTGTAATAAGATACTGCGTACCTGACAGGACAATATGTCAAACACCTACGGCAAAAGATTGCAACGCAATTGTTTGGCAGCCTGAGCAGAGTGAATTTCTTCACCAAAGTCCAGATCCCAGTAAAAAGCTACATTTCTATAAAAGCTGCCTGTTAACACATTCCCAACAACTGTTTCAAGAGGTGACCACATTTAATATTTTTCTATATGAAAAAATTTAACTTCCAGCTATATTTACCTCCTCCCAAATTAACTAATTTCACCACAAATTTACAAAGAAATATAAAATAAGACTGAGCAACCAGACTCCAAGTTTTGTTAAACTCAAGCTGGCAAACCACAATGAGAGCATTTTATTATTGACCTTCGGAGCAATCCATGGATTTCTTCAAATGTTAAATGGCACTTATTTCTCCCTCTGCTAGTCCCAAGGGGCAGCAAGTCTTGAGGCACCCTGATCATTCTCCTTAAAAGCTCCTTTGGAAATTATCCAGATGATGGCCTTCCCCTGCCTGTGTCTGCAGGTAAGTCACATACTTGATTTCAGCTTTCCAGAAAGAGGAGTAGAAGCTATGCTGGTATCACTGACCAGCAATTTCCCAGGACTGAAACCATGCCAGATGACCTGTTCCTATGGTCCAGCCATGCTGGAGGCTAATACACCTCTGGCTCCTCTACAAGGGGTTGAGGTTGAGAAGAATCTCTACCTTTTTGATATTTCGTCCCTTAGACCATTTCCTGGATGCTACAATAATCTTCTCTCTCCAGCTATCGAGACAGTGATACCTAAGCGCTTGCTACTACTAGTTGTGCTGTAAAGGTCACTGCACTCTACAAATGATTTGTGGCAGCCTGTAACACAGGAGGGAAGACAAACAAATACCCTGCAAAAGAAAGAAAAAGCAAAACTGCATCATGGTTTGCTTCTATTTTGTTTATCTAATACTGTGGCTGAACAAAACTCTGAGAAGTTTCTTGGCCTGTAAAACGGTATCTGCAAATCTTTAAACAATGAGCTTATTCTCAATGGCTGGAATAATTCAAGTTGTATAAAACTGCTTAGATTAAGACTGCACCACTTTCATGTGAAGTAGCACAGCAATGTGTCAGAGAAACAAATACAGGTTTTGTCCTGTTGACTCTCAGGCTGCTAATTATTAAAAAAGGGGGAAAGGCCCTGTTACTTGGCCTGTGGTCTTATCCCTTATCCGTTCTGACCAGCACAATCTGACAGAAAAAAAATAGCTCTACTGATAAGAAGGAATATCTCCCTCCCTTTTAAGTAAAGGTATAGAGGCTGCTCTCCTTCAAGTCAAACAGAGCTCATAGTACAGTATGTATTTAAGAAATTTTCCAATACAATGAATTATTAACTTGTTTCGATTGTGTCTTTTTGGATTAGACTGAGGAAAAGAAGCACAACTCCCACAACGTCTCCAGATCCCAGCATCAATTTTCTTTTGATCAGTGCACTTTGGACTCACAGAAGCAAATTGCTATCATATTATCAGTCAAAAAATACTGCTGAAAAACAGCACGTGCATTAACAATTTAATCAGATGCTTTCAAAATCTTCTACAATGAACAACAGTTAACCCAAACATCCACCTGGGATGGTGAAGTCAGTTTGATGTTTGCATATTCCTAGTTATTGAGATCTTACAGTAGGAAGAGCTTGGTTATTACATGCCATCTGCCTTGTCACATATTTACACAGAGCTTTTAGGAAAGGCAGTGGGGGAAAAGGGTGCCTTTATTACGCTGTTGACAACCAACTGCACTTCCATGGGGGATATTTGAGCATCATGCCTAATGTGTGTCTGAAGCAGAGGCTTAGATGAGAAACAACTGGCTGATCCTCCTCTTAGATGAGAACAAAGTGACAGGAGAGATAAGAGAGATCGCATGGGCTGTGGGGCTGGGCAGATTTGTTCTTTGCAATGCTGCTTGGTGCCTGAAATTTCAAATGATCATATAGCAAAGCTATGGTTATGGCTGCTTACCTGTCTCAGTTACTAACAAGAAAGTTGGAAATTCTCCCTTTATTTGTGAACCAAGGCAGTCTAGACATGTAAAAGACAAACTATGTGTTTTTGTTGAGGACAATGTCACAATACACTGGTAACCCGGCATTCTGTGCCACTCATTAGTTTTCATTAGTTTTCACAAGGATTTTAATGGCTCTGCTCTTAAGTGCAACACCCAACACACCTAGAACTGATTCAAGGCGTGCTGGTACCATACCTGCAATCAGAAAAGGCTCCTAAACTATCAGCCTCTGATTTAAAAGGCAAAACATTTTCCATGGCTAATCAAGGCTTTGCTTCCCCACATAACTCTTACTCAACTTTCCTTCTCTCTTGTATTTCAGATGAAATAACTTAAACCTGCCTATTGCAACAGGGTGCCACCAGACTCAGCTACTTTACTGAATGTGGGTGAACAAATGGCAGGTAATTTTCTGGGCTGGAAGAGTTATCAGTACGAAATCAGGCTGGCTGTTTTAGTTAAACGAGCAGTAAAATGATATGTAAGCTTATGTTTCCAAACACAGGTCCTTGCCATACATTGAGGTAAGTAAAACTAGCTCATCACCCTCATCTCCACTGAAACTATTTGAAGGCAGTGTGAACATTTTGAAATAATGACTGCATTTTAAAAGACCTCTGAAAAATCACAGAACCCAGACATTCAAGAAACTTTTCAAACCACAGGGAAGATAAGCCAAAAACAAAGCAGCAGTGGCTAGACAAACCTCACTTGAAAGGCTTGATAACTTTTGTCTGACTGCTTTTTTCAGAGGAAGTCAGAAGTTAGAAAAGCTATTCTGCTCTCAAAATCTAATAGTGTGATCCTAAAATTAAAAAAAAAAAGAAAAGGGAAAAACAATGGCAAAAGCATAGACATTTTGGCAGTATCCAGGGAAATCTGACAGAGGGCAACAGAAAGCACAGATCAAATGAACACATAAGTTCTTTTATTGCAGAAAATACCTAGAATTCCATGTTTATCTTACCACAATAAGCTACTGAATGGTTATCTAAGCTGCTCTTGTTTTACAAGGCGACTCAATACATCTGTAGGTTTTATCCTGCATTAGTTTTAGTCTGGTGTGTTTAAAATGCTACACAGCAAGTAAATCTAATCTAAAAGGTTATATGTCTCCTTAGGAAAAACAGTCTTCACAGAGTGATCACCTTAAACAGAAAGTCTTTTTGGTATCAATTCAGAATTATTTGCCCCAGTTTCTAAAACTAAAATCACATAGCTGTGATATATCACAAAAAGCCCAACCCCTTCTCTCTCTAGTAACACCTTGCTAATAGGTAATGTGAGAAATCCACAAAAGTACATTAAAATAACCCCAACCCAACATGAGAAGCATCTCACAAGTACCTGTTTGAGTACTTGTGAGCTTTTTTTTGTTTAATTTCCTCAGTTGTCCTTTTATAAACTACTAAAAGTTTCCCTAAATGCCAAGCTGGCTTTGCCTATATAACACAGTCACGGAGAAATCCGTCTAGCATATTGTAAGTGGAACTATTGGCAAAATAAAGTCTCTGAGACACGTTTAAGTCATGCAGGAACAAGACTGAACTTGTGAGTTCACAGTTTCTTTAAAACAAAGCAATACCTGCTGTCATAGCATGAGGAAAAAAGATATCTCAAACCCAAAATAATACAGCAGAAGCAGAAGACAACATGGGAAAAAAAAGTAGCTCACTCATCTTTGCTGTCCAAGTATCTTTGGAGTAGAGGTCTACTGTTTTCTAACCCCTTCAATTCAGAAGAGGCCCACAAAGTAGCAGTTACTCCAGAGTCCTGGAAGACTTCCAATAAATAGATTAAACCTTACGTAGAAACACTCTCCATAATTAGAGAAGAAAGCATCTTGGTTTTGGACAGCATATGACAGATTTTGAAACCATGAGATGAAATCAAATTGTATTTTAACATGGTTCAAGGGAAGCCTTTCTTCTGTAGACTGTCGGTCTCCCTCGCAGGAACCTCTGATTACTACTGTAGTAACCTAGTTTTTTGTGCCTTTCAAAATCAACCTAGAAACACGTATAGGCAATAGGATAACAACAACGAACACTTAAGGATATTCCTTCTTACAAGGAGCAGTCTTTTGAAAAAATTGATCTATCCAAAAGCTTCCATTAACTCTTACACAAGCCCCACAGAGGAAAGCCCTGGCTCTTCATCAGAGCTGTACCTCGCTGGCAGAAGAGGCACCAGAGGAGCAGCAAAGAGCTGAGAGGTTCCTTTTTCTTCTCGGTTGTGACACAGGAGCATGAGTGGCTACCTCCTCCTCAAAATCCATCGCCTCGGTAGCAGACTGCCACCAGCATGGAACGACAGAACCAGGAGCAGCACAAGTCCCTCTCCTCCTCCCCAAAATCCATCGCCTCGGTAGCAGACTGCCACCAGCATGGAACGACAGAACCAGGAGCAGCACAAGTCCCTCTCCTCCTCCCCGTGCAGATTTTCTACAGGTGCGCATATGCAGCAGAGCCTCATCTGATGTGAAATTTTGTTACACATCCGGGTGTATGAATGACTCATATATAAAAAAATACTGGTTTCTCATGGTTGCATGCTTGCATATGGGTGGGGATTGAACAAATACACATTTGCACATGGGCTAGAACTACCCTTTTGTGACAGGATTAATACCCGAGACCAGGAGGTCACGATTTAGCAATGAAAAAAGAAGGTAAAAGATGCACAGCAAAAAGACATATGCAAAAAGTGCAATCAAAGTAATACAAATACTTAATGCTATGGTGATATCTCTTGTGGAATCAAGCTACAGCAACAACCAAGGATCATTTGTGACCTCCGCAATGGTCCAGCATCACTGAAAGCTATTCACCAGCCTTGGGAAGAAACCTGACTCCTTGCAGGAGGGCCCCAGGCTCGGTATGGGATTAACCCAGTTGTTGGGGACCGGATTAGAAAGTGATGTCCAAGAGCCCTGCCTGGGTAGCAGTGCCCGTCAGCTGCCGGCTGTGAGGGAGCAGCATCAGGTGCCTGCAGGACCTGCCCGCGCGGGACGGACGGCACCTGCCACTGCCTCCGGTGCAGAAAACACTCGGTAAAAATAAAACAGGGGGGAAGTACACATGAGCCAGAAATTAAATGCTTGCACCTGATGTCAGAGGAAGAGCGCGTGGGTCAGACAACCTGCTAGGGGTCTGAGCCAACTGTACTCCGGTCAGCAGCAACGTTTTTGTTGACATCGATACCGATGCCGTGAGGGCCAAGAAAAACATTTTGTGCTCTGCGCCTTCTTGCTCTGTCCCACCCCACCCTTTTGCGATATTCAGAAGGGAGAAGTTCTCCACTGATTTCCAGAAAGCTTTTGATGCTGTTTCTATCACATGTTTTCATTTAAATTCTCCAGCGACAGACACCAACTAATTGCCTGCGGTAAACCAGAGAGAGTCCCCGGGCTGCGTAGCGCAGAAACACAGGAGCACGGCAGGGGCTGGCAGAAGGCACCACCCTGCCTGTACCCCAGCACCGGGCTTAGTATTAGCCAAAAAAGATGGTAGCTTGGATTAGCAGCTGAAAACCAACTGAAACAACACCGATTTTAGTAAAAATACCCAGAATGCTGCCAGCAGTCACTGCCAAATCACAGTACCTGCAATACTGCGGTGATTCCAGTCTAAGCGCGGAGGATAGTGAGGTTCTCCCATACTCCTGGGTAGTAGATGTTGACATAATACTGTCTTTTTAATACAAAGTTATTAAGCAATTTTAATATGAAATAGCTTTTTTAAAAAATAAATACGTGATATGCATAATGAAAGAGTGAAATGAGCAGGTTTGGAGGGTTGTTTGGTTTTTTTAAAGACTTTTAGGGGAAAATATAACCTAGATCAAGAATTTACTGAAATGGTAATTCCTCTAATTAAAAAAAAAAAAAAAAAAGGAAATACGAAAGTTTTTTAAAATCTATAGGAAATACAATAAGTGTCCTAGCTTTTCAGGTACACATTTTTAATGGAAGTGCTTATATTACATGTATATTTTTAAGTTAATTTTTTTACATTACGCTAAATAATACTTCTCCCTTCCAAACGATATTTACTGTTATTTAAATCAACCAACCAATGTCTTTCAACTATTTATTTATTCATCCAATGGGAAATAAGTGACATTTCTTATTACTTATTCTAATCAAAGTCAAATATTTGTTCCTTCTGTGAATAATTTATTACTAATTACAACAGTCTGGTGTATGGTATTTTGTGTTACTAAAAATACGGCTACAAATGAATAAATGCGGCTAAAATTATGTTTTCAAAGCACAGTGGAAGAAAGCCCAAAGCTCATACATAGCCATTGACAGCAGGTCTGTCTCCAGACTTTAGACACCCACAGACCACAAAATAGGTGCAAATTGGAAAAGCCTCTGCTTATTCATCTGGCAGTAAGTGTATCTGGAAGTGAATATATCATGTCAAATTTAAAATCAGACTTAACTTCCTTCAAATACAAAAAACGTTCTAACTCTTTGGTTTTTCACTGTTTACTTCTTCCTCTTGCTGCCTTCCTCTTTCCTTGGAAGACAGATGTGTCCCTCCAGACCGAGAAAATACTTAACTTCGATTGAAATTGAATTACAATTAGTTTTTCTATTTTGAATGAAATCAATGCGAGAGCATGGAGACAATCTATTAAATGTATATGTAAGAAATGTAAACCCCTCAGAGGCTGAAATATTCTTAAAACTTAGCTGAGCTCTGGAATTTACAGTCCTGAGACATTAACACAGTCAAGAATTTAGCAATCCAAACCAGAACTGGACGTTCATGCAAGTATCAAGAAGATCCAGTCTTACAACTAACAAGAACATAATATTGGAAGATAAAATAAATCTCAAGATGTGTGACAAAATAACCTGTAACTACCACAGATCATAACGCACACGATGCGCATGGCCAATTATCCAACATCCACCTCCTGAGCGGTTGCTAGAACCTCCTTAAGAAGCCATGGCAGAGGCCATGGTGAAAAATATTGGTCTTTCTGGATTTCAAACATAACCTAAAAGAATACCTTCTCTATTCCTTCCTTTAACAACTAATTTTGATTTTTACATGGTTTGTTGGTTTGTTTTTAAGTGAAGTGCACCTATGATAGTGAAAACCTTTCCTAAACTTAAACAAATGAAAACACTCGGTGTTTACTAAGGCAGCAATCTCCTAGTGAATGAATGGAACCACTACAATCCACAACACAAGAGCATACGAAAAAATGCAGCAGCACAAAAGGTACTAATTAATGACCCAAAAACCCCACAAAACCAAAAAAGGACCCTTCAAAACATAATCTCATCCAACGAAAAGTCCCTGTGTTCACTTGACGTTAATACCACCAGATTCTGAATTTACTGAATTCACACAATGATAGGGTGAAAGTTAAAAAAAACACATCTCAGTGGCTGCTGTCAGAGTCACAGGTGGTGGCTGCAATTTTAACAATAGCACTGCTTCTCCTGGTGTACTAACTCATTTGAAGAGAAAGGAAATTGGAATATATGTTCATAAGAGATGCGCTTGTCTTATTTACTCTTGTTCTCTTATTTGAGCCCAGAAAGAAGATTTAAATCCCAGGGATTATGGTTAAACCAAGCCAGTTAATCAGGTGACTTAGGTGCAATCTGCCTTTGTTAGAAAATCAACTGAAAAATGCTGTAATGCAGCAGCAATGTCCAGAGGTGCATTTACTTTGCTAATGACTGACATAAATATGTGCTCCCCTCCCAAGTGACAACGTGCAAAGAGCACAGAAATGTTCCCAGTGGGAAGCTAGCAGGACTATGCAGCTGAAAAAGAGAACAACCAAAGCACATTCACAACCATTTGCAGGTAAATGATCTTGAGATATGGCAAATATTCATAAACATTGAGGCTAATCACAGGCTACAGAAGGAACCCCTGACCAATGACCAGAAAAGCTACGCTGTAACCTCAGCTCTACCACCAGCATGGTCTGTTGCCCTCACTCCACACCTTTGCCTGTCCATGACACTCCTCATCTGCAAACAAGCAATGCTCACACCTTCTGTAACACACCTCCAGAACTACAAATGAGAAGGAACACCTGTTCAAAAACAGCACAGTCAAAGATGTCTGCAGACCAGGGCTTCATTTTCCCTTCAGTCACAAACTTCTTGTGCTCTCATGAGTGATCAGCAGCTTGAAATGAACTTTGGGGTCGCTGACAAGCCTTACGTGAACAGTGCTCTGAGGACATCTACCATGCCGTTCGCTCCCGAGCGGGGCATGAAGCACAGCAACATGAGGTGCTTTGGTTTAAAAGCAGAGTTGGAAGAGGAAGCAGTGGCAAAGCACCGTTCATAGATCAATCTACTTCTGCAGGACTTGTAAAGAAAGAGGAGAAGATTCAGCTTTCTGGTTGCCTAAGCCTGAAGGACATTCAACAGCCACATCTCTGGGCAGAGAACCTTGATAACCAGGCTACAGCAACATGGGGCCAGGGCTTTCCATCACTGACTCCTGAAACTTTGCTGCTGAGAAGAAAGGAGCACAAGGTCCTCATGGCGAGGGAGAGCATGAAGAGAGGAGTTCAATTCTGCAGTCCTGTGATGAGGTTCATTATTCAGCAAGGCACTAACCACAAGGCTATGGAGACCGAACCCTGTAACACATCACTGACCAGTGGCTCAACTCCAAATGCGAAAACGTAGGGTTTGCCTATCCCAAACACCCCAAGCGCCCCCAGAGGAAGGAGGGCATCAGGCACAGGTTCAGAGGAAGCAGGAGGTGTCTCTGCCACAGGAGTGGTCACTGCCAGGCCACTGTGCAGGACACAGACTCTCCACCATCACTGAAGGAGTTAGTTCTGCACGGAACCCATCCACCAAACAAGGTCCTGCTGATGGCTTTGGTGCAGTTTTTGTTAGTCATCTACAGAGGCAACCCAAAAAGCGCCAGTACTAAACTGAGCGTATGCAAAAACACATCTATAGATGCCTTGGGTTATTTTCAGGTTTATGAAATGTAAGGAATCTCAGGTGTCTACAGTAACTGGGAGAGGTTTCCATGGACAACTCTCGTGGATGCAGCTGCCTGAACTCTGCTTTAAGGGATACCAAAGTCTTCAACTCCATAAGCACTGAAACAAGATTACTGCAGGCATTTTTTCAGTGAGCTGAATACAAAGTATTCTAAAAATACTTTCCTTTGTCGTAAAAAAAATACACGTACAAAACTCACATGAACAAAGGTAAGGATACAACAACTACCTGGGACTTCTGACTTACAAACAACACATACTACTTACAATGCAGAGGCGTTGCCACAGAAGAAAAGTTACTAATCCTGTTGGGGCAAAGTAACTGCACTGGTGTGTGGTTTGCATGGGGGGAGGGAAGGAAAAAGAAAAAGAATTGCTTTATTAGCCTTTTTGCAGCTTTGTTTTGTTTGCTTTTTCAAAAGAACAGCTGGTTTTTTATTATTACTTTTAACTGATAGATATAAATGTAGAAACTTAGTTTTATCAAAGCAGGTATTACCACTCTAGTTAAACTCCACTTACTTCCAGAGATACCTTAGGGCTAGTAGTTTAAAATGTACCTTAATATGTTGCCTTACTTTTTTAAAGTAAAGGGTAAAATTGAAAGACTTTCCACTGAGACATTCTACTAGGAATATTCTTCTTCCTCAACATTTTCACTTATAGTCAATACAACATAAATCCACTTTACTTTGCTAACGAACTAGCTCTTTGTTCATTTATCTATCAAGCTATTTATAAATATCTCAGAATCACAGCATTATCTGGGGGCTAAAGAGCATGTTTCAACTCAAAACAAATGGACATGTCATCTCATGCCCTTCCATAAACAAAAGGTAAGGGCTCGGATTCCAGCAGAGATTTAAGCCTATAATCATATTTCATATGTTCAGTCTCATAGCTTTACTTAGGTGCTTTTACCAATGCAAAACAAGAGCAGTTGCCCTTAACATACAGCAGCACTGGAAAGCAATAAATTGTTGTACCAGATGGTACACGAGACAGGGGACACGTGTGGATGCTGCAGAGGGTCCCCCCTTCCCGAATGTGCAACGTGCTCTGTTGGGCTTCCAAAGACCATCCAGGGAGGAGGGGGAATCGCCATCTCATTTGGGCAAGGAGGTAGTACCCGTCAGCAGAGAGGAGGCAGGAACTCACAGAAATCTCCCAAAACCATTTCGGAAACTTTTTTTTCCCTGAACAAATACCTGCAGCCTATGCTGACGCAAGAGCAAGTTCAAGCTGTATGACACTGACCTCTCAGATAAAAATAGGCATTTTTTGATGGCATGTTATACACAGCAGTATGTGAACCAAGTAGTAATTCAACAAAATGGATTTTCTCAACAAGAAAAATCTGCAGCAACATATATCCAGATTAAAATCACATTCTTCACAGACGCTGTGTACATTTTAAAATCAAATGTAATTTTTTTAACTGGTACAGACCAGAAAAGTATTCACACAATACTAACACAAAATCAATTTCTCCCTACACAATTTCATGGCATCAACCAGCAATAGTGTGATGAATGCAAAATATGCTAGTCCGTTTGACACATAGCCATTTGTACATATTCTAGTACTAAATAATTAATGCTCTGATTTTGGGAGAAAGGTTAAATTGAAATTAATTCTGTAATATTCCCATTACTGGCTTAGTTTCAAGATATAACTAGGAGTGTAAAAGCAAAGAGCTGTGACCAAGAAAAATTAGTTAGTGATTTCTCACTTTGTACCCCTTTCAAATCCATTCACTTTAATAATCAATACATGTTCCAAAAAAGTTTATTTAACCTTGCCTGATCAAGCAATGCAGAACGTCAGAAATCCTTTATACACTGTTTTTTCACCTGGAATTAGATAATGTGCTTACCATATTCTGCAGACTCCTCAATCCCTAAATCCTACTGAGGATTTACATTGAACTGAAACTAGTTTCTCTGAAGTTTACATTTCTCGGGTGTCTTTAGGCAGAACCTATGATTTTTCTCTTTTCACATTTTTAAACTCAGACATTAAGTGCTGCAAGCCCCTGCCCTTTGCCACCTAGATCTAACCCTTTCCAAACTAAGTGATTTGAACCGACTAAACTTTGTATCCCCAAACCTGCTCCCCGTTATCATATCACAGCGGTGCCAGCGGGGGGGCTATCCCTTCCGTATCGAAGTTTACTTGATCTGTTGTGATTGATCTAAGCACAAAAGTGGTTGCAATTAAGAACCCAGGGATTTTCCTCTCTCTCCAATGGGACTGAAAATACCCCCTTTTGTTTATACCTAAAACCCAAAAGTCCCAACAGCATTTCTGTTGCTGGACTTTTACCTCCAAATACGCTTATATTTACCCAAGAAAAAATCTATTAAGAAATGCCCCAGCGTTACCCTGTGATGTTGAAGTGTATACTCAAAGTCTGTTTAACCAACTGATACTATGATACATTAAAAAAAAAAAAAAAAAGCCCCAATATTTTTGCAGATATCAA
The DNA here is from genome assembly GCF_964199755.1 of Larus michahellis. Lineage (NCBI taxonomy): Eukaryota > Metazoa > Chordata > Aves > Charadriiformes > Laridae > Larus > Larus michahellis. The sequence goes on from NC_133897.1 coordinate 20,179,040, forward strand.
ATGCTGGAATAAATGCTGTTGTAATTTTAGGGTTCTATTTTAACAGTTAAAGGAGAGACATCTGGCAATAATCTACAAATAAATACAGTGTCTCCATTCTTAGTTTCTCCTCCAAAACACTACCTAGGACATTTTTGCAGCATGATTCATATAATCAACATAATACATTACAATGCCTTTCGAAAAATTCCGAATTCTCAGTTCATTCAATAAAGAACTCATTTTCAAAAGAGAAAAGGGAACATGCCATGCCAGAAAACTTGCTTTATTGACTCAGCCCTGCTGCCAGGAGGAACAACGTGGTGAAGCGAACTCCACAATTTCAAAAGCATTTTTTTACAGCGAGGGCAAAGAGAGAAAGAGGCTTATTTACCGAAAAGTGAGATTCCACAGGTGAAGCCAGAGACGGTCTGAAATCCTCTTCTTTTAGTTCCAAAAGTTTAAATTTATGATGAAGCCTGTAGTAATCCTTTCAAGCTGCCAGGTAAAGCGCACGCCATATCTCAGCCGTATTTTCTTTCGCCCTTTTGCAGCGTAACTTTGTTATTTGCATAAAGCTTAGTTCTAGCCTATGGGACTTTTTGAACATCTACATGTTAGATTAGCTGTCTTGACATGCTCTATCAAGCATGACATCATGGATCTCCACGGCAACCTTAACCACACCTGCCCAGATGCCAGAGTTACCTGTCATGTTCAGACCTAACTGAACACAACAAAAAAAACCTCAACCACCATTTTCTAGGCACTCAGCCTTGCACAGGCACCGGAAGGGTGGTGGGGTTTTTTTGGTTTTGTTTTTTTTAAATTGGTGGAAATATAATTTCGTTTGCCAATAAATTTATTCTTCACGGAGCAGTGGCTGAAATGCTAGAGCTGTTGCCGACCCTTCCACATCTCTCAGCGCATTTCCTAGTCAAACAACAACAAAGGAAATCTGTGGCAAACATCTTCCAGCTCATTTTCTGAAGGCATGCTCAAAATCTCCAGCTCTGAAAAACTTCTACACGCTCATTTTTGCTCTCAGTCCCTCAGAAAGGTGTCGTTTTTTTTTTAGCCATGACTTGTAAAACAGGTTCACAGCAGGGATTACCCCCCTCCCATGGCCAGGTTAGCATTTTAACCTCTTAATTGCAAACTGTTTTTCATCCTCGCAGCCGCCGACCCAGCTTTTGTACGTGTTCCTGCTCTTTCCTTTGCTGCTGACCGGACTCAACCCCACCTAAAGTGGGTGACCGTGTCCTGCCATAAGCTCAGCAGCAGATGATTCATACCATCTCAAACTTCAGAAGACTCAGACTGTTTTCCTCCTTCCTCTCTCTTTTTTTTCTTTCTAACTTTCCTGGGGATTACGTTAGCACCTTGCTTTCATTAACCCAGACGAGACAGCCTTGGCAGAGGCAATGTATCCAAAGCTCCTGCAGAAACTTGCATTACCTATAAAAAAAAAGATTTCATTCCTCGGCTTTCCAGGCTTCCAGGTGGAGGGAGCTGCTATGGGGTTTTCTTGCAAGGAGGAAAACCTGCACCCCCCCGGCTGCTGCGTTTACCATGCAGTTTACCACGCAGACCAGCTCAGCTGCTGGTTATTTGCCTTGCGGCAGTATCCCAAGGCCCTTGTGCAAATAAAGACGGCCCCTGTCTCTGTGAGCTTTCCTTTCCAGAATAAGATATCACAAACAGGGTAAGAAACCTGCAGGGTGGAGGAGGGATGATCTGTGTGCACAGCTGGGAGGTTTCAGGTCACCACGTTAGTTAACCATCAGTAATCCCCAGTGGCATTTTACCTGGCCATGACGGTACTTCTGATTTGTGGCAGGTTATCAAGAGTCGAAACGGGTCCTCAGGAGGCACATCCACGGAGGGATTTATCTGAGTAAACGGAGCCTGGATGAAACCACTAATATGTAGTGGAAGATACGGGCAACATCCAGAGCTGACCTTGCCCGTGCAGGTGATACAGTATGATCTGACAACTTCAAATATTTTTTTCCTGACATTTATTTTCTGCAAACCAGGGGTCGGTTTGTCATACTCAGATACTGATGGTTAAAACAGACAAGAGAAAAAAGTCAACAAAAGAAGATACAATTTCCAATCTTGATTCTCTGTCCCTTTTTTGTCGGTTATGGACCTGAAGGGGTTTAGAACAACCTGGAAGACAAATTATATGATATACAAGGGACTATCTCCTGATTGTAAATATTGGGATGTTTTATGTTCCAGATGCACCATTTGATATAGAGATTAGAAAATGGTGTTGCATTAGCTACTATCCTTGACAGATCTCCCACAGTGGGGAAATTCCCACCATAGATAATTTTGCCACTTTCCAGATATTGGAGCAGCTGGAGAAGTAAGAAGGGAGGAAAGGAACCTGGAAAATAAATCGTGACATTTTAATTCATCTCTCCCCATACATCTTACTGATTTTGTACGTCATATATATATATATATGTTACATACACATACCTACTACATGTTTATGTACTTTCTCTTCTATATTACTGCTACACACATACATATATAAGGGGAGGAAAAAAGGAACTATGTATGCTAAACACATATATACACCCTCTGAAGCAAAATTATATTATGGTTTTACTCATGGAGCAGCTAAGTAAGTGTGCACTATATGTACACATATATATACACACACATATAGCTATGTGTATATATATATATACTTACGTGTATCTATACACAGAGAGATACATATATATGCACACAAACACAAAATACACACATACGTGTGTGTGCACGCATAGACACAATTGATAAGAAAAACCCCCTCTGAACTGTAATGCCACAACCATAATAATCTTAATGCATCTGATGAGTCAGACTGTTGATACATTACATTTCAACTAAGCAAATTTCTTACAATCAACTGCCGTAATTTATTTCTGCATGTTTTTAATGTGGCTTCTGTTGAGTTTATCTTTTTTTTTTTAAAGTTTTGCTGAATGGATGGAGTCTGTAGTCTTTCCCATGCCCAAGAAAGATAGTCTGATGCTCTAATAGTAATTTTAAAGTTATTTTGTTTTACAATTATTAAAAAACTCATTACATACAACACCTATGTCTAATCGTCAAAAAAATTGAAGCAGGAGACATTCACATGAATTTTACCCTCAATAAATTAGAAAGGATGACACATTTTAAACAAATAACAGGAACAGTTACTGCATTCCTTCTGTAATTTATTGCCTTCAGAAAAGACTCAAATTACAAAATGTGTAGGGTGTAATGCTGTAGGCTGTTCAAACTGGGTTTGCAGTGTCTGTAACACTGGGACTAAATATTTACATGACTCCAAAAGATCTAATCTCTGGATTTCACCCCCCTCCCACCCCCTTTATTTAATTTGTATGCTATCTTTATCCACCACCCAGCACATTCCACACAGTCGCTAAAGTTCATGGAAGAGATAAGTGGGGAGAAAAAAAAAAAGAAAAAAAAAAAAAATCGAGACGTTCAAAGAAAAGGAGGGAAGCTGTTTAAAAATAAGGAATAGATCATCCTCGTTAGAGCTGAAGTCTTGCAGTACTTTTAGCTGGATACATATGGATTCTAGCAGTTGTGTTCTGAGCCAGTGATAGCACCTGGGATCTCTAGAGACCCTGTCAAAGAGCAGTTGTAGCAGGGGGGTTACCAAATGACAATCTTTCCAAACCTGTAACAACGATCTGATCTCCAAAGGTTTAGAGGACTTCAAAAGAAGCTGGGAATTCAGTAAGAACTCCCATAACAGAGTACAATATTTTTCCAACTTGTTTTATATTCCTTATTTACAATTAATTTGCTATTGGTGATGAAATACCTATAAAACACTAAGAAAAAAAAAAACTTTTATAAAAGGTTCGCTGTCAATCATTTGTTAAACTAAGAATAACGAGCACAAGATTTTTGAGCCCAAACTCTAAATTCTGCTGGTTGACTGAAAAAAAATGAATTATGGAATAGAAGGTAGATTGCCTGTAAAGCTGAACAGATTAAACTCTAACATTGCACCCAAAACCAGAGCCCAGAGTTAGGCTGCAAAGAGACCCTTGCACAGCATTCCCTGAATTCAGAAGGTCGCCGTGACAGCAGCCTCCACCTGCTCTGAGAAATACATCAGCGTGTCACATCGCCTCTGACCCTACATCTACTTTTCGCTGCTGAAAAGCAATTGCAGGCAGGCGAGAAGGAAACCACCGTAAGCTACGCTGCTGACAGACCAATGTGGATGTCAAAACAGCTTGGAGGAGACAGATACCTGTGGATAAGGCCGTTTTGTTTGTATTAAATGACTCAAAAATAGAAAAGAAAGCAAATGAAAGGGTAACAGAGACAGCTAAAGCATACAGACACACTCCACAGATATTTTCTTTTCTCCCGGGCAGTGGTGCCAATGCTGAAAGTGTAACAGAAGTTAACAGCTGTTCCATATTTTCCCTTCAGCTGTGAAAAGTAGATGGATACCCATACACTAAGATCAAGAGTCTCACCTTCATCCCTTTTTCCGTGTATAGTCCAAAAAAAAAAAAAAAAAGAAAAAGAAAAGCTCTTCAAAAATGTCAGTTTCAACAAACAATTCCAAGGTAATATTGAATAGTGTCATTTTTATTATTGTTTCTTTGAATTTCAAGGGAGCAACTGAATCTTAGTCTACATCAAAAAAATCTGTGTAATGCTTTGTTACATTCTCACCTTTTGTATTGTGGTAACACTCAATTTTGTAGGAGTTATAAGGACTGTTCAACGAAAAGCAAGATACAAATTTGACTTTCATACCTGATCTCTCAGTCTCTCCTGGTGTCCCATTATTGCTGTGGCATGGTGGGGATATTTCTGTTTCAGATGCTCAAGAAAAGCCTCTCTCTTCCTGTCCATTTCCGAGGTTTGCATTCCCAGTATTTCTTTGGAACTGCGAGGGCCACCTACTGTATGTCTTCGAGGGATGTTGCGGGTGGACTTTGAATTAGAAGAAGTGTGACTGTTCGGGGTCGAAAGCAGCTCTTTAGGTCGGAGACATTCTGCATCGTCTAGTGATGTTACATGCAAACTGGTTTTTGCCTGGTCTGCAAAAAAAAAAAAAAAAAAGCCAAACATTATATTATAAGAAGTTAATCCCAACATTCACATTCATAAGAAAAAGAAAATAATCGCCGTAAAATCTGGGTTCTTTTAAAAGTCTGGTAGTGTTCAATGGCATGTTCTGCATCATTAGGAATATACACATTGCAAGAAGTGGCCCGGAAATAATCACTTATATAAGCTACACACAGCACTTATATACTTTTAACACACAACCGCAGTATTGCCTCACAGAAAAGTGGACATCATTAAAGTAGATGTTCCTTTTATATCATCTTTACCACTATGTGACTTGAAAAGAAGATCTGACAGGGCCCTTATTCCCCGACCTTTAAAATCTACAGGATGCTTTCCTTAGAGAAGAAACAGGTTTCTTCAATAGGCTCCAGTACACTTAATGACCCAGTAACCACTATCCTAAGGATACTAACTGATAAAATTCCTTTGACAAAGCAGATTTGTAATCCTTAATCTTTTTTCAGTGTGTTTTCCACATGCTCTAAAACACCTATGAAATAAGAAGAGGGTTTTGGAGGCTTTTCTTCCTGATTTCTGACTGTGGTCTGGTTTTAAATTTCACAGATCTCCCTTGGATTTTATACGTCTCAGGACAGCGGGCTGGAAAATACTACATCACTTTTTCAATAAACCATCTCTTAAGAAACAGAATAAAAGCAAGTTTTGTGAGATATATATATAAAAAAATAAATATCTCAGATAAATTTTACAACTTAAAATCTACTTTAAGACCAAAGAGCATGATGACGTTTGTAAAGAGATAGGCAGACACAGACAGGGCGGGTATGTAAGTGCTGGCTTATCTTCAGGTAACTGTGTAACACGAACCTTCTGGTGCATGAAAAAGCGTAGTCTGGAGCCTTGTTACCTAATACCTTTGAAAAAATCCCTCACTCCTTTGTCAGCAAAGAAAAAAAAAAAAAAAACAACCACAAAAAAAAACCCCAAACCCAGAAGCATTGAAAAGGCCTCTCCAAGTCTGCTGTGGCCTTCTCCATCTTTTTGGGGCAGCCTCCACTGTCCCTGTAAGTGTTAACCCTTTACAGCACCTCACCAGGAGCAGGAAGCTCCCTCTGTACGTGTTTTTAATACAGCTCTATTTCTCTCTGTGTGACACTTTTCTCCTCGGGGCCCTTTATCCCCCCGGCGGCCGTCTCCCCCGTGCGCTGCCATTTATACGGCCCTGCTCTTTGGAAACAGGCACCTATTCGCTTCTTTTTATGGTTCAGTCAGTCAGTCTGACACCCTGCCTACCGCTTGCCTCAGGAGTTTATGCCGGGGATTTTTCAGCTTTCTGGTGTGTGTTGTCAATTGCCTGCCAAGTCCCACAGAGCACCAAGCCCCAGTAATAAGGTCAATTCTCCACCGGTGGAGCCATTGCTAGTGTGACGTCCCACAAATTTACAAATACCAAATCCCTGGGGTTTCACAACAAGACTGGGCCCTGGAAGGTCCTCAAAGACTTTGCATGTTTCTGTAAGCTCCCTATAATGCTCATGGACTCCAAAATATCAATAACATCCTCTCATGGAAACCTATCCCGAAAGCAGAACCGGACACAGGAGCTCAGATTGCACCACCCTGTAACGAGCACAAATCCAGGCCCAACTTTGGAAACAGGTTTGGTTCAAGGGGAAGTTTTGCTCTCATGCAGATTCAAATTGCCTTCTCCAATTTCTGCAGCATCCTCCAAGACCTTCTTAGAAGCACAGACCTGGTTAAACCTTCAGAGCAGCAGCCTCACGTGTACCCACACACACACACACGCACTCTCACACTCAACTTTTCCAAGCACAACTCAATTACAGAAACATCTAGCCTCACTGATTACTGGAAATTCAGAGCACCGACCACCAGGTACACTCAGCTTTTATGAGAAAAGTGGAAAAAAGGAGAGTTTTGCTTACAAGAAGTAAGCGTGGCCACTCCAGCCAAAATGGTCTCTGACAGCTGCACAGTCAATTCAATGGATTTTACACGGGAGGAAGAGAGGTGGGATGGGGCTGGCTGGAATTTACCATCCTTAATTTGTTGCACTAAGGGCCTGGCGGTTATATCCCTGAGGCTGTTGGAACAAAGGCGGCAGACATAAATAAAGGATTTCCTCGGAGCTCGAGGGAGTCAGCGTGAGCGTGGGTGACTGAGTGCAGCAATTTGGTAAAAACCCTTAAAGTATGTCCACAGCAGCAGTTTCAATCACTGAATTGGTGGCAGGCACTTCCTCAAAAAGGCAGGTAAACCCACACCGACAAACACAACTGAGAGCTCATGAATGTGTATTTCGGGTCCTAAATCTCTCTCGTGCAAAGCCTTTCCCTATTCTGCACTTCAGCCATTTCAATAGTTTAAGAAAAAGCTAATTATCTGGAACATAAAGAGATCTATCAAGTAAAGCGTTTTGCCACTATTTGTTATTGGGTGAAACCTTGAGAAGGAATCAAAAATAGCATATTTTTCTCATACTGTATGAGAAAGATCAACAAATTCTCTTACTTTTCTTTCATATATTTGGAGAATACTGTATAAATACCAGTGAAAAGAAAGGAATGTAAACTATGCAAACTAATTGCTAGTCTTGCCAGCGAGCTGACCTGGGCATTCAGCACCCTCCCGCCGCGTTACAGCCTGCAGCAGCACGTGACTTTCTTTGCAAACCAAACTCTCTGTCACGCTTGAATATGGGTCTTTCCCCAAGTAATTGCTGAAAAAAATCTTCCTTGGCCACTTCCTAGAAAGGGGCAAGTGATTCTGATGGCGAGGTTGAAAGCTGGGGTGGTGAAACCCCCGCTGTGTACCTCAGGGCACACAAGCTCCACAGCTGCTGTGTGGGCCACAGGGAGGAGAACCCGAGGGAGGTTTTCTGGATCCTGGAGTTGCTCAGTAACAGCGTGGGCAAACTTTCCATATCTTCCAAGTGAAGATAATAGGCCTAGAAAAATCAATGCCCACAGATAACTGTGAAATGTGTGAAGGATCATGTGATGGTTCCCAGAAGAGAGCTAAGAGTAGCAAAAGGATAAATTATGCAAGTACCCTCCTTGGAAAAGGAGTAAAGAGAAGCCAATGGAAAACACAGAGGTGCGAGATAAGCTTGTCTCCCTCTCTCCCTCCCTCATATTCAGAAGCTAAAAGCTGAAGGTCTTTCTGTTCAATAAAGTAGCAAGTCTAGAGGGCAACAAGAAGCAAGACTTGCTGATTGACAGGGGAGGGCTTTGGTTATCCAAAGGCTTGGGTAACCCTTACACTTTAGTTGCTTCTCTGATCTGAAAACAAATTTTCAAGATTTCTTAACATCACCCATTACTAAGGTGGATATAACTACAGGAAAGGTCCAGGTCTGCAGCCTAGAAGGAGTATGCCTAGGACTATCAGGAAGATTATGATGAAGGATCAATTGCTGTGAGTTGGCAATTTAAATAAAAAGTCCCTTCAACGCATCCTGGTATGCAATTCTTCTAAGTCACACCCTCCATGAGGTCTACAAAGGTCAGGAAAGTCACTTTGCTTCATTACTTTAAATGTTGTGAAGACTTTAATATTCCTGTTTTGCAATCCATGTGACAAGAGAGAAGAACATTTTCAGAATAATTTCAGAAAGCAACAAGTATGGACCTGACCCATACTGATACTATGAAACTGAGCCTTGAAGCAAACCACATTCAACACTTCCAAGTTTAAAAAAGAATACAGTTTTAACAGCGTGAGTCAAACCTACCTCCATTACATTTACGCTAGCAGTAAATTTGAGATTATCTTGAATCTTTCTAATTTATTCCAGTGTCTTTACAATTAGCTCTGTTTCCAAGAAACTTTCAAATGTAACTTTTGGATATGGGCCAAAACTACTAAATTTGGTAATGAACTTCCAGCATTCAAAATTTTGGGGAATCAGTCTGGTCAGACCTCTGTTCTTTTGGCTCCACATACATCTCCGTCGGCTTCATGCAACTCATACAGAAGAAATATGTTAATGAAGGATATTTTTTTTTCCCTGTTCAGACACATCCTTTAAGTGAAGATTTCCGTCCCACTAAACATAAACATATACAGACAGAGATGCACGTGACTTGCACTGCCCCCTATTTTAACTAAAAAAAAAAAAATTCAAAAGAGCATCAAGCAATTAATGAACCCCCAAGAAAAGAAGAGTATTTTTTTCTCCTAAATTCTCTTTGTACTATTTTCTGGTATTACACACTTGTAAACTTTTTTTAAAACCATATGTACTCAACCATGCGCTATTTCTTTCACAGAAGCAGAGTAACACAACTTTTCCTCAAGTGCTTATGAGGAATACAAGACACATGAACTGGGAATGTTCACAGGTGCTCCACAAAAACTATAATAGATGTAGATTAGATTAGGTATTTGTCATGCTACCTGAATGTTATGCTCCACGTGGAACATCCCACGTAGAATTCACCAGGAAATAGTTTTCGTTCGCTTTTAGACAAAATATATAGTGCAACGGTAATTGTACAAATGCATCACAGCTGACCCGCCGTGAAAACCACGCTTATAATTTCCTGGCTTCGCTCCAAAACAAACCCAACGGGTTTCACACAAAGTAAACTAACCCTGTGACAATCTGCTCTGAAGCCCCCTCTTTTAACAGCCACCCAGAGAAAAAAGGTGAGCTCAAACCTACTTCTCTGCCATAGGTGAAGCAGGCAGAGCATTTAAAGGGAAGGTGACATTATTTCTCCTCCTCCCCGAAGGAGCTGCACCCTCCGCACCAGGCAGCGTCCTGCGAACTGTGACAGCCACACAGCGTGCTCCCTGCTGTACAGGGTAGGCAGAAATCTCTCTCAAGTGGAAGTTAAACTCACAAAGTCGGAGCATTAGGGAAATCTGCAGAGCCATTAGCACAAGAAAGACACGCTTTCCATCCCCCCCCCCCCCCGCCATGCATTCTGCCTCCAGTTATAAAAAGCAGCAGCGAGGGGCATGTTTAAATGTAACTCCCTCTTTGCCTGATTCTCTTACTTACCCTTCATCTCTCTGCTGTCTGCTGAGCAAGCCAGGCACAGCTCAAGTTTCTGGCTTTCATTTTCCTCCATTGTCCCTGCCCACCGCACGGGCTCCCCCTCTCCAACTTGGAAGCCGCAGCGCCCGGACTGTCAGCGCCCGTCTCGGGGAGGAGAAAGGCAGCAAAGGCCCCCCCCTTCCTTTCCTTTCCTTTCCTTCCCCAGCCCACCCCCCCCGCTAAGCGCCCCGCATGCCCGCGGTGCCGGGAGCGGGTCTCCCCGCGCTGGCGGGCGGCGGCGGCGCCCGGACGAGCCCCCCGAGCCCGGGGCCCCAACAGGTGATGGGCTTTTCTGCAGGAGAGCCCCTGGCCGGCTGGCTTCCCGCGGCAGCCGGCGAGCATTATGAAAGGGAACATTTCAAACATGATTACAGGCCCCAGTCCCTGCTGGAATCCGAATCCGTAGCCTTTTAAATCTCTGTCATGGGACAAAAGCCCTTCCACGGAATATTTTTTTAAGCTCGTAACCACCAAGCCCACAAACATTCCTGATAAATGCTCCTCTGTCTTTTTTAGCGTCTAGTTTAAAAGTAATTCATTATATAAGCGCTTTGAGGTTTTGTTTTCTGTTGAATTCTTTCAAGCTGCTTGGAGAATGAATTAGGGAAAAATCAAGATACAGGAATTCAACTTTAGTGAAGCCAATAAAAATGAATGGTAGCAATATGTAAGCAGGGAATTTGGTTAAGAGGGATTTTGAAGCCTCAGTAGCAAAGCATATAGAAACATACAACTAATTCTCTTTTGGCAGATCAGAGGCAGGAAGCCTGCATGAGAATCAATGGGTCCACCGGGCCGCGAGGCAAAAAATAATGTGGCTGAGAAGGATGAGATCAAATCCCACAGATTCCAGCAGATGCCATATGTGTTGATTTAGTGGAGAATATCAGACCAAATTAGTCTATCAAAATCATAGTGTAGAGCCTGAGATGGTGGAATAAGCTGAGTGTTGAGTTACAGCAACAAGACCAGAAAGTTTATCCACGGACAACTTCTGAATTAGGTGAAGAACAAAGCATAACTGAGATATTAATGAAAATATGCAATTTCTCATTTAAATCAACCTCATACAGCAACACCATATAACAGTTAGTACCTTGGATGTCTTCTTAAACAGACCTAGCATAATCTGGTCTTCCAAGCTTTCTGCGACTCTGACTTCAATAAAACATCAGCTAAATTGCTTGCAATGACCTCTCAACCACCCAGACCAGACAGGCTAGGAAAATTCCCCTACGTTTCCTTCTACATCTCTATCTGGCAGAAATGTCATCCTGTCTGCTTAGATTATTGGATGCAGAAATGTTTTGTGTATATATAAATTCAATACAGAAGCTCAAGGAGAATCACTCTCCCCGTACTCCAAACCTCCCCCTTCCAGACAGAAAAAAACATTTGAGAAAATTACAATTAACAATTGATAAATGAACAAAACTATTGCTCATTAGATCAGACATACATATTCTCTAGCACTTAAGAAATATTTATTTTCCTTTTTAGCAATTAATTCTATATGGTTTTGGAACCTGGCAAAGGTCCCAGAAATCTGGCACGGAAAACATAGAAAAGATGAAAATACAATCTAGACATTAGCACTGCTATTTAAGGTCTGCAGTACAGTGTTCCCAATAGAATACTCCTATAGTTGTCCTGCAATATAAAGAAAACAGTGCGATACACATTGTGTTTAGAGTAGTGTTTTTACTGGCTGTGGGTTACTCCTGCTCACTCTGATTCCGGACTATTTTAGGAGGAGAAGTGGTGGCCAGCCATCCCACTTATCTGATGTTGCCTTTTGTGATATGGAGGAATGTGCCTTTAACACTGAGGTTTTCCAGAATCTGGACAAGTGTGATGAGCCTCTTGCAACTTATATTCACAGCCAGCTGGAAGGAGAAGACAGCTCTTACAGGAATAGTGATCACTGAACACCACCATCTTCAAGAAATATAAAATAACGCCGAAACTGCTGCTGAGAAAAGAAAGCCAGTACAGTTGCCTGGAGTAGCAACATGAAAGCTGTAACAAGACATTACCTGTACACAGGGCTCAGAAATGGAGAGTTAAGAAACTAAGGGCATTTAAAAAGACCTTATCCTGAAATAATGCAATGGAAAGCACAAAATATACTTTCCTACAAATGCCTAAAAGGAAAATGCTTTTGCAGCCTTGTACATAAGCGGGGTTAGCTCTGGAGATTAGCGCAGCTGGTACCAAGAGCCTTAATAAGGTCAAAATCAAAGCACTCTAGCCCCTTAGGACGCTTTACCTCCATCCACAGTGGGGAAAAAAAACCTAGAAAAATTTGTTTAAGTCTAAAGGATATAAATATATATATATAAAAATTTCATTAAAATTAAAATATCTACTTTTAGCCAGCACCATTAGTTTCCACAGCCAAGAGCACAAGACAGAGAGTTGGTCTCTTGACTCCTCCACTGAGGTGTCCCAGTGAGCAGCCAGGTGCCTGTTAGGATGGTGCCAACCTGCTCTGAAACTGTTGCTTTCATGGCCACAGCAAGATGCTCTCACTGCTGAGAATGACAGTAAATGGTATTGCTGATGCTGCTATGGGGCCTGAGCAATGTGGCCCCCCAAAATGCAGAGATTATCTAAGCGAGATTGCTTATTTGATTGTGGACATGTGTCTTGAAAACTGGGTGTCACCTCAGGAGAACTTCTGAGCCTGCAAAAGTAGTCTCTTGAAGGGGATTAAAGAGCACTGACAAAAGGTGAGACTAAACATGGCATGCTTCAGTATCATCAAAATCAAACAAAACAGAAGAGCCCGCCCAGCCTCAGAGGAAACATAATCACCTCTGCTGCTGGTCAGGACAGGGAACAGTTGGGACAGGAAGGTCCCAAAGCCTGTCCTCACTTTAAGGGAAAAGTCCTTGGTCCCAAACTGGATTTAATTAATATATCTAACAATACCATTCCTTCAGATGTTACCTATGTCTATTTAAAAGAATTAGCGAAACTCCTTTAGCAGCTGAGAAACTGGAGACAGCTAGAATCATTATACTGTTAGGCTCAAATAAAGAGCTTCCCAGCACCGTCACTGGGATGAATCACTAACGACAAGTTAAATAAACTCGATTAACCAGTTCACAGCACGCAATCAGCATTTGTTTATCTGTGGGATCAACAATAACAGTGGTTCCTTTTAATTACTGTGCTCAGATCTGGACCCATCAATATCAAAACAATGCACGGAGAATAATTGCTAGCAGGTTATGCTGTTTTAATTGTGTTTAAAATTAATGTCCCAGAGCAACTTAAACACTTCTGGGTTTAGCATGTACATAAAAGGAACAATTAACAAATACTGGCTGTGCTCAATTAGTCAAACTTATAATATACAACAATGACTCCATGGCTCTAGCAATTATTCACAACTAAAAAAACTGGGAAGTTAATTATTAATAGTTAAATCAGAAGAAGCATCCCATAATTAAAGACCTGTCTCAATGTCCATGTGAAATCATGTAGCCACTGAGAAAAACGCCATGAATGCTCTCCACAGGAACCAGCCTGACACTGCCTAGCCTACTATAGTCCATAAACGAAATAAATATTAGACCCGGAGTGATGACGCAGAAGTCTGGGAGGAATTACAAGCACTCAGGTGGGTCACACTGCAGCACCTCTCCAAGCTGTTATGTGGCCAGAGATCGCTTGGGCCTGCCCTGGAGGAGGGGAGCATTGAGAGGATGCTCCAGCAGGTCAGGAAACCATCCCTCCGCACCAGGGCGTTGTGGGTCATCATTCGCTACCAATTGGTCAGATTTGAAATGAAGAAAGTAACTTTAACTAACTATGGAAAAACAGCACGGAGGGTGTTGAAACTCTGATTTCCCATTTCCCCCTCGGCCAGCAGAGAGCAGCTTCAGTGCTGCAATTCATTTGAGCGCATCTCTGTTCTCGTTTTGTGCTCAGCGAGTTCACTGTGGTCCTCGGTGTGGTCTCTCAACGCTTAATAACTAAAATAGAGTCACTTCTGAAAAAAAAAGCACTATATACAGATAATATATTATCAAAGATGATATAATACTAACCACTAGGATGTACAAGCAAAATGAAAAAAATCTCCGAGGTCTATCAATACGAATCGATGCAAGTAGATCTGGGAGAGAGATCTGGAAGAAAGAGGCTTACACTATTTTAAAATTAATTGTTTGCTGATTTGGTGCTGCACAACAAGGAATCACAGATTTTTAAGATGTGGAGGCAGGGTTTAATGATCATTTAGTCTCATCTGCTTAGTAAGGGATTTCAATGAACCGGGTCCTATTTCTAGTGCAAGGATAGTGGTTAAACTATTCAGTGTTTAAATTAAAGGAAAACATCTGAACTTGACTTTAAAATTTATGATGACAAACAATCTAATACAACCTCTAGGATTATTTATCATGAAATTTCCTTTGCTGTTAAAAGACTTGTGGAGAGTTCCAATATTTATACTCTGTACATTCCAGTTCAGTTAAGAACTCTCATACTTGCGAGGAAAAACTAGCCAAAGGAGTGAAATGGTAACACTCCAGATGAAGCAAAAAAGAAAATTGAGCATGAGCTTCTTTACACATCTCCACAACTGACTTTCATCAAGTCTTGTCAGACCTACAGGTTTCAGCTCTTCAGAGAAGTTCAGAGACTGACAGTGGTGCCAAGAGCCACCACCAGCCTTAATCACTAAAATGACTATTAAAAAGAGTCACTAGGAGGCTGAACACGAGATATTAATGCAGAAAATACATTCATCTTTCCAATTCCATTTCAAATGGAGTTCTGGGGAGCAGCTATAATCACCTGCCACTTGGCATCACCAAGCTCTCAGGTACGAAGAAAGATGCAGTGTCCTAGCCCACCTCCAGCCAAAAAGCACTGTGCTGTTAGGTGCCTTATGCATCTCCAAGTAACAGAGCATCCTTCATTCGCTCCAAAAGACATTTTGCTCACACCTGGACACCTACATTGTGTTTAAATAGGTTAGGTTTTCTGTTTTCCAAGTTTTATTCTTGTTTCCTTCCTCCCCCTCCATTTTTTTAAAATAAATTAAAAGGTCTGAAAGCAGTGAACACTTGTGCATGCCCTAAATCAAGCTGAGAAAAAGGACTGTGGTCATCACAAAGAAGCACTCACATTCAAGTGGGGAGAAAAAAAAAGGTGATTCTTCTCTTTCATCCAGAACTTTATCTCCCTCTCTAATCTGGGACGATCCCAACAAAGCTAACTCTAGATACAGTTTAACATGACTTGCCTTCCCACCACCCAAGGCAAGATGGAACAGAGCTAAATGAGCATAATTACAGGACGCATGTTTCTGGCTCATGTAATGCAACACCTTATTTCAGACTTTTTACTCTCCTGTTGTTTTCATCCCACCGTACCAAGTGAACCTTGACATTAGTACACTGCCACCAGCACACCCAACTTTGAACTGAAGACCCTGGGCACGCTACAGCTCCTCCTCATGCCTGCCAGCCTGGCCAGCTCTCCATGCATCACACTTTCCATACAGGATCACCTACAGTAAGGACTGAGATCAGCCCACAAACACAGAAATAGAAAATATGAACATCTGTTTTTGTAAGGTACCAAACAAATAACTCTGTGAAAGGGAAATGTGCCTTACATGGTGGAAATTTCAATCACTAGAGTTTAATCAAATAAAAAGCAGTATGTGGGTGGGAAGGAGCAGTGCAGGGAATTGTTTCTGAGGGAGGTGGAAGAAAGGGAGGGGAGAAGGTCACTTTTAAGTCCATCTGCTCTACATTCAAATTCTATTTCTCCCTAGTGTAAAGCATTTCAGTTTTGATAAGTTCCCTTTTGGATGGATTCACTCAAACAGAGCTTTGGTAAGAGCTTGGATTCAAACTGGTCCAACTTTTTAGCAGTGCCAGAACGATGGACTTTATGCCTGAAATACTGACTATTGCTGGTTTCATGAATGTCTGCAGGCTCCGGTTGTAAATGTACGAGGTGGCATGCTTTAGTGATCAAAGATATTGAGAATTGCTCTCTGCGAAGTACAATTATACTTAAAAAGTATCATGAGAGATCCTTTATTTCATCTGCTACCAAGTACACATGGAGTTTATAAGGTTGTCAAGCAACTGCTTAAATTACTAGGAAAGACAAAGCACACTTTGATGGAGCTTGGGTCCAAAAAATAATACAATTGTTCAAATTATGTTGTGATTACCATAACTACTTAAATATTCTACAAAAAACAATGATTTTAATAAAATAATTAGTAAATGATGTCAGAAATCAACAGAATGGTACCACTATTGCCAACCCACAGCATTCACACAATTCATGATGATGGTCTTTCTTGAAAAGTCACTTTTTTGGGAACACTATTAATTTTATTCGTCCCTGGACTATACCCAATCATATACTCAACTTCTCTCTACAACGTCACCGGCAAGAACTAGATTTTTTTCTGAGACTCAGACTAAAATCACGGGAGAGGTCAGTGCCACTGTGACATAATGAGTTGGACATTTTTAATTGTTCTTACTGCAGTTTTTCCGTGTCTCCTGCCACAAAGGCAGTAATACACAGCAAATGACAATCTGAATACCTGGAAAGAGATAAAGACAAGCATAATAAACTCTTACAGCTTTTTTTCCTTGTGGATTTGATGTCTAGCCAGTGTGGATGGTCACAGCTTGCTGTTTGCAAAGCTTTTATTTCTGCTCTTTGGAGAACACCAGCTCCTGAAGGCAGATGTAAGAGC
Organism: Larus michahellis; assembly: GCF_964199755.1. Classification (NCBI taxonomy): domain Eukaryota; kingdom Metazoa; phylum Chordata; class Aves; order Charadriiformes; family Laridae; genus Larus; species Larus michahellis. The sequence continues at coordinate 20,195,911 of NC_133897.1, forward strand.
AGAGGGCTAATGGAGAACCTCCTATGTGTACATGTATCAATGACCTCTCTAACAGTATGTTCATCCCCTTCCTTCAAAAGTGCCTCTCTGACCTTCCTGGACCATGCTGATGCTATCATTAAGACCGCTGATTAGTATGAAAGCAATCAGAGCTGACAGCAGTGGCACTCCTGTTCTTTCTCAGGCCTGCCCAGTCTGCTCTGCCGCGGTGCACGCTTATCAATTCACTCTTCAGCATTTAGGATTTCTTAGCTTTAGGGCAACAGGGACCATTTGATTATCTTGTCCGACTTCCCATCTATCACAAGCCATTAAATTTGATGTGGGGTCCTCACACAAAGGCCAAACACTTAAATGAGATGAACAAGATGTTACTGATCTCAGGAGACCAATGCTGCAGCTGCACTAGTGTTTGTTTCAAACCCCACCACACGTGCGATGAGAGCTACCCAGACAATCAGCACAAGAAAGTGAAGGACATCAAGCTCCCAACTGACTTAACCCTGAGGAAAGTTCTTTCCTCTGCCTTTAATTTCGCAGATCAGACGTCCACCTTAAAAAAAACCACAAAGCTATCCTAATGTCAAAGCTGTGATGCACACATCCAGTCACTCTCTCCAGCACAGCCAGTCTCTTATGCATGAAAAAATACCTGAGTGGAAAAACACCTCAAAACATACCTAGCCCGTTGTCCATGGAGGGGGTCAAATCCTCCTGAACACTGCACATTACCAGCTGAAAGGCTGAAACGCAGCAGTTGATTATAATCACTGTCTTTAATGCAGAGCTGCCACTGCTACAGGCCTGTTATTTGCAGGCATTTCAGCACGCAGGCCCACGTTGATGGGCTCCACAGCGGATGGAGCTGATGGAGCTGATGGAGCTGATGGAGCTGATGGCTCAGGCACACCATGTTCAGCAGCAGCAGGACCACCGTGACTCTCCACCCTGCAACAACCACCCCAGCAAACAGGGACTTTCTTCCCAGCACCTGGGCTAACATGGCTTTGCAAATATACCCGTTCTCACTTCACAGACTATGTTAGAATTAATTGACTGATGTTTAGTTACCCTCAGTGCTGAGAGTTCTTCCTAGTTCTTCAGCGTAAAGCTGACTTATCTTCAGTTTCCAGTGATCAGACTTATTCCCCCTTTGTCAGCCAGACCCACCAGTGCTGTAGCACGCGTGTGGGTTGAGAAAGCCACCTCACAGCCTCCTCCTCAACCACTCACAGAAGCTGAGCTCCTGAAGACTTGCATCATACCTCAGTCTCTGTTTTCATCTCGGAAAACAAGTCTTTGCCTCTTTTCACTTTCTAGTATTCCCATCTTCTCCTTGCAGTGCAGCTAGCAGGATTATCAGAGCCTGTTCTTCTGAATTTAATATACTAACAGTAATGAAGAGGTACGTGACCAAAGTTTACCTCTGAAAACACCGGTGCATCTGGATGCTGCATGACAGCACAGAGCCCCCAGGGAAAGGGGTGTGAGGCTGGAGCGCTCTCCCCGGCTGGGACAGGCAGCCCATGGCCATGGCTACCACCTCCCGAAAAGGGAGAGCATGCTTTGGGTTTGGGAAGGGCAAAATGTCCGAGCACCGAGCGAGCCGCAGTGACACAACTCTGGTGTCATATCCTATTTCTCCTACAAGGGGAAGTCTGCTCCTTCTGTGCGACATTTTTGCAAAAGATAAAAAGGGAGAAAAAGTAGCAATGATCGGTCTCATCAGGCTCCAAGAAGCGCACAGAATTGCCTGGGGTGAAGGCAAGAATAAGCAACGTCAGCATAGAAAGGTGTCATACAAGGTTTAAGCTTATTCAGAGGTAGAGCCTCTGTCTCTCTCATGAATAAATACATAAGACAATTTAATTCCAACTGTTTTGTATGTCTTATAAAAACTTTTCAAACAATGTGATGACTCACAGGTGAGCTCTCTCTGACAACATAAAATGACATTGTATTAGTTATCTCCCTTTACGAACTGCAAGTCTGCACTGAGATATACAAATATCTCTCATAATATAGCACATGCCTTTACATGCAGCATAGCTGAGGATAGGGAAGAGGCAGCAAATAGTCACAACGACAGATTTTCTTCACTCCAAAGGAAAAAGTTATTAAATACTAATTGGTAACATAGACAGCTTTTACTGCACATGCACATACTCCAATACTCTGATTTCCAAGACTCACCTGCAAAAGTTTAACTTTGTGATTTATTCCATTTTATTTATGATTTTCACACTACTGCCTTAATCTTTCATAATTAACATAACAAGGTCCAGTGATAAATTCACACTTTTTTTCCCTCTTTTGCTCTACAACTGCCATTAAAAGATAGTACTTCAAGACTGCAGCTGGAATAATATCTAAATCCTTTTACCAGTTGGAGGAAATTCTGGGCAAAGTGCTGGAAGGAAAGAAGTATCAAAATCTCTTTGAGACAAGATGACAATATTTCTTACGTGCCCCAGTTTCAGTTTTATAAGCTCCTATAAATCCTCTCTCACAGCAGAGTAACGCAGGAATGCCCTTGGAAGAGGGTGTTGGGTAAGCGAAGGATGAGTTTGCAACCCGTAAGTAGTAACCATTCAATGCTTTTAGTCTGCTTTTTTTGCAAAGAGTCTTGCTGTAAAAGCTCAAATCAAGAACAGCTGGATCCTGGTAGAGAAGCTCTATCCAGAGCTATCTTCTGTCCAGGACTATGGGAGTAAACCTAAGTGCACAAGATGGTATGCAGAATGGAAATTAGGACAGAGGCCTTTACATCACTTGAAACACCTAAACCAAATTTCCCCAACATTAGATTCAGTCAAACAGGGTGCTGGGCCATCTTGGCTTTTGCCGAGAAAGGTTGGACCAGACGGCCCTTGAACTCCCTTCCAACTTGGTATTCTATGATTCAAATCTGAGTAGTTTTCTAAAGAAGTGCCTAAACACAGTCAGAAAATACAGGCTGAATACCACAATGAGGGGGTAAAATGCTACAGGCAATAATTATCAATCACTTTCTTTTCCCAGCCATCAAAGAAGGTAATTTGTTTGTTTTCCCCACCCTGCAAGGAAAAGACTGGGTGGTCTTCTGGCTTTCAGAGTCTGAGAAATATTCTTCTCGAGGACAGGGCCACACCGGGCCTCCTGGGAGCATGAGGTCCTTTTTCAACACTGTTTTACACTGTACTTGATTTTAGTCACAGACATTAAGACTGTGGCAGTGCTTTGCAAATCATCACTAAATACCTTTTCTCCATAGCTCCATGCAAATCTCAGGAGTGCTTCCAAGACATGAATAAAGCCTCGTTTGTTGAAAGGTAGCATGTTTTCAGTTCCTGAGCTGTCTTCATCAGCATGGGACTGCTGTGCTGCAGGGATTCTTTATTTGGTTAAAAACAAATTCCCCTTCATCTTGCAGAAGTTGTCACCAGTTGTAAGAATATAGCAGCTTTACTCGATACGTGATAAAGTAACTGTTAATTCTGAGGCTATTAGTTCATTGAGGGAGTGACGTCTCAATAAAACATAAACATAAAAACTCAGCAGCTTGCAGACAGCTTAAATCATTCACATTCTATTTTTTTAAAAACATCTAACGCATTGCTACGTATTCAGACTTTAAAAAATGAATTAAAAATTTTTGTATCTTCAGCCCCTTCTTAAATAATGTACATCTGATAATACCTATGCTCAAAGTCATGCCATTTAAAGTCTAAGTTGTTTGCATAGTAAAAAACCAAAGTCATGGAGTGTTCAGTGCTGCATTTCAGCTTCCTTTTGCAGTAAAAGGAAACTAGGAGAAAATGGGGCAGGAACCAGACGGAAAAGCTTTCTAAAAGCTGCAGCTGCAGCCAACAGCTGAAATTTAAAATCAGACATTATTTTCTCTCCTCATCTTGTGGGCTCTGCCACAGTTTTCAATAAACCACAAATTCAGCCACAGAGGCACTATCGCTCAAAATTTTCTTTTGCTGATAAAGCTAAAATAAGAACCATAAACACTTCCCCCCGACTTCAGAAAGCAGCGTATGTCATCCCCCAGTAGGACTCCTGACACGTTGCATGGGGACAACGTGTTAGGCAAGTAGGAAAACCCAAATGCGGTCCTGTGAAATAAATAATTTAATGTTGCAGAGAGAACCTGAAACACAAGATCATGTGGGTCGAGGAAAGCAGAAGCAAGAACTTCATTTCCATTTCCCAACCCAGTGGGAGAACGGACACACGATAGCCAGCAGATGCGGTTCCCTTGGATTTCCACAGGGCATGTAGCAACGTCCCTTGGTAAAGAAACAAAGAGAGGAGATCCTCGCATCAATAAAAAGCTGAATAAAGATAGGAAAGACCCCGTAGGAACAAAAGCCAAATTTCCCAGGGGATGAAGATTACCAGTGGCATCACAGAGTATGCACTGGTCCAGGCAGCTCTCAACATTAGTGAGCTGCAAAAGAAGGTATAAGAGGGCAAAGCTTGCTGAGAATATTATGATATTAAAGGAAATAAAGACAAGGGCTGATTATGAAGAAGAGACTTCACAAGATTCACTGACTGGGTGGTAGAGTGACAGATGAAGTCCCATGTAGATAAATGTAGTGATGCACGTTGACTTTGAACAGACTATTACCACTCAAACAGAGAGTGTGAGGTGATAACCATTCTGTGAAAATTTCAGCTCAGTGCTCATTAGTGATTAAAAAACCAAATAGATGTTAGAAAATGCTAGGAAAAGAATAGTGAACAAGACAGATAATACCATTATGCTACTGTACAAATCCACAATCTACCCACATTTTGAATATTGCATGCAGTTTTATTTCACTCCAGGTCAAAAAAGATATAGCAGAAATAGAAACGTTAAGAAAAAGGCGGTGTGGATGATCAAAGTTATGGAACAATTTCTGTACAGAGAACAACTAAATTATGTAGGACTCTCCATTCTGAAAACAGATGACTCAAACACCTATTTGAGGTCTATAAATATGAGTGACAGAGAGAAGCTGAATAGGGAGAGACTGTTCTTTGTCTCTCTCAATACAGACTGTAGGGTCATCAAATGAAACGTAGGCTAATGACTGAAAAATACACAGATGTGAATATTAATTTCCCAGAGCACTATGGAAGTGCTGGTAAGCTGGGGACCTTCTTGCTGTAGAACATGGCAGTTGCTGAGTTTACAAGAGTTTAAAAAAAATTAAAGAACCAAGTTAATGGAAAAAATTCTATTGAGCACTGTTTAAAAGAAGGACATAATGCTTGGTTTCTTTCAAGTTATCTCTTAACCCTATACTGCTGGGAGCTGGGAGGGTATTCCAGAAGTACCACTATGTACTCTCCTTGATCCTGTATTCTTCCTTAGGTAACAATCACCATTCGAGGCAGGCTGTTGGGCTGGACCTCTGGTCTGACCTGCTACAACTGCTAAGAAGCCCCAGTGCTGACGGTAACACTTTGTCATCCGTGCTAAACATAAAGAAATGGAAACACTTACTTACATTACAACAGAAAAATAACAACCCCAGACCTAATCAAAACACTCTGCTGTGTAGTGAGAATCATACGGAAATCTACTAGTGGAGCGAGGACATAGGAGAGAATGAACGGCATACAATACATTAAGTCATATCATGTCATCCGTTATAAAAATGACCTTAAACATTTGTCTATACAGGAAAGTTAGTGTAGTGGAAGCTAGAGAATGAATTTGCAGTGCTTCAGCTATTCCACAGAGGTGGCAGACAACGCAGGGTAAATCTTACATGGCATCAGCATGTGAAGCTCTGGCTACCACCAAGTGTCAGAACGCTATTAAACCTTTTGAGCAAGGCATCTGGACAGCTTCGGGGGGCTGAGATCATCTTTTCTCCCACATTAACTCCCCAGTACTGAGAGGCCACTCTGGAGGACTTCAGGTCGCATGATTCAGGCTGAAGCACAGGGTGGCACCAAGACTCCCTCAGCCTTCTGTGTCTTTCTGGGGTACAGAACCCAGGGTGAGGGCAGGCAAGGCGTGCAGATCAGCACAGAGCTCTCCACAGCGTAGTACTGGGACTTGGCAGCAGTAGGATCACTGGCAATTTGCTCATTTAGAAGCATGAAACCTGAATGCCTGCCCACACTACTGCGCACAACCTCTCCATGAAGGCATCGGATGTTTTGTCCCTGCAGTTCTTTGGAAATTTCCTTTTACTATTTCCTTACCGTATTGGGATGTCTAACCACCTCCCCGCTTTCCTGTTCCAAGAAAACAGGAGAGCTTTTTTTTTTTTTTTTGTTAGTCAGGAGATTTTTCAAGGGCAAAGAATAATACACCTTTTATTAAGCAGCTATGCACGGTAAGGAACTTTTTACTAGCAATTTCTCAAGGAATGTTATGACTGGCTGACTTGAAAGAGGCCTATCCAGAATCTCATTAGATTTTCAAGTACTTCAGAAAGCAGTTCTTACTGAATTATCAAACTTGCAGGAAAGCAATGGCAATTTCATACCTGAGATTATGTACTTTTGTGTTAACTGCAAAAACATATCAGACTAGTAAGGAGTGTCATGCACTTGGAGCTACTGCAGTAACAGGGAGCTGCTGGGATATGTTGGAGAAGACTGTAAACATTTTATTTGCATGATTAAATACTGTTTTTCAAAGGGATGCACATATGACACGATATACAGTGATGGATCTCAGTAACTCTTGACCCAGAAAATCTGAGGTGGTTAAAAAAAACACAACACAAAAGCTTCATGGGTGTGGAGCACACAGGGTTCATAACACCTTGCATAAGCAACCTTTGCATACTGCTGTTTGGACAGAGCAGCCAAATCTGTCCTCTGTTGGAGACCAGGGCCCTGCATACGGACCTGCACAGGTGGCTGCAGGCTGGCAGAAGCGCTGGTTGTTCTAGAGCTGTTTTACGCCCATCTGCAATATTGACACTGCAAATAAGAGAAAATCAGAGTGCTGTTTTCCAACTGATGGGACTTCTCAGATACCACCAAAGAATCCCAGACCTTTGTTCTTCTCAAGGGAATCCAACCTGCCACACCTCACCTAGTCTCAGCCATCAAAAATACAAGCAACTAGTGTAAGCTATTCGCCCAGTAAACCACAGGGATGAAACACAAACCTGCTGAAGGTTACTCATCCCACTCATTCTAGGCACCTATTTTAGGATGGGGTGAATTAGTCTCCTGAGACTATTTTCACGACGGTAGAGCAGCACACACATTAGACTAAATGCCCAACGCGTATAGGGCTGGTGTCACAGGAGGTGACTCACACACAGGCAGAGCAGAGCAGTGACTGTTCACTGGGCAGCTCTCCACTGGAGGTAGTGGTGGTCTCCTGAAAACATCTGCACATATGGCTTTTTGGATGGTATCACACTTCCTTAAATAGTTCTGAGAATAAAATAAAATTAATTTTTTATTTGGAAAAACATGTACTGTCTATTCATGGAAATATCTTCTAATACTCTTCTTAACACTTCCACAATGTTTTAGGCAGTGGGTGATTCCCATGTAGACTGTTTTCCTCAAGAGCCAAGCATATATTTAATCCTGAATTTTAGACTCACATTGCAGATTGTCTGTATGAAGACTTTCCTATTTCTATTCTTGCCTGACACTTTTTGTCATACTGTTTCGTTGCCAGCAGACTAGACAATCAGTTTCTTAAACACTTCTCTCTTGAAGCAAAACAATCAAACTCAGGGCATATTCTAAGGAGACTCTCACCATCATAAAATGCTGTTTTACAAGGCTGAGGACTGTCTGTCTTTCCCTTGCACTACGTTTCTGTTTGCAATCCCACAGCAGATGGAGTCGTTGAATGCCTCCTGGCCAGGCTTTGAAAACCAAAGCATGAAGCCTGCTCTTAAACTTCTGTCCATAACACTTCATGAGTGGTTGCTGCGGCTGTGCCAGGAGAGTTGCAAACAGCACTTCCTTCTACACTTTGACCCCAATCCATGTAGACACATCCCAGCATCCACACCGGGCTCTGCTGAGCAGCGCCGGAATCTCAGGTCTGCACAGCATATGGCACCACACAGAGAAGGTAACACTTCTTCCTCTCACGCAAGCACACACGCGCCCGCTGCGACTGCCTGCTTAGCTGTTTCTTCTCTCATCTCTTGGCTCATCATCTTCAACATATTTTGCTGACAACATACCTTACTTTACCCCATATAGCCCCTCGCCCCCAGAAAACACATGAAGAAAAGCTATGGCAGTACGTAGAGATGAAGGCATAGTTAAAAGGTTGAGATTTCAAAGCTGTTGGCAGCTGGACAGGATGGACTGGTGAGAGGCGGAGAGCTGGGCTGGGGGGTTACAGCAGCTGAAGGCTGTTCAGCATCAGCGTGACTACCTGCAGGGAAAGCGAGCACCCACCTCCTGCCGGCGTTGAAGCTGCTGTCCCTGAAAGCACACAGCCCAGCAGAAGGAGAGGGAAATCGCTTCTTCTCCTTGCTACTTTGTCTTAAGACTTGTCCTAGCTTTTCACTTTGTGGTCATCGGATGGTTATGCTCAATGTCCTGCCAACAAAATACATGCAATTTTTGCAAAACTAAACAAACAGTTTCCTACCATGGAAAGTCCCAAAGCACTGAGAAAATAGGTTCATCTCCACCCATTTGTCTGTTTCAAAACTTCCTTCGCAGCTTCAAATTACAGCCTTCTAATGAAAGCAAGGGGAAATCAGATGAACGGGGAAATCAGACTTTGCCCATAGGGATATTAACAACATGCAAATCACTTTTTTTTAAATTTTTTTTTTTTTTTTTTTTTTTTAGAAAAAAGATCTTTTTGAAATTTTCATTTGCCTCTCATCCTCAATGAAACAAAATGAGCCCCCCCGAAAAGAAGAACGTGCAGAAGCACGTCCTACGCGCTCTCTACGGGTGGTAAATGGGGGGGAGCGTGCCCCGGGGGGCGGGCAGGGCGGGCAGCAGGCAGCGGGCAGGGCGGGCAGCGTGGGCAGCAGGCAGGGCGGGCAGCAGGCAGCAGGCAGCAGGCAGGGCGGGCAGGGCGGGCAGCAGGCAGCAGGCAGGGCGGGCAGCGGGCAGGGCGGGCAGCGTGGGCAGCAGGCAGGGCGGGCAGCGGGCAGGGCGGGCAGCAGGCAGGGCGGGCAGCGCGGGGGCCGGCAGCCGGAGCGCTGCTGCCCCCTCCTGGGCCACCCGCCCGCCTTTGCGGCCAGAGGGGTCCCAGCCAGGCAGGACCTGCCGCATGTTCCTGGGATGCGGAGCGCGGCATTTTATAAAGGGAAGGGAAGAGAAGGACGAAGCCCGGGCAGCTGCTCTCAGTAACTACGCAGCTCCGGACATTATCATCGAGGGCAACGTTATTCCAGAGCCACGCCAAGGCAAGGAGCGACGCTGTTAGCGCTGTCGCTAGCAGAAAGGGTGGGAGTGCCAAAGGAAAGAGAGAGAGATGCTGAAGACAGACCTGGAGGTCTCTCTGGCTGTGTTTGTAAGACATCTCTCCCATGGCAGAGGATACGTAATCAAATTAAAAACAGACAGACAAACAAAACAGAAACATTCCCAGCCAGTTTACATCTGGATCCAAAACAAAGTTATTCTCCATAAACCTGAGTCTCCCACTGAAAACATGTTGAGAGAAATTACTTCTTTGATGTACTTACTCCTTCTACCAAAGGCTCCCACCCGCTCTGATGGGTCAGGTGCTCAGGTTGCCTCAGACCAGGAGAAAAGTCTCTTGATATTTAAATCGAAGGCTTTCAAAGCTTCATCTAACCCCAACTACTGCTTTCATCCACTGAAACAAAACTAATCATGCAGGACGATATGCAGGGCTGCATAAATCAGAGGCACCATAGCACTCAGCAGACAAGGAGCTGCGCAGCTCTAGAGAGCTTATACAATCTGTCCTTGCTGGTCTACAGCATCTAATGGCCAGCCAGCTCCTGCGTCGGCCTTCTCCTCCCAGGTAACTCCAAGCAAAGTGCTGTGCACAAACACAAGCCTGAAGTCACATCAAAGCAGATTGCTCAGGCAAGATCCACGTCTGAGAGAAAAGTCCAAAAATTTCATCAGGCCTGGATAAGAAAAGTTAAAGTTATTCTTAGATGCTGTGTTTGGGAAACCTCAAACTGTGATCTTCTTGAACACAGCGGAGTAGAAGTTCTCCATAAGGCAGGCATGAAACAACTTAAAATCTCCAGTCTTTCTCTAAGACCTCATTTGTTTTCAGGGTGAAGCCTCAGGCTTTTGGCTCAGACTGTTAGCCACAGCCCCAAAACTGGCTAGACCACAAGAGAATCTGCTGTAAGCCAGTACACTAAGACTGATTACCCACTTAAACTCTACTTAAGATCTCAAAATAGGTGGAAGATGGTACATTTTACTCTGTAAAAACTCATGACGCTTGTTTTTTGTGGTTACACTGATGATGCATGTAGGCATGCACACTTGGCACTTTGCACACTCACTGCAATGCCATCAATGTGAACTGCTAAATTCTGGAGGAAAAATCAACTTTTATAATTGCTCTTTAGTTACTGGGGTTGATGTCTGGTTGAGGATAAAAACAAAACAAAACATAAAGTCTGACACCAAATACAAGCTGTGATGCTGGAAAAATTTTGAACTGCTCATATAAAATACCCACACATGGGACATTCTGTATTACTTCTTAACATTACTGCATTTTCTTCACAGGGATGGGGTTAGATTTAAACCCCAAGAACGCATTAGTGGTGCCTACGGAAAGAAAAATACCCAAGGAATTTATAGCTGATATACCAAAAAAAAAAAAAAAGCTTAAACTTGACTTGGCAAAGTCTTTACACATATTAGATAAAAGACTTAGAAAACAGATGCTCCTTCTTACCAGCAGCCAAGATCTTCTAATATCCCTACAACTTGTTAATCAACTAACATATGGTACCACTTTAGGAAAACACACCATTCTGATTTTGCATTTACATGGTCTGCTTCCTACAGAACTATTGTCAAGATTTAGCCATTGTAATATAACCTAGTAATTTTTATTCCTATACTTTAAATTAATCGATAAGCACAGAAATAAAAAGAGAATCAATTTAAATCCAAACAACAAGTAAAACTCATTTTCACATGGTTTCCAATAATGGATGAATTTCCTCTTACCTCACCAGTCTGAACCTCACCAGTCTGTATAAAATCACAATTTGCTGCAAAATTACAACATAAATTCTGTTGACTTTGACTTAAAGCCCCTGAAAACCCAATACATTAAGGGTTTTGGGTACAGCTAAACTGTCGAGGCAAAATTTAATGTAGCTTGGTAATATCTGCACAAGGTGGTTCCCACATATACATAACTTTACTAATGTGTTTTAACGTCTATTTTATACACATATGAGGCCTTACTGTCTCCTAAAAAGACACCGTAATTTACTTACACACAATATAATACTTCTAAACACATACTAGGTAAAAAAATTAAAATGTAATTAAGGTTGTCTTTTTAATGAACCCTATATTTAAGTTTTAAACCAGTATTGCTCTGCTGTCCTAGTCTCTCTCAGCCTGCCACTGGCTTAAGTTATCAATACTCAGCTGCTGGGCCTTATCAGCTTCTGCCACCCTTAGACAAATTCAGTGCAAGTCCATTCACACTACCACACGCCTTGCACAAACCCCTCAATCCAGGCGCCAGGTCGTGATTTCTGCTACTTTGCCAGCACACAGCGATGTGAGCAGCCTGCTCTCCAAAGGCGTTTTGTAGACCCTGCTTACGGACTGCTGCAACAGCTCGAATCATAGAACCATTTAGTTTGGAAAAGACCTTTAAGATCATCAAGTCCCTCCGTAAAACTAACACTGCCAAAACCACTACTAAACGATGTCCCTCAGCACCACGTCTACACGTCTTTTAAATACCTCCAGGGATGGCAACTCAACCACTTCCCTGGGCAGCCTGTTCCAATGCTTGATAAACCTTTCGGTGAAGAAATTTTTCCTAATATCCAACCTAAACCTCCACTGGCACAACTTTAGGCCATTTCCTCTTGCCATGTCACTTGTTACTTGGGAAGAAGCCCACCCCCACCTGCACTGCTTCTCCAACACTAAATTAAACCCAATGCTTTTGCAGCACCAGGTGGGTTTTGGTTGCTGCGGTTCTTTCTGCAGTGCCGTGGCAAGGGGCGATTAAAGAAGGTGCAAAGGTGTGGGGCACCGGGTGCTCCGGGCTTTGCAGCAAGCAGCACGGGTATTTTGCCATGTCACCCTGCAGACAAGGTGACATCCAAATAGCTCCGGTCAAAGTGTGGAAGGGAACGACTGTCTCTGCCCAGACATGGAAACAGTAAGCAAGAACAAAGAAGTTTTGCAGAGAAAAGTCTATAAAGCAGTAAAACTCGTAGAGAAAGCTTAGGAGGACATTTATGTTTTATGTTTGCTATTTAAATTAAAGATAGGCAGTTTTGAATATATATGGTGTATACATGTTCTGCATTTTGAGGCTGTTAGGAGAGCTCATTTTTTGGCTGTTTTCTAATGCTTTTAACATCAGACACAGATGTAGCACAATTTAAAAAACACTTTCAAAGTACTGTCATATGGAATCTTGTTTACGAGTACAAAAAGAATTGCCTTACAATGCCACTTCTCAGCACTTGAAATGACAATGGATGCAGTTCTATTTAAAGGAAGAGATAATTGTAAAATTTCTGAATACCTGAAATACACTAAAAGCACCCAACATGTTTTACAGACAAATTACCAATTTTCGTTCAGGATTTCCAATGGCAGGATAAAAATGGAAGTAAGGCACGTGAATTCTTGAACTTTGTCTAAGATACAGTTTTGAAGTTGAAATCTGGGTTTTCACTTGCAAGAAATACAAACACCCAATGTTACAGAAAAATAAAGTGATGTTAGAAAAGTGAAATAAAGAAAGTGCTGCAACTTTTAGTTATTTGACACTTTTGAAAAATTTTATAAATTCATATAGATAGGCTAGAAGGCAATCTGATATTCTCAGTTTATTCATGATTAAACTTTGAACTATCCATACATACACCTGCATGCACAAACACATAAAGCTACACCTGTATGTTTCACAGCATATCTCTCCCTCTCTATATTGCTCATCATCAATTAAATTATAAACCGTATCAAGAGGCGCAATAATTTCCTGTACAGCATGTGGTATAATGGTCCACTGTATTCTGGTATGGGTACCAGGCTACTACTCATAATATAATACTTGATACTTTAAAATGGATTGCCGAAATACTCTCTCAGTTAAATATTTAATTTTCATTTAAAAGTAGTAATAATCTTCTTAAACAGATGCATGAATGAAACGAACATAAATAGTTTCACATTTTGGCATGCGCATCTGACAGAGATCTTTAAGAAATCCAAAGCAGGTGATGACTGTCTGTGGAAGATAAAAGAGAAAACAAGTCCCACCTGGCCAAGTCCCAAAGCAGAACATGGGATGGGACGAGATGCTCAAGGCTGGAACGCGTCTCTTCTCAAAGGCTAGCACATACGTGACAGGGACAGTGTGTGACAGTGGCACACCTGGGTATACAAGCAGCTTCACGAGCAAACTAACTTCCCACCTGCAGCAACATTTTTGGCTTGAAAGGGGTTGCAGAGAATACCTTGATAAATTATCTGATGGAAGATGTTTCTTCCGTCTCCAGCTTCTTTTTTGCTTTTTTAATTATTATTTTCTTTTGAGTTCTGCTGCACAAAAGTGTAAGAAAGCCCCTCATCTGCTTAGCAAGTCTCAGTTCCTAGGGGCGGCAAAAGGAGAACAAATGTGAATTTTCAACAGTTTAAGACTTTTGGGGTGCACAGCTGCTTTGGCATTTGTGTAACAGCTCTTACCAGGGTCCCACAAGCAGGAGCGGATTCCCAGCCACTGGGATAAAGACAAATTTCCTCCCGACAGCCGAGGAGCGGGCAGGGAGGCACGGGCAGCGCCAGACCTGGCCGAGATCCTGGGCTTTGCCCCGCTTCACCCAAGCTGCCTCCCCCCAGAGCCAGCCCCGCGGGGGGTGAGCAGGGGACAGGGGACTTCAGGGCGTCCCGCTCTGCTCCAGCACACCCACCCCTCGCTGCAACAGCAGCACCTTCACCGCGTAACGGAGGAGCACAAGGGCTTCCCCCTCGCCCCCAGCCCCAGGTGTGCTGCCCGCAGCCCGCAGTGCCGTCTGCCTTCAGCACGACAGCGCACGCTTCAGGATGAAGTACGGGATTAGGTATTCCTTGAACACCTCTCTACTTTCGATTACAGTGAGAGAGAAATGCATTTATACAAACACTCTCATTCTAACATGCTCACCTAGGATATCTAGCTCTGCCTTGAGGGAGGTTTGGATTGCCCTGCTATTGATATTTAAGCAGGGCCCTTGATTCTAAATTGTTGATGGAAGTACCCTAAAGCAACCTGAAACATCTGAAAAGATAAGAAACATTACAGATGCTTGGATGGGCAAAATTACCTCTCTCTCTTAATCCAGGCTCCTGGATAATGAAATGCACTGCTAACGTCTCTCAGAGGTACCTCATCAATTTAGGCTGATGCTTTGTCATAAAAGCAGTAGCTGATCTGCTATTGCTTCCTTTTCGAAGTGAACATTTCACCCTTGCTATATCACCAAATTCGTGTCTACTGAGTTCAAAGCCAAACACAATACCCGCAGTCCCCCCCACCCCTTAAAAAGATAAAACATACTGTATTTGCAGTACAGACAATTAAATTTCTAGATAATAACAAGATGCATGAAATCAAAACTTCATACAAATCTTTTAACTTACTGAACTATTCTCCTGCAGCAGAGCGTTCTGCACCAGCTATTAGCAACAAGAAGGGAATTTCCTCCTCCTCAGTCTATTCTTGAAATAGATTGCAGTAAGTCTTCCTTTCCAACCTCAGCCTTCAACAGCAAAAGGAAGCAACTCTCAATCCACAGGCAGGAACAACCTCACGAACTAAAAAACAAACCAACAACAACCAAACAACCCCCCTCCCAAAATTTTGGCTACCACTGTATTAAAGGTCAACACAGCCATTTGAGAAAGAAGATCTCTATGAGCTGTTTTAAAAGACTTCCTACTGCAGAAACCTAAATCATAGCATAATGCTTACTTGCCTTGCCTTTCAAGTCCGGAAAGCTCTTTGTTAAGATCACTTATAGTAAGGAAACAAGTTTTCACTCACTCTGTATGTGTATTTTTATAAGCCAATGTTGTAAATAAACTAGTAACACTTTATGGAGGGCAACAGTGGACAGATTGCCTTTGCCGTAAACATTAAATGAAAATTTGTACATCAGCCCACATGGCCTAGCAAGATCTGGGAATTCACCCCATACGACAGGGCCAACAGCGAAAAAACAAGAGACAACAAAAAGGCTCAGGTGCAAACAGCCTCCTGACAACTTTACTCCAAGCAGCTATCATTATAGGCAAGGAAAAAGCAAAATATTTACCAAGTAGCTGTATAAATCTGCACTGCACAGCATGGAACAATCTTGTTTCAAATACCTCAATTAAATGGAAGCCAAATCAATAGCTAAACCATATGCTAGACCCTGAGGTCAGCATTGTCTACAGCAGTGATGAAAGGTGGGCATTAGCCCGCTTATCAGACTGCTGAGTTCAGAAACTGAGAGGAGTCCTTAATTTTTTGGGTTTGTTTGGTTTTTGGTTTGTTTTTGTTTTTTTTTTTTTTGTTAAAGACACAATGTTCTCTCTCCCTTCTTCATTTCCTCAGCCGGGACCAGGTCGCCTCCTCTCCTAAAGGCTGAGGAAGGGGGCTTTGCACGACAGCTCACGAGACTCCCTCTTAGAGATCCCTCTGTATCATTGAGGGATTTTGGCAGAGAGAGGCTGGTACTGCAGCCCCAGCTAAAGCAGCCTCAGCATCACTTATAACCTTAAGAATGGCGGGAGGCCAGAATCATCCCTGTGTAGCCCATGCCTTCTCCCTGGGATCTGATAAAGAAGCCTGAAAACTCTCCTGTGGTATGAGCACTTCAGCCTTGACACAACCTTCCCAGGACTCTTCTGTGAGGACTGTGTTGACAAAAAAAGGTCTCCCCAAGATACTCATTAGCATTGGATGGGGAATCACAGGATCCTCAATACATCATGCCACTCCTAGATTTACCACTCCCTTATTCTTTTCTTTTTCTGACACTTCTATAGACTTGAGAAACAGAGAAAACATGATCTAGCCTTTTCATACTTTTATGTGAGACAGAAGAATTGTAACAGCACAACAGAATCATCACCTTCCATAAAGAGACAAAGAAAGTCCTTCCTAGTACATACCTCCCCCTGTCCCTGATCGATTTAGGACAATCTGATCCATGATCAGAAAGACCAGAGTGCTCTGGACTTCTCTATGGAGGTTTTATTTGCTGTATGGGGAGCCCAGGCTGCTCATTCAGGCGTTGAAGTTAGATGACTAAAAATCATCTTTGAGAATAACAGACTACACTGGAATTCAGCCCTGACTCAAAGCCTCAATGTAACAAAATGGCTTTTCACAATAGAGAAATGCAAATTATGGACAGATGCTCCATCAGTGCAAAGAATGATCACAAACTGAAAACAGAAACTTGGAAAAACAAAGTGTGCAGGAAATCCAGAAAGAACAGCGTTGGGGTCAACGTGACAAAGGAAAAGAGCTGAAATTGAAAGATACTCTCTATTGGGAAAAGTATGAAGAAATACAGGAAAAATACTTCCACAAGTTATCTGGCAAAGAAACCCTCCATTAGGAAGCAGGGAAATAAAACGGAGCACGCTTCTGGGAGAAACGCAGAGAGAGGCATTTGATGGCTCATGGCTACCTGCCATCTGATTAGCGGTGAGTGCTCCTACCATACAGGCAGAAGGTACAAAAATGCACCAATATACTGAAATCCCGTCCTGGGAAAGCATGTGACAATACTTTAATTAACACTGGCAATGCTTGCACCTCCCAAAACGTCAATAAAATTTGTCACAGATCTATTCAGTTGATGATGATTTTTATTTCATATGAGAAAAAGGAGTGCCGTCTCAGACTAATTAGCTTTCCATACCAAAATCCAGGTTCATCTAAATACCGGACTAAATGCTAACAGATGCTATCTTGATTTCACATTTAAAATCCAAGACAGCGGTTCCCAAAGTAGGGTCCCAAACTCCATAGGGCCTGTTGCAGGTTACTCAGGGCTCTGTAAAATCTCACTGAAATCTCATTTTACCACACCCAGAAAACATCCTTGGGGAGTAAAGAGAGTGCAGTAGCCCTTCCTACACGCACAGGCTTTGCCCCTGGTTGGAAGAGAGATGGAAGGAGGGTGGTGACTGGACCCAGTAACAGGCTGCATCCACAGTATGCATGAAATCGCTATTTAGCAGTGAGTGAACTTTCTGTAATGCTTCTTACCATATCCTCGTTTTAGTCATGGTATCTCTGATTATGAAGTTACAGAAAGTTTGTTTGCGGCTGCTAATACTTTATGTTTTTTTAATGAAAACCGTTCCTGACTGTAGCCTCCTCTGTCGGAGTCACCCTGGACACAGCCAGGATGTAGGTGGGGAGAGGCAGCTGCTGAAAGGCTCATACACCACAGCTCAAAGTTTCATCCCAGTTCTTCCAAAAGCTTGGTGTGTCCCTGTTTTGCCTTAATTCCCTTCCAGAAAGTACTGGAGTAACCTCTGACAACCTGTTACGGCTGCGCGTGCATGTTTTGCCACAGCTGCTGCAGAAATATCCTTTGAAGACTCAACCTTGCACTTCTCAAGGACAGTCCCTTAAATAACCCACTGTAACGCATTTCATAAGGATCCTCTACACGTTACCCCTTCATAGCCGGAACGTGCCAGTATCACTGGGAGACTTGTTTCAATGATGCAGCTAATGCTTTTACCTCTGTTATACCATTATTAAAACTAATAAACTAATGCTTATGTTTCTGGTTTTCACAATTCTTATGTCCCAGAAAGCAAAATCATTTTTATACAGATTTAACTCCATCTTCCAGACAACCTGAGCTAGATCCTAGAAGTCAGAGGAGGGAAGAGGCTTTCCCATATCCAACATGCAGCGATCCCACCACTTTTCCTCACACTTCCTCGCTTCTTGGATCTCTGTCCTCCCTGCTCCCAGCTGCGGTGGCCCAATGTCAGCAGGAAGAGTGGGAGTTATCCCCTGTCCATCAGCCAGCAATCCAGCAGCCAGTGCACCACCCCAGCAAGGGGAAGCCACAGGCGAAACAACACAGTCAAAGGAGAGCACAGTGACAAAAACCTGTGTGCTTATGTTAGTTCCGTGGTGACAGCACGGTGCCTGGAGCTTCTCCAGCGCAACAGCAGACTAAGACCACAGGGCAAGAAGCAGGTGCCCAGGTTGTTCTCTTGGATTTAAGGCATTTAAAACGCACCATGGGTGGGTGCTATCAGCTATCACTATCTCACTGCCTGTGCTGGACTGTTTGGCATCGCAGGAGGCGGGTAGTAGATCTGATGCTGAAGACATGGGCATTACTTGAAGCTAGAGACTCAGCATAGCAAAGGCTGCTGAATGTCAGTGAAAACATTCACTCCTGTGTCCTGAAAAGGAGGTTTCTAAGATGACAAGCTCTTTAGAGTCATTTGGCTTAAATTCTTGCTCTGATCTGGCTGTGTCGCCACAACGGATAGGAACAAAACACAGCCGCTATTAAACGGCACAGGAGCTGTACAGTATTTGGAGTACTTTTGACTAAGTAAGGAAGTATAAGACTTGTTAACTTAAGAGCCTACTAGAATAGAATAAAGAGAATTCCTCCAGTGGGTTCAAGAGCAAGCAAAAGGCAAATGCTGCTTTTGACTGGTGACAGATGAAGTAGAACAAAACATCGGAGAGAACAGGAGACTGGGAAGCTGATTGCCATAGTTTCAGCTGGGATGGAGTTAACTTTCTTGCTAGCAGCTGGTGTAGTGTTGTTTTGGATTCAGGATGAGAAACAGTGATGGTAGCGCGCTAATGTTTTTGGTTGTTGCTAGGCAGTCAAGGACTTTTCAGCTTCTCACACCTTCCTGCCAGCAAGCAGGCTGGGGGGGCACAAGAAGTCGGGGGAGAGACACAGCTGACCCCCGCTGACCAAAGAAATATCCCATGCCATATGATGTCATGCTCAGCATATAAAGCTGAGAGGAGAAGAAGGACGGGGGGAACATTTGGAATGATGGCGCTTGTCTTCCCAAGTAACCATTATGCGTGACGGAGCCCTGCTTTCCTGGAGATGGCTGAACACCTGCCTGCCGATGGGAAGCAGTGAATGAATTCCATTAGTTCCTTGTTTTGCTTCGCTCATGTGCGTGGCTTTTACTTTACCTACACTCTAGTGTCTTTATCTCACCCCATGCGGTTTTCCTCACTTTTACTCTTCTGATTCTCTTCCCCATCCCAACTGGGGAGAATGAGCAAGCCGCTGCGTGCTCCTGGTTGCCAGCTGGGGTTAAACCATGACAGTCCATGTCCTCTCCCCTCCACCTTTTTTTTTTTTTTTTTTTTTAGATAAAGTACAGGCCATTTTTCTCATTCAACAATATCTAAAGTCAGCTGGATGGCTTTCACCTCTCCAAACTGACTCGATTCACCTCGGCCTTCAGTGGCTTCTGCAACTCATGGTGTAGGACTCCACACCAGCTGCTAGCAAGAAAGTTAACTCCATCCCAGCTGAAGCCATGACACTGATTCATTAAAAAATAATAAAATGAAAATTCATTACAGTGAAGAAGAAGAGCATCCTTCCAAAGGTACAAGACTATTAGGAGGATATTTTTGTAATGTTATAATTGTTTTACCATGTTAATATACCCTATTAAAAATAAGGAACATTGGCTGGCATAAGGATGAAGCTCAGTAGTAAATGTATGATCCAAAAATACAAATTACAGATAAAGAAGTGGTTACTGAAACTTCCAGAAAATCCACACACATCACCTGAATTAGAATACAAAGACAGAATGGACACAAAAATGGACCTTTGAAAGACAGTGAAATGCAAGAGATGTGACCCCTGAAAACATAATAGAAGGAGTGGGATGGGATGTTGATACACAAAACTGCAACATCCTGAGGATGAAGAGTGGAGAGAGGAAGAATGTCTAATTGTAACTGAAATTAATATCATAACCCCAGATGTGCCAGGTCTGAGATGGATTAGAATCAGGACTCCTATTCTAAATTAATCTCTCAAGAGAGGGCACAGAGCAGAGCAGAGAAAAAGGATGCAGTTCCTAAAACACAGAGCGATTCTGGAACCAGTCAGTGTTGGTCAGAGAGAAAAGGCAGGCAGGTGAAGCCATCTGACTTACGGATATGTGCGTGCCTCGGAGGCGGCATTCACAGGTACAGGGAGTTTTCAAACATGAGGGACAAGCTGAATGCACAGGACACAAGACTATCCTACCTACCCAGCTGCAAACGCAAATCTGGGTTGTTTTTTTGTTATTATTACATGGAAGTTTGCAGTGCTGTTACACACATGCTAAGAGCGTTGCAAATATTTAGTGCATAAAGCCGTGAATTTACCTCACAGGTGCGCTAAAATACAATCTGAAAATGCACGGCTCCATTTATGCTGTCTTCTTTTGCCTTTTACTACAAAACTGAGGAAAAAAAGATTGCTCTAAACAGAAGCGCATTATCAGGGTTTGGAAGCAGATCTCAAAGAAAGCGACTCAAGCCTTCAAGGGAGCAAAAGCCAACTAGTGAGAAGTGAAGGAAGAAGCAGCCACAAACATCTAAAAATAGAAAGTCCAGTAGGAAGTTCCCCTACAGAGATTTAATCTGCTATTGTACTCAGATCCTGCCATTACGAGTTAAAATCTACAAGAAGCTATCATCTTTAATACATCATCTCCTTCCTACTGTTCTTTAAAGCAAAGAAGCTGATTAAACATCCTGCCACACTCCGGTAACCTTAACAGTGCATTTCTTCATTTCACACTGTAAAAGGTCAGTCACATGTTAAATTGCTCTTCTTTGTGTGAATTTACACTCAGCACAGGACTAAGTCAATAAAGGTTGTATTTCTGCTCTTTCCAACAAACCAAGCACTAAAAAGTACTAGATGGCAACTCATTTCAGAGAGATGTTAAAAATTCAAGTATTTCTCACTCTTTTTAAAAAGTTTGACTTCCACATTTGCTTAGTGCAGCTCCAGATTAACTAGCGTGGTGTATTTTACTAGGATACGACTATCTTTCGAGGCACTAAAAAAGCAAACACCGTTACCCTCATTTTGCAAAGCAGGTAAGAATCTTAAAGGTCATGGCTTTATAGTTCCTTGAAATGTAAGTTTAAAATCAGAAGAAAGTTTTAAGGCTTTTAGTGAAAAGAACAAGACCAATAATACAAACGTGAAAATATTAGACATCTAACATATATTAGCATTTATTTTCTTTAAGAACTGATATTACTCCATACACACCTTTACGAACAGCTGAACTACTGACTGGAAAAAGGTCATGTCTATACAGGTGCCAAAATCCCATTTGCAAAAAAGTGTAAGACTTGTTTTTAATCTTATGGGAAATAGAGCTGCGGGATCTGTGAAAGCAGTTTTTGAGATCCTTGCTGTTGCCTGACAATTCTTTAAGGCTTTTGTGTGTTTGGGTACATGTTGAAGTTGGTGGGAAAACACGGGTTTTTTTTAAAGGCACAAGGTTGGAGTTTTTGCTGGGTAATGCTTTTCATGTGGAACATCAAGGGATGGGTCCCAAACCATACTTTTAGTCACTTCCCTCTCAGCCTCATGAAAATAAAAACACACAAGTGACTTCTCCCGATTGTCACGACAACACACGGGGTCAGAAAAACAGAGGGAGTTGAGGGGAGGATATTCCCAAATGTTTCCCTACACAAGAGAAACAGGCCGGCCATAACCATTTCCACCCTTGCAGTACAGGAGGTGTTTCAAGTGGTAAAGGTAAATGCTCTTTGCACAGCAGGAATGCTACAATTCTGGCTAAGGAAAGGAGTGATGGACCAAACAGCTTTCCAATATGCACAGTAAGTATGAAAACTGAGCTGGATTTTGAGTTGGAAACCCCCAAATCTGTGAGTGTGATTCCACGCTGCTGCTGTCTGGGACAACAAGGGGGTTGAACCGGACACAGGAGCTCTCCCCTCCAGCTGCGGACTCCTGAGCAAAAGCAAGATGTCAGAACTTCAGAGCAGCCCTAAGCCAGGCCCGTGGGCTGAGGAGCTCCAGCAGCCCCCGGCACCATCCCTCCCGGCTCCACCATCACCAGCCCAGAAGGGCTGCAGCTGCGCGATGGCCCCAGGGCAGGGGGGCGCTCTGCGCTGCTGCCAGTCAGAAGGTGTTCTGCAGGTGAAAGCTATGGCGTGTTTTGCAATACCACTAGGGTCACCGAATACAACCTGCAGCGTAGTAGCGTTTAGCAGACATCCACGCTGTGAGTTTCGCAGAATCTGTCAAATCAAAATGAAAGGCAGGGCTGACCTTCACAGCAACTCCCTTGGTTTTATGTACCTTAAGTACAGTGACCTGGATGAGGAAATGGATGGACTCCATGCCGCTGCGGAGTACATCAGCTGTGCTCCCTTACCTGCATTGCAAATGTATCCAAAATCTTCAAACTTCCCTCCCTCTTCCCTTCTCATTAGGCTTTAAAGCAATAATAGGTACCATGCTTTGGTGCACAGCTAGGTTGTCCCCTCGGTATATGTGACAGTAAGAAAGGGACAGGCAATTATTTACAGTTATCCACAGTTAATAGTGCACACAGAACTCCTGATTACAGAGGAAGCACAAACCCCATCCTCACAGGATGAAAAGGCAATGTATCACCATCTGAATACACAACGTACTTATTGCTTGTCGTATTTGCATTTGCTAACTTTTGAATCTAATAATACAACATTAATATTCTATTAATACAGTGCTTATGTATCATTTCCTTTCTTTAATATACAAAGAAAACAATTCTGTATTGTGAAACAACTGGCCAAGATACTGCCGGAGCATCAAATCCCTTATTGTTTCTCAAAAAGCTGCCCAGAACTCCTTGCGTACTGCCTCACTGCATTTCACGCCTCGCAACGCACACATGCCCTGCCCGGAGAAACCGGGCACAGGCAAACCAAGCACGAGAGGCAATGGTGCAGGCTGACAGCACCCTGGGAACTCCCTCACAGGATGAGAACGGAGAGGATCTACAAACCCCCCAAAATGCAACCACCTTTCCAGAGGTAGGAAAGGAAGCAAACCAGCCGTGTAAGAGAGGAACAAACCAAAGGCTGCTTTTGCGCAGCCACAGCTGCTGGGGAGGCGAGGAACCACCTGCGCGAGAAGGACCAACCTACCCAGCACAGCTTGTCCCCACCCAGCGCCACAGCAATAGAGGAGCTTCAACATGGAAGAGAAATTAGAATTTTTTTACTTTTTTTTTAAATTCTGGGCTCCGAAGACGTAAGCCATAGTTTCATGGACTTTAACCTGGCATGAGGTGGTAATGTCACTGCAAGAAGACATCCCTGCTTCCCTCAGCCACTTACTTCCAGTCCCTGTCCCCACGAACTTCTGCACAGCCACGCAACTGTGACAGGTCAGGGAACTCACCCTACTGAAACTAACCTTTATAAAAACAACCCAAAAACTAATTTCTTTTTTTTTTTTTTCTTTTTCTGCATTGGTGGTTTCACTGCAAAACATATCTCACACTGAGACTCTATTAGAAAGGAGGAAACAATTAATTGTAAATTGGGTTAAATACTAAAATAGTGAATTGGTAAAAATATTATTTCATATACTTTATGGGAAAGCTAACCGTAATTTTCCCCACCAGTTCCAGTGGCAATGTGAATATCTTTTTATGCTTTTAAGTTAATTTAAATTTTCTTTGATATTGTGCCTGTTGGGGACACTTAGGTGTGCTGAACGTAAGGCACAGAAGAAAATTACTTTGCTGTACTTGGCAGATGTAGCCTGTAGGTATGCTGGTCTCACTGCATCCAATGCCGTCTCATCTCAAAAGCAAAGTGGTCCTGAACACACTCAAGTCTGAGTCAGAGCTCTTACGCCCCACAAAAATGCAACCACTTCTGGCGCACCATATGGCAGCAATCCCGTGTCAGCAACACTGTACAATAGTTTTTCAGAAGAAGAATGAAGAGCAAGTTCTCTGCTTGAAACCGAAGAGAGATTTATCCCACAAAAGTATGCAACACATCATTACCCAAACCGGAACGAAGGCGGGACATCAGCACTCAAATGTTATGGGAACTGTAACGGTGAAGGGTCAGGGATTCAATCTGATGTCCTAGCAAAATGCCAGTTATAGTTTGCGCAATGCCATCAGACAGACAATGCAGTTTTGCTGAGAAACTATTAATTTAATGTTATGGAAGCAAAATATTCAGCTACGAGGTTCCATTATACTTGGAGCCTTTGACCCCGGTTTATCCTGGAGTTCAAGCCCTGATAATCTGTGTGCTTGAAGCTCATCTTGGTGGATAATGGAAAATTCTGCTCCATTTCCTCTGGGACTGCATGCTCATTAGTCACAGCATACCAATTAAAAGCTTTGTTAGAGAACCAGAGGAATGTGACACAGCACATGTACAAACCAGGAAGCTTCATTCACGTATAGCATGGATGAATGGCTCTGTATGGAAAGCCAAGCATCGCATTAGCAGGTCGTGTGCATCAGCATGCAAGATCAACAAAAGACGTGCAAGAATTTTTAAGTCAGCACTCTCGGTAAGCAACGGATTTTCATTCTGAACAATGAGAGTTACAGTATTTTTCACAGCCTGCACCTTCCTTCTAACCAAAGGTAATGTAAAAATATTTTAAAAGTTATGTTTTCTTGCATTGTTACTTCGGCAGTCGTCTAGTAGGAAATCGCTAAACATCACCACCAGCTCCAACCAGATTCTTTTCCTAACCGTCAGAGGTGAAGCCGGGGTTAGTGCCATGGCAAGCTACTTATGAACTAGAATAACAGCCATTTTCAAAAGGGATTATTGCCACTATGAACCACTGTCAAGTATCTGTAACAGCAATTCTCAATTAAGGAAAGAATGGGACTCAGCGTCTGCGCTCTGATCATGCAGTTAATAACTGACTCCGCCTCAATCAAAACAAAAGTGGGACTTATCATGCAGATTTATTTTTTGCAACAGTTTGTGTTACCATTCTATGTTAAATTGTTTATTACAGAACTCGAAAAATAACGTCCAGCTATAGCTGTAAAAAATTCAATTTGTTACATTTTAGTAACCCTTAATGCTATTCCAGCATTTCCCCCACAGTGAAGGAGCTGCTCCCAGGAGGTTTTAGGGTTAAGAGCTCCCATCGACAGCATGCTATAAACCCAGCAGAGGGAATAGCTCTACCTTTCAACTTACATTTTCGTTTCTACATTTCAAATGCAGCATAATGGTGATGTTTAGCATATTTCTTATATTATAGACAGAATACTTTGTAAAATATTCCATCTGTGACCGGGATGATCACATTATGAAAACTGCAGCACGAGCGATGCATCACAGAAGAGAAGACATTTTTGAAGGATATGAAGGTCTTATAGTCACTTGGAAGGACCTTTGCGGGGAGGGATTTGGGACACACTGGAGCGAAGTCCTTGTCGAGGACAGCAGACCTTCTTTGCCTCCACCATCCCTGCATCCCCTCATGCCCCAGTGAAGCCCGTGCCACCACTGAGCCCGCCATCTCCCTCCCATCTGGCACCTCCCCACTCCCACCCACCTCTGTGGTTGTTCACACAACTGCCTCAAGGAACCCATCCAGTGAAAAACCAAACTGGTAATAAAAACCAAAAAATAAGTCCTTGGGGTGACTACCTTTCGATTGGACCTTACTAATGCCAGTCGCTGGGCTGGATGGTAACAGTCCCCATGTAACCAGCTCCAACAGTGACACGCCTGCACTGGGATCCTATTTGCGCAGATGACAGCTCTGTGCGAGCTCCCGTGCCCCGGTGGGGACCACAACTCTTCCCTACACAGGGTCTGGCCAAAAACTCAGTGGAGTATATTCCTCTTCCAGCCCAGTGGGAATGTCGCTCTTTTCCTGCCCTTTTTCTTGCCAGCATATCCCTACATCCTTTAGCCTCAGTGATGGCAACCCACCTAATGGGGCCATAAGCTGATGAGGTGGCCACATCCCCAGCACCTCTGGAGCTGCAGCGAGGGACAGGGACAGCCCCTGCCCCATCTCACCCCAGCACAGCGCCAGGAGGCAGCCAGGGGGAAGGAGGGGAGAAGTGGTCTTGTGCTTCCTCACCTGAGCATCACCAAAAATTGTTGGCTATGGGCGTTGGTCCCACCAAGCATAGGAAGTAGCCAAACTTTTCTCTTAAAAGCTCTCTCTTACAGAAATCTTAAGTCAGTCTCCTTTCTTTGAACATACAAGTAATTGTGGCTGAATTCAGGAGCACTCAAACTAAAAAATTTGCTCTTATAGTAGGAAGAAATGTCCACTTGGGCAAAAAAAAAACCAAACGACTCGCTGCTGTCAGGAGCGGTGGCACTGCAGTGCCTCACTGAAGGAGTGGGCTCTGCTGGGCTCGGGGGACTCCCCGAGGCTGGGCTGAAACCACGTCCATCACTGCAGACCTCAATGCCACCACGCCACAGGCTCTGCCCGCCTTTGCTGTGTTACACCAGGGAGCACCTCACGACAACTGGTGAAGCGGGTGGCATCTCCTTCCTCCCCAGGCCTCAGAGGAACAGTGTGAAGCCAATGATGACGGGGCTCTGAGCAACCTGGTCTAGTGGGAGGTGTCCCTGCCCATGGCAGGGGGGTTGGAACTAGGTGATCTTTAAGGTCCCTTCCAACTCTAACAATTCTATGATTCTATAATTCAAAGGGAAGCTAAGCAAGGTAAAATAAGTTAACAGGACGGGTGCTTCTCCTCCTCTAGACCCTCCCAGCCACAACTGACACTTTCTCTAAGAAAAGCTGTGGTTTTCCTCACATTTAGATCTGACGTGAAGCTGTTCAATGGTGTATTTAGTGAAGGTAGAAAGACAACATGAAAAATGAAATGACAAATAGCTAGCTGCTTTGTATGAACTCAAAGAACAGGATTAAAGCTGCTCAGACCTCCTCCTTTTTTCTGCCAGTTTTCACAGAGCTTTTATTACAAATCCACATCCTCCTTGGGAGGTGTGGGGAGGAGACAGAGTACAGGCTCTTGAAAATACTCTGTGGTATTTTGAACCTAAAGAGCTAAGAAGTTCTTGAATTTAGCACATCCCTGTCCCCATCCCCAGTGAAATCCAAAATAAATTTTGGACTCTTCATTTGCATGTTGGATTTTGAGCCTTCAAATTATAGGAAAGTAATATTTCCACAATTTATATTATGTAACTCTAAAGTTGAGATTCTTTTTTCTTTTCCTGAAAACAGAAATTTAAATCCACTTTTAGGATTCCAGGAACTGGACCACCAAGAAAATCAAAAGCTGGAAAAAGACATGAGATTTTTTTTTCTAGCAATACCAAAGATGGCTTACTTAAAACAACACATTTATGGGTTCACAGCCATACTAAAATAAATTAATAAGAAAGTAGTAAAAAAAAAAATTCCTTACCCAAATGTCTGTTATTTTGGATCAGTCTGATGGCTGCTAACACACCACACTAATGTTAAGTAGTTGCAGGAAGGCAATTTTCATTTAATATTCACTAGGGCAGCCTACACAGCTGCCTATACACAGCCTCTCACTAAAGCAAAGTATCTGTTCTTTTATTACTCTAATTTTTCATGTCGTCTTTCTACTTTGTGTTTGATGGATACAGCTGCAAGTAAAAGTTAAAGCATTATCTTGAGACAGCTACAGTCGAAACATACTCTACACACCAAACATACTCCCATTTTAAATGGAATTTTATTTTAGTGTAAGCCAAAATAATTTAAAACCTACCAGTATGTGCCTATCCCTCTAAGCACCTACTTAATACAAAAGTGGAAAATTACTCACGAATGAGTGGAACAGAACTTCAGGATAAAATATTTTGGTTCAGATACCTGCTTACAGCCCATACGAAAAAAATTTACTACTAAAAAAATAAGAATACATGTATATAGACAGGTTGAAGTAACTTACACGTTTTCGTTATCAGAAAGATGAAAATAAGTTTCAGTACACAAAACACAAGTAAACTAACAAATTGGTAAAATAATTCTTTCCTGTACAGGGGAAGTATTTCACATTTTATTTACAGTAGCAGGAGTCCAAAGAAAAAGTACTTACTTGCAATTTTCTTGTTAAAATAATCCAGAGTTTCCAGTTAGTAAACAAATATAAAGCACCTGAGAGTTATTTTGTGGTTTTTTTTTTTTCCTTAGGGGGTAGTGAAATCTTTTGAACTTCTTCACATTACATTTCTCATCATATCCCATTCTAGCTTAAAAAAAAAATAAAAATTTTTTAAAAAAGCTTTTATTAAAAATACATATCTTTCTAATGGATAGAAATCCAGCAGAATCACCCTGAGCTTTTGAACTGGTCCCTCGTACTCCCAGTGACATTTATCATCACCCAGCTCATGTTATGTTCTGGCACTGTGAGGACATCTGAAGGAAAATGGGACAGGCTCTAAAGCTGCGTGTGCTACAGGATTTCCTGCTGCGGCCTCCCCTCCGAGGCGCAGGTCCAAGGGGTGAGGAATTGACTTTTTGGGATGTCTGCTCGCAGGCACCCAGAGCACGAGCACAGCAATGGAGGGATGCGCTGGCTGCCGCCACCCCCCGGTCCCACGCGACGCTCATCCCTAACAACAAAGGGGCATTTTCTACCTTCTGACCGTTCTTACATTCGGAACTTTGCCATTTTTCTAATCACACTCCAGTTTATAGAAACACATACATTTATTTGTGTTGCACCTAGAGCCTGTGCTCAGCTGTTTGATTCTCTTCTTTCCTGCCCACAGACATCTGTCCTTCCCCTCTATCCTTATCTAAGATAAGCAGCTTCAGTTTACACACACGGTACCTTGCAAAAGCATGGTCTGGAAAATTAATTCTTGAAAGGATTAATATTTCCCCCCCCCCCCCTTCCCATCACAAATATGTTTTTGCTTCTGGAGATGACATGTTTCACTTTGCAAACGGAAGGGGCACTGCCTGCTCTGGCATGCGGGAGCATTTCTCTTCCATGCAAAAGGAGAGCTGCACACAGCCCAGCGCAGGACTAATTCTAATTGCCAAAGTAACATGGTCTGTCATATTGATGCAGCTGGAATCTTAGAAGGTAAACAAAACAATTCCTTTTAAAAAAAAAAAAGGGGAGGGGGGAAGCGCCTTCTGCAGGCATTGTCATACTTTTAGGGAGGGTTTTATTCCATTCTCTAGTCTTTGCAATACCAGCCTGACCACTGGAAAATAAAGGAAATTTCTACCACTCATTTAGACTCATTTTTAAATGGTTTTCCCTTCTGTTTTGCACAGAGTTGAAATCACATGCAAAGGCCTGTCCTTCAAACGCAGTTATACAAACCAGGCGAAAAGCCTTTCCTTGCCTGCCTTTCAATTCACGGTGCAGTGCAATGGAAACCCTTCCAAAGAGGCCTCCATGCGTCCACCCCGAAGGGCTCATTCCTCTGTCTTGTACCAGCATCCTACTGTGTGCAAGAATCAGTAATTTTCCTCTTGAGGAATCAGATAAATCCTCTCCCCGCTAATTTTGTCAAAGGTTTCTTCCCTACCACCAGCCTCCTGCGTCACATGCGTGCTCCTCTGCCTCTTGGTTGCCCATTTTTTTTATAGCTACGGACTTGGCCATCAAAGAAGCTTTAACTTTTCACCCCCAGGATGATGTTCACTCACTGCATTGAAACACAGAGAGTGGTCCATACCACAAAGAAATACAGGGTAAACATTAACGATAGAAAGAAAAACATGCACAGAGAACAGGAGAAACAGCAAAAACTGAGGCCAGATGCAACGCTACAGCAAGGGGACATAAAAACCTTTTACAGTGGGGAGAATAAGAGGTGAGAAAGCTGAGGAAGGACAGAGGCAAGATAAGAGAGTAAAATGAAATAAAGCTAAGGGGAAGAAAAGCATGACAACAGTGAATAGAAATAAGACTTTTTAATCTTGAACACAAGACAAACTTTGACAGTCTGTGGCATGTGCAACGACAAATTTTATTATACAAACCTATTTTCACAGGGTGATGCTGAACTGGATACTGCACTGAACCCATATTCTACTCTGCAGGCTCAGTTGCTCGGGGCCTAAGACTATGTAATTCACCTATAGGAAGCCAATGTAGGAAGCAGGGAAAATGGGAAAGCTGTAAATCCAGCTATAAAAGACAGGAACTGACTTTGCTTACGTCGACGAGTGTATTACCTAAAGAAAAGTTACGTAACTTCATCATTGCTCAAATAAACAAGCAAATTGCAAAGCTGGCAATTACAGTTTGCTAAAGCAGGATCGCCTCTATTTATAAATTCCAAAAAGGAAATGTGAATCTTTAGATGTCCTTTCTCCATTGCTTTAGGGGGCTTTTTAAACAAAAAATAGAACACGTAACTTTAACTGTCCCACTTTCAAAGTTGGAGCTATGTAGTCCATCTCCCCATACTAACTGCTCTCCCAAGTAAGAATTTGTAGTCTATCTCATTAATTGAAGCAACGAGAAGATTTAAGCTTTGATAATGATTGGCGAATTTCAAATAGTTTGGATAAGCAACCCCCAAAAGTTCAAAATGAATATTCAGATTTTGTTCCACAGCATGGTCTGCAAATTGAGGATAGAAATCTCAGATGATAGCTATCTTAGATCTCCTCCAAGATCCTCCGCATGCCCTAGTTATGTCTAAACAGGAAATAACACAAAAACACCAACATATTTAGTTATGAAACGCAGAGACGTCTGAACATTCAAAACGAAAATATTGAGGGAAAATATTCATTGAGAAATCACAAACTTGCAAATAGTCTAGCTTCATATTGGGCTCGTTCCTATTCCACGTAGGTTTCTTAACTAGTTTATAGTGTGTAACTCCTGAAATAGGCAGTCTCCCACCTGCAGCGGATTCCACTGGTGACTCATCGTTGCCTGCCAGAGAAAATCCTCCCCACGCCCACCTCCACTGGTGACCTCGCAGAAAGACTGAGAATAGTGTGAATCAAGGACAACGCTAGATCAAGTTCTGCATCTCTGGAGGGGTCGAGCACTTGCCTTGCAAACAGGTCACTGCTCCCCTGCCTGGCGGTGCCCAGCTCAGCAGGGATGATGCTGGCAGGCACGGGAGCATCTTCCCCCCGTTGGGGCCCTACACGAGATTCCCATCTCAGCGACACCATCGTAACTGAGCTGAAAGCAATGCAATTGCATTGACGTAGCCACAATCCAAAAGGCAACTATGTGTGAAGCAGAACTACCCGTCTGAAGAGAAAACGCCAGGATAAAAGCAGCAGAGCAGGGAAAGCAGCTCATGGCTGGCTCCCATCCCGTGGTAGCCGTCACAAACACCACCTTCCAGCAGGAATCATCCTGCTTTTCTGAAAACACTTGCTCTTCTAAACAATACTATGGGCAGCAGCCTAACATTTTCCTGGGATTCATTTATTCACCAAACCTTCTAAGTCTGTGTAAATTATCATCATTTACTTGAAACGAATTGGAAAAAAAACCCACAACAAACAAGCAAAACACGTAACCCAACACTCCAGAGTCCCAGGAACACATCACTGTGTCCTTATCTTTACCCTTAGAAGGCTGCCACCATGTATCACCTCCAAGGACGAACATTTTGGCAGAGGGAGAAAGCACACAGCACGCCATCAAAGTTAAAGATTTGTTTTTGCTCACATAGTTATGACTTACACATTTCACAAAATCAACAAACAATTTACGCTATTTCAGATATGAATCTTTTCCATCTCAATGGGACTTAATTCCTTCAAGCTGAAAAAGGAAGCCCAACAAAACCTGAATAACTAAAGCGACATTATATGAAACATAGCCTAAGGCTGCCAATATTTTTCTGTGCATTGAAGACTGCATTACTGAGTTAGACCAAACGCCATTTCCAGCAGAAACCTTTCCTTCTTCTTTGCTGCCGTGAGGAGGATTACATTACACAGCACTGCACTAAGCCCATTTATTCCATTCTATTTTTTTTTTTAATCAGGCTATAAAAATAATCAGCTCAGCCACTCATATGAATCATAGAAATATTAATACCAGACACTAACTACTCTTTTGCTGTAAGATTTTCTTCTCTATGCTAAATATGAGAACCATAAAGTTTATGCTTCCCATAAGTTGCAAGAGATTGAGTTTTACTACAGAAAGCTAACATCAAAAATAATTACTGTTATAAACATACAGCAAAATACAGTCACACTTGGTACACATCAAGGTTTTATGTGAAAAATTTAGCACAATGCCAGCTGCGGTATAGTTTTGCTTTTTTTTCAGATGTACAGTATAAAAATCACTGTTACCAAAATAAAGTAGAAAAAAAATGTTCAAAATAAAAAATGTTTAGAAATACAAATAGGTTTTCCCTTAACAAAACTATCCACATAGTAAAAAAGGGGCCAAATTAGGATAAGCCTCCCTAAACAAGCAAAATTATGTTTAAAAGGCATTTTGATGTGTATTTTTTGGAGTTTTTCCTTCCTTCTGAATCCAAAACACATAAATTTCTTAATTTACAAGAATACCATCACACTACCTTCACCAGTATTATTTTAAACAGTCTACCCTCCCCATCTTCCCAGTTTCTTTTCCTGAGAGGATAAATCCCTTTTATTACCAAATCCTTTCCCTGTAGGCACCACCTCATATACAATTTTTGTGTGAATCAACACAGCTTCATCTAAAAATTAGTCAGGCGCCTTGTCCCACCATGCTTCATATTTGGAAGCCACATAAATTTCTACCCCACGGATTCTCAAGAGCAGTTTGCAATTATTTCTTTCTGCGCTAATATTGTATTTTATGTACAAATCCTTCTGGGTATGAGACAGCAACTGTATTTCCTCACTATTTTCTTTTTTACAGAGTCAGACAAAGCAAGGATTTTAATCTCCCCTCATAAAACAGTCTCCCCGTTCCCCAAGGCATTTTACTGACCTGCCTTGGTACCTATTCCAGTTTGAATTTACATATGATCACATATGCACAGGTTTTTCTGCGTTCTACTTTACACATACCTTATACAAAACAGCATCAAGGCTTCCTTGCATTGGAAACCTACTTCTTAACACTGCCAGATGATCCACGCTACAATCAAATTTGTCCTTTTTCCACCAACGTATCACTCTGATGCCTCAGTTATCCTGTGATTAGCACCCCAGTGTCTGTCCAGTCTCTCCCCACGACGCTGGTACAAGCCCCCAAGTGCATGACCCCCCACTTCTGACAGCAGCCTTTCCTCTCACTTGTGCTATTTTTCCACTTCATGTGCTCATCCCATTTCTTCTACATGGAACTCCAGTCTTCCGCATAATCCTTCTGATAACTTGTGTCATCAAGATTGTGGTTTTTTTGCAATATTGTTGGTTTTGTGGTACAATCGCTAATGGAAACATTATGTTAGACCAATCCCATAATCAGTCCTTGGGAGCTCCTTTGGTGACCTCCAGCCAGCCCCCCAGCTCCAGTTTTGCCTCTAGTTAGTTTTTCTTCCCCCTTTTTCCTCTCCTCCAACTCATTCTTAATTCCTATGTTAACAAATCTCTACGCAGCAGATGACAAACACAGTATTTTTTTGAAGTCCACATGGATCTGATATATGATTACTTCTTTTGTTTAGAGAATTAGCTTAGCTATCTTTTCAATTAAAGATAACAGCTTAGTCAGGCATAACCTTCTTGTGGAGATCCTACATTGCATTTTAACTCATTTATCATGTTTTGTGTCATTTGCTTAGTCTTTCCTTAAAATGTTTTTCTAAAAGACTTTGCGTGCTGTTGAGATCATACTAATGTTCTTTAACTGAGTCATTTTTTTCCAATTTAAGTACTATTTTTAATTTATTCCCACAGGTAATACCAACTCCTGATGTGATATATTTATTAAAAGTTATGGCTGTTGAAATTGCAATTATATTATGCAAGTTCTTGGATGTGGATTATATGGTCTCTTCTGATTTAAACAATTACATAATTTAAGTTTTGCTTCCCCCTGGAGGTGAGAATTTCCATTTCCTGCATAACCATTCCTATTAGCTGCCCTGCATTTGTCCCAGGTTCGACAGCATCATTAAAATATGAGGATTGCTACCTGCTACGTCTAAACCCTATCCATCTACAGCACTGCTAATGTCAAAACTTTTGTCTTTTTTTATCTGACTGCACTTCCATTCTTCTTTGCTTTTTATAATTTTTATTTTAAAAATAATAGTTAAATCTTGGGTGGGTTCTTAGGAACTTACAATTCATTCCCGTTTTCTGATTTTTAAGGTACGGTTCTCTGTATTGGTCAATCCCCTTTCCATTCCTTGCAGACTCTTTCCTTATGCTAATACTATTTTTAGGATGATTATTTATTCAGTGAAACATGGGAAATTTTTTTACATTGTATATCAATCGTTTTTATACTAATTCCAGCTATTTTTTTCGAGCTTTGACTAACGATGACGTTCATGCCTGCTTTACATAGTAGTCCCCGCACTTTTTCTTCCGAATGTTTTTTATTCCAGGAGGTTCTATTTTATCCCATCTTCTCTTTCTCAAAGCTTTATGACTTTAATGTGCACAGACACCCAACCAAATCCACTTGCCAATACAAGCCTTCCTGGACACATTGTCATTTTTTGGATAGCACCTCTTTTTCCTTCGGCACAGATAGCCCTCGGGCGTCCACACACCTGCCTGGATCCTTACATCGATGCACCATCGCCTCCCCGATTCACACTGACCTCATCCAAACTCCCAGCCAGATGAGATGGGATCTTTTCACTAACTATATCTTCACGTCACAATTTTTTACCAACACAGGGACTTGTTTTTTCCTGCTGTCTATCCCCTAATAGTATTATTCCTTTATCCACTTCTACAGTCTCATTTATCCAATTTTAATTTCCCTGTGCCCTCAAGGCTTGTACAGGCTTCACATGGGTCTCTCTTGCACTTTCTCCTGTATCTCATTTCATCATTTTAAAACTATTTTCATCAATCTCATAAAATGAGGAAGCTGCATATTGTCCACCCGCTGACTATAAGCTTCTTTTGTTACTGACATATACTCTTCACTGGATAAAAAAACTGGCTGGATGGCCATGCCCAGAGAGTTGTGATTAATGGGGTGAAATCCTCTTGGCGGCCGGTCACCAGTGGTGTCCCTCAGGGCTCAGTTTTGGGCCCAGTTTTGTTTAATATCTTTATCAATGATCTGGATGAGGGGATTGAGTGCACCCTCAGTAAGTTTGCAGACGACACCAAACTAGGTGGGAGTGTTGATCTGCTTGAGGGTAGGAAGGATCTACAGAGGGACCTGGACAGGCTGGATTGATGGGCCAAGGCCAACTGTATGAGGTTTAATAAGGCCAAGTGCCGGGTCCTGCATTTCGGTCACAACAACACCAAGCAACGCTGCAGTCTTGGGGAAGAGTGGCTGGAGAGCTGCCCAGCAGAAAAGGACCTGGGGGTGCTGGTGGATGGCCACCTTAACATGAGCCAGCAGCGTGCCCAGGTGGCCAAGAAGGCCAACAGCATTCTGGCTTGTATCAGGAATAGCGTGGCCAGCAGGAGTAGGGAAGTGATCATCCCCCTGTACTCGGCACTGGTGAGGCCTCACCTCGAGTACTGTGTTCAGTTCTGGGCCCCTCTGTACAAGAGGGACATTGAAGTGCTGGAGCGTGTCCAGAGGAGAGCTACCAAGCTGGTGAGGGGTCTGGAGACCAAGTCATATGAGGAGAGGCTGAGGGAACTGGGCATGTTTAGCTTGGAGAAGAGGAGGCTGAGGGGAGACCTCATTGCCCTCTGCAGCTACCTGAAAGGAGGTTGGAGGGAGGTGGGTGTTGGCCTCTTCTCCCAGGTGAATAATGACAGGACCAGAGGAAATGGTCTGAAGCTGCGGCAGGGGAGGTTTAGATTAGATATTAGGAAGAACTACTTTACTGAAAGAGTGGTCAGGCACTGGAACAGCCTGCCCAGGGAGGTGGTTGAGTCACCATCCCTAGAGGTATTTAAGAAACATCTAGATTTGGCACTTCAGGGCATGCTCTAGTGGCAGAGATTGTAGGGGTTTTTTTGTGTGTGTACGGTTGGACTCGATGATCTCAAAGGTCCTTTCCAACCATGAAGATTCTATGTTGATTCTATGTTGATATAATAATGAAACAGCCCAAAACTTTCTTCATTGCACAGTTAATTTCACAACCTTCTCATGTCTTCATGCTCCTTCTCTAGAAGCTGACAGATCCACTGGAGATCATCTCAGCTCTCACCTGTGCCACTCCCCATCTTTTTACTGTCACTCGTGAGCTGCTCCAACGGGAGTCTCACAAAGTCATTCATCACTCAAAATAGCTTTTGTAAGGACTTTTCCCATTCCTCTCTGGTTTCTTTTCAGATTCAGGTAACTCATACCCTTGCAGGAAGCAAACTTTTTGCTCTCTAGATCCCCTTTGGTGTTCCCATCTGTACTCTGCAGGTAATCCATAATGATCGCAATCTAAACCAAACATGCTTTAATTTGTATTAGACATCCATCTGACGTGCAGGAACCCAGCTGGATGCCCGTGCTCACATTTTTATTTTATTTCCTTATGTAATTTAATGCACCTAAAATGCTGGCAACAGGAGAGAACAACACTGAATGATTTTAAAACAGTGGGTCTATTAATATAGTGTAAGTATTAACATTTTAACGCATTAACAATACTATCATAACAGATGCACAGCCCAGCCAAAAATTCCTGTCCTCTTTACTTCTCTTTTTCGTCATGTCTATGAGTCCAATTACTGTCATTTATCAGGTTGGTCACAAAGTGACTCAGATCTCAAACTATCCCTTCAATATAGTCTAGACCTTTATCAGATGTAGTTAACTGTACAATCCCAAAGCCTTCTCCCATCTCTTGTTCCCCCAAAACCTTAAGAATCCTTTGGCTTCTTTCGTGTACAGTTATTCTCTTAGGAGTCCTAGATTTTCCCCTCTTATCTACTTAGCAATTCTCCTCAATAATCCTGTATAACTTACCAGCAAAATTATCTATTCCTTCATCACCCAAAACAACCATCCAGCTCGTGTTGCACTTGCAAATGTATGCTGGTGCCTCCCCTTCCAGAGTCCTCAGACTGGGGCTAAGAAAGAAATTATATACTGCCTCATCCTAGATATCATTTTACCTTTTCTGAAACGGTCCCATTTTCTACTATTTACACTCCAAAGTACAACTCTTTTCAGATTTCCAAGCCATTTTGATCAACTGAACTAAAAATGCTAATTCTTGCATGTATCTGGGCTGGTATGTCCTAGCAGCAATGGCTTCAGCACAAACTTGGCTATATTCAGATGTTGACAAAATCTACATTATACTAATGTAATCACATAGACAGAACAGTACAAAACTACAAAACACTGGATTTTTTTTAATGGGAAATTTTCTCTTGCTAAATGCACAGTCAAGATGCAAGTACAACATCGTAACAAACGCAGCCATGCATTTTCCAGTTTTGCTTTGATACAGCACTAAGAACTTCCTTCGATTCTTCCTGAGCCCTATAGTAGCCAGCATTTTTCTTCGAGCTTCAACTTGTAAGCTGTGTGATTATACTAGCTATCAGCTTCATTTCAATTTTACTATTTAACCGTTTTTTCATTGTTTTTGAAGTAAGTTTCTGGATAACGTGTATGAAGTACATGTATGGTATTCCCCAGTATAAACACCAAAACCTCAAAATCAAAGAGCAAATTATGAAGAATGCAACGTGTACGCTTTTTAAAAATATTATAATTCTTAAGCAGTTTAATAATTTTGGTGTCTCTAATGAACAGCTTTTGAATGTTTTATGTTGGCAGCTCTCACTGGTGTACTGCTAGAGCCACTGAATTTTCCTGTGAAATATGTCTTACAGTTCACACTCTCATACATTTTGCTAACGTGACTTTAAACCGAACTTAACCCCGCCCTGATTCAATTCCCAGACACTTATACCTTACTTAAGAAGATTCATTCCCCGCCGAACGCCAGGCTTTGGGCAGAGCCCTGCAAGAGTCAGATCCCATCGCAGAGATGAGGAATTAAGTTTGGATGTATCGCAAACTGCTCACCAGGGATGCACACTGAGGGCCATCATTCAACTGGCGACCTTTCAGAAAGGATTCCCTATTCCTTTAAACAACATTTTTTTCCGTATTATTCTAAACACAAGCCCACAAACAATGCTTAATATTGGTTTGCTTCTCGGGAGGTTTAGCGCTGCGCCTGGGTCTGTAAGACAGTGCAGGGCTGTGAGCGCCCACAGCAGTGCCACAGGTACCCCTGTAGCTCCAGAACAGCCACGTTAATGAAAACAGCGCAGCTCATCAGCTTCACTTCCAGACACCTTGACACCTCACATCCCAGCTTCGTGGCAGCCTCCTCCCTGCACATACTAAGACCAACCACAAATATTCTTTCAGCAAATCCCAGTAGCTCCCACTCCTCAGTTTCTTTTGCACTTTGAGGGGGACAGGATAAAACCAACCTGTCCGACAAGGAAGCAGTCTTCAGAGCACACGTTCTCTAGCTCTCTGCTCCAATCCAAGGAACCGTTCTGAAAGAAAACATATTGCTGTCCTTGCTGGCCCCAGGAACACCATTTAGTTTCAGATGAAAGTGCCACAGAGAGCCCACAAGATATACAACAGGCAGTCAGTGTATTTATGTGGCCTGCATGACTCTCATTGAAGTGAAATTGTGGTTTTGCTCATAATTAAAGCTGCCCATCACCTTCCAAGGCAAAATTCTCTTCTCAAGTCACTCATCGTAAAGTCCTGTATCTACAATGACATTCCACAGGCATTGAACAAAAGTTGAATTTCACTTAATGAGTTACAACGTCTGCTTTGCTACTTTGCTATTATCAGACTAGAGGGGGGCAGGGAGGTGCCCCCCATAGTGACTTCTCAGGGAGTGGAGATTTACAATGAGAAGACCGTCAAGAAACCAGAAAAGTTGTCTTTAGATGCATGATGCTGAGTTGTCCAGATACAACATTTATAAGGCATTTTGCACCATACTGCAAATACAGAAGGAACATGCTCCTTCCAAGTATCTATTTATTTTAAAGTCAGCATTACAACACTCGTTAAGTGAACCCAGGGAGACTGAATACCCATGTAATTTAGCTGAAGCAGTTTTTAAAAGATGAAAGGAACATTCTCCAGGATGCCTCACAGGATGCAATTCCTTTAACAAATGGCATGTCTGGCTTTAATAAGTGGACACATTTCTTTATAAACTGCAGAAACGGTTAAAAGGGCTTTCTTTGGAGTCAAACATATTGGAAAGAGGACGAAAGAAATAACAGAACCTTTTAAAGGTAATATTCACATTACCATATTAAGAGAAAACCTTTCATAATATATAGCCACCCCATTAGATTAACCGAGCTGCAATTTTAAAAACTAACGTTAGAGACAGTAAATACACCCTAAGCCAGAGTGTGTTATATTATTATGGCACTTTGATCATGCTGATACGTTGCTGGTCAATGTTATTTACTATCATTACGTACACACCTGCTAGACAGCCACATCCAGTAAAGTATTAGTGTCCTCGCCGTAGCTCAGCCTCGCAGCTCATCAGCTGCCCAGATGAGACTGTGGCAAGCTGGACTGGGGCTGCAAACATGACTCACTGCTGCCCGTGGGGCACAACGCAGAAACGAGCCCTCGCACCCCTTGGCTGGTGAAAGGGGTGGTGCAGCCGTCAGAAGGTACCTGGGCGAGGAAACCCACTCCCCAGCTCCTAACCCCGCAGGAGGGCTGAAACGGTCCTAATTGTACACAGCGACTGGGCCCTCAGGGTGTCTGCTAATGACAAATGAAGGGTACCCCAACTCTTATGGACAGATGAAGTTGAAAGCAAGATCAGACAAAAGGAATAAGGAATTGCATCACTCTTGCTGTAGAAGAATTTTTTTTCAGGCTAAGAGAAACCATAATTCTTGTTTGCTATAAAACAAAGCCTACAGACTTGGACTTGCCTGTATACCCAGTCCAAAATTGTCCTGATTAGTGAACAGCTGCAGAAATTGCAGAAATTGCTGAAAATAGCTGAGTAACCATTTAAATCAGCTAGTGCAAGTCAGTCTTCTTCCCTTCCTTACAGTTAGCTGTCTCACACATCAAGACACATCAAAAACTGAAATCCACTTACCTGTGAATATTGACTATGACCACTTAACAGGACTGCTGAATACACATCGCTTTGGTTTTGTAAAATCATCTGATAATTAACAGCGTTTATGAGAATGTTTACTATCAATGCAGGTAGGATGCAATTCACACTGAATCATCCGAAACCAGTATTTTCTTTGGTTGGTTGATTTTTTTTTTTGCTCCTTTTGAAACCAAGAAGAGCTCTGACAGTTTCATAGCACTCCCCTTCTGAAAAAATGTATAAATATCTTGCTTACCTTTCCCTAGCTACCAGGCTCCCAAGGGGCTGAAACACACTGCTGATTTTACAAGGCTTGACTGCGCTAAGATCACCTAATACAATAAATGGTGAGGGTGCTTGCTTTGTTTACTTCAAGTCTATTTTAACTCCAGTTGCAGTGAGCTGAGAAAGTAAAAGAGAAAAGCCCAGGGCTTAGAGATACTTCTTTTAATCCTTGGAAAAAGTGAACATTTAATTTTTCTCATAATTCAGAAAATTAGAGCCGAGGTAGTTAGAACCAGTTTTAATGTTATGGAATGCGTTCTTTAGAAAATCACTGAAGACAAAAAAGGTATTTGTATCAATTTCTGTAGGAGTAATTTTGTGGTAATTTAAGAGAGATCTTATAAGGTATTTTACCATCTTCAACGCGAGTGTTATCAGACGTTTATTCAGTTTTTCCACTGAAAGTATCAGTAAAGTTGTCTGCATGTATATCAGCTTTCATTTAAAAATTTCCGAATCCTTTAAAAAGGCTTCAAGTATTTTTAACCCTATATCAGAATGGTGAAAAGATAACACAGATTTTGCCACCAATTCTGACTCAGTCAGAATTCAGCTTCTAAAGAGCTTCCTAACACACCTCATCCCCTTCCTTTACGGCGCCTTTCACTTACCACCCAACCCTTGCCACTGCTGGAGTCCTGTTCCCCCAAAAGACACCCTGGTGCACGGCTAAGGTGAGGGAGTCCTCACTGTTCCGTCTGCACAGGTTGTGTCTATATTTTCACATACCAAAGCACACATTTATGAAACACATCTTTTAACCAGGGAACCACTGACCTGGCAATGAGCAGATTGCAGCTTGACATTGACACTGCCTGCAGGTCACCTCCTTCTACCTTTGTCCCGTATCTTCACGGCAACTACAGCAAACATATGCGTGGAAGATGATTCAGACTGTAAGTGGGTCTGTACCTGCTTTTAATGCCCTTTAAGTAAGCACATAGATGAAAACCAGAAACAAATTTACTCAAACTCTCTTTAGAGGGTTAAGAAACTCTCTTTAAATAGTCCTGTCACAATCTAAGGGATCTTTCTTCTCATATATTACCTTCTTTAATGATGCAAGAATATCTAGTCCCATCAGCTGGTTGCATTTCCTTACTGCTATGAGATAAGATGTGCCTCCTGAAGAGATAAGGACACTTGGGCAAACTTCCTCTCATATCTCTCCAGAACACTGTCTGAGAAAATACTGAATGCTTAAGCTCATCGGCCACACATCCTGTCAGCACCATTGTAAAATGATCAGTAAGTGTTGGGTTTGACTTTCAAATATGTAGCATGACAAGGCTTCTGCTTGAGAGATGACATTTTATCAGGAATTATTACATGTAATAAATATATAGATTATATAGGATCTAAAGATATGAGCTGTTACATGCCACAGAGCGGCACAGAACAGCTCCAACTGTGACGGATATGGCTTAAGTCAATGTAATGATAAGCATTACACAACTTTTTGAGGAAGATAAAAGACCAACTGGTCTTAGAGTGAAAAGACCAACTGGTGATCAACAGTGAAAATTAAGGCTGCACCTGCTACGTCCTAACAATACTTTCACAGAGGGCTTGGAAAAATCTCTACCCTGTCATCTGCGATAAGACTTGTGCTTACAGACAGAAAAGGGAAGAAACTAAAGAAACTGATGCTTTTAGTTGCAACTTACCATTTGAAATTTAACTCCTTTGTTGCTACTGAGAGGAAAATACAGAAATCATTACTAAATTGCTACTGTAGTTCACCTCTGTGGATCTTCGTGGGCCAGCTGTGATGGAGTGATGTTCTACTCCACACGCCGGGGAAGCAGCCTGGAGCTTCCCACACTTTCCTCCCTAAAGCTTTCAGTTGGAAACTTACCTTTTTTGAAAAAAAGATGATTTTCTGCATGTTCAGTGATTAGCTAACAAAAGAAAAAAGCAGTACGTTTTGACTTCTTGAAAAATTATGGTTTTCATGCGAGGCTGAACAGGAAGTACTAAATAAAGAAGATGACTACAGGCTACCATTTTGAATCTCTGGATGCACAGTATAGATTTAGTACACGAGTAAAAGTAGAGATCAAGGCTGTTGGCCCCCAATCCGCAAAAGAGGAGGATATTGCTAAATGAAGCTCTTGATGATTTTGAGGAGTGGCTCCATGGCCTACTGGACAAGAGAGCAACCCCTCGTAGCCCCAGAACAAGTAACAGGATGAGCATTATGTTTGGGGAGGTCACGTCTGTAAGGCACCCAAGGGGATTTCATGCAGCTAGGAACACTGCTGAAATATTTCATTTACACTGCGTTAAAATAACTTGCCAGTCAAGCAGGAAGGAATTGTTTCGTCTGCTATAAACCATAGAGCTAACTAGCGGCAGCTGCCCTCATGCTAAGTATGACTATTCCCTAATTTCACCAGTTATGAAGACAAACGTGGCAGTGGATTATTTACAGTCACTC
The DNA here is from genome assembly GCF_964199755.1 of Larus michahellis. Taxonomy (NCBI): domain Eukaryota; kingdom Metazoa; phylum Chordata; class Aves; order Charadriiformes; family Laridae; genus Larus; species Larus michahellis. Next base: position 20,238,975 of record NC_133897.1, read on the forward strand.
TCCAGAACTGTGTCACAATTTTCTAGCCAAGACTGGTTTGTAAGATTGTGGAAAACAAACCAAAAACATTTAAGTTAAACTTCTCTTTGCTATGCTTTTGATTATTTTAGGCCAGTGGCATTTGAACAGCATTTGAACAGAGATACTGTTCATGGAGAAACACCTGTATGATTGATAAGCCTCTGAACTCCACTAAAAATACAGAACTAGCTTACCCGGCACACGTATTGTTTGCACTTCTATTTACATACAGTTATACACATCAAATTGATGACATTTAAAAAAAAACAACAACAAACAAACCACCAAACGAACAACACACTATAAAACAAAGAGAACAAGGTTTGTTTAAATACATTTCCTCAGGCAATGGGAAAACACTATTTTATTTTTCAAGGTGAAATTACCAAGTCACTGTTTTAACTTTAACTGTATATGATGAAAACCTGTTGATTTGATTTCTTGATTAGGAATGCAACCATTCTGCAAACTTCCAAGAAGAAAATAGTAACCCTTCTATATTTATCTTTTAGACAGAAGGCTCAAGATTATAAAGAATATATCTAAGGATTCTGTTCCAGAGCTATTTCAGTGTCCTCCATTTACCTGTTACTTGCGTTGTGTTATGTGGGAGGTGAACATGGCAGAAGCTTTCTGCAGCAGAACAAAAAGGGCGAGTGAAAACTCACCGCAGCCTCTGATCCTTTGACTTTGTGGGTCTTGTGCTTAACTCAGGAACCAAGTTGGGCTGTGGCTTATGTCATGCAGCTTGCACATAAACTAGTAAGTCTCTGAGCATGGGATAATCTGCAGTCAGTGGATATACAAAATCAATTCTGTTTACACATTTCAAGTGCCTGGGAGAAGGGCTTCCTTTCTGCACTTTCTTAAGCAGTGCACGGAACATCCACTTGCTTTGTCAGTTATGTATTTTGCACGCTTAGTCATCAGCAAGTAAGTTCCGGTTATACTGTTTTTCTACTTGAAACCGTCTCCTGACCAGCTAACTCCAACCTGATATTTACATGGCAATTCCTGTTGCCACCGTGTCCCCCAGAAACTTCCCTGGGAGCCGCACGTGCCTGCCCCAGCTGCAGGTGGATGACTTGCGCAGCGCTACACACCGTGTACTCGCACATAAGCGTTACACAGGTGTATAAAGATGTTTTGGTGCCAGATGGACCTATTTTAACCAGCATTCAAGGCAGTACAATTTAAACAACTTCCTCAATCCTGGAGGACTCCCGAGGTTGTGTAGAGATATCTTTTCTTGTCAGCGGTCTGATTTGCCCAAAAGTTGCAGCTTTCCCCCACAATGAGCCTCTTGTCCACCGTGGACAATGCAAACCATTGCAGAATGTGGGGCTGTGAGCTACAGAGCCCTGTGAAAGACGATGTCAGCGAGTACCACGGCGGTCAAGGCTGTCATTCCAGGTGATATCTCAGCTATTCAACAATGGGAAGCATAATTATCTGAATTGCGATCAAATGGTAATATAAGTGGTAAATCAGCACAGAGCTAAACTGAATCACATAACTGTGTACTCTATAACAATGGGAAACGCAAAGAAGGTGCTCAGTTAATTACAAATTAAGTGCACACGGTCAGTGGAAAAAGCAAACCACAGTGAGATATGGAGGCTGGAAAACGGCCAGGCGTAACATGTGAGTTTACATGACTAGTGTCTGAACCGAACGCCTGATTTTAACACTGCCTGGAAGGTCCAGCATGTGGATAAGGTCATTTATCATTCACTCAGGGCTTCATTGGTAAATCTGTGTTACAAAATAATAACTGATACGGCAGCACAGGGCTTGTTGCACTGGAAACATTTTTAGGGGAGGCTGGACTTTGGTCTCAAACTGCTGGATTAATTTTAACCCCTTTAGGTGCTATTTGATCACCCACATTAGTGCTATGCTTGGCATTTACCCTCTGCCCTAACGAAACTGAGATTTGAAAGAGAAACAGGTCCTAATTGCCGTGCACTGGCAACCACACGGAGCAGGAGAGAGGGAGCATCTCCAGCCAGGCAGAACGTCATCGCCAAAAGATAACTCTGCAGCCTCAAAAGGAAGCGATGCACATTCCAGGTCCTAACGGCCAGCTCGGGCTCTGCAAGGTTATGGCCAAGATGCAGCCAGGCAGGACAACTCTGAAACCTGCACGTCAGCCAGGCAGTGCCTGCTCCTCACACAGCCCGGCTGGGGTCTCGCCTTCTCTGGCTAAACCTCCTTTCCTGTGTCTTCCAAGAAGAGCTGCTTACAAAGTTTGATTTCAAACAATTGAATGAAGTCTGTCTATCTCACATCTAGATGCTGCAGATGAATCTGAGTTTTCACTGAATCCAAAGTTTTCACTGCCCAGGAAGCTTCTCGTGCGTCCGAGCTGCAGCAAAGACATCAGCCTGTTCACAAACTCAAAGTATCGGGCTCAAGATAAATAGTACCTAAAGCAGGGTACAGCCACAGCCTATGTCAGCAGGAGATGGCTCTCATAAAACACACATTCCCCAGTAATAGTACAACTTCGTCTGTTCTTAAATATCTAAATATTAATACTCTGCATATGTCCAGCCAGCTAGCTGTGCATTTCAGATGTTTTGATGTTTTATGTATTTGCAGCTTTGCCTTTTCTTCTTCCCTTTTTTTTTCCTCCCCCTAAGCAGCATTAGTAGCTGCCTCATTTTTTTCAGAGAAAGTAAAAAGGGTGAAATCATCACTCAGCCCCAAGTCTTTGCTTAAAATGAGCAGCAGGCCTCAGTGACTACTTATTGCATAAATGCCTTAATAGTCAGAGGAAGAGCAAAGAGAAGATGGATCCGTTACTCAGTGGGAAAAGACAGGTTCTAACAAATGGCAGGGGGAAAGCAGAATTTTGAATGCCTTCCTCATATCAGACTTCACCAAGAGAGTCAGCTGTGACCATGTGTCTTTCATAATTAATACCAGCAACAAAATCTAAATAGAGAAGGGATGAAGCCAGACAGTGCGCTGGGTCTCATGAATCTCATCCCAGGCTACTCCAAGAACTAAATCATGAAAATGTCTGTGTTGTTAATATTTGTCTGAATTCACTCAGGATGGGTGAAATACCAGAAGATTTGAAAAGGTCCAATGTTGTTCCTGACATTAAAACACAAGAAAGGATTTAGGAATTAAGATCAGCTAGGATGATCATCTTTCCAGAGCAGGGGGAAACCTTTCAAATGCCTAGAAGATTTTAAAGATGATTAACTGCAAAAATGGCTCTCGGAGTTAATCAGAAGCTTAAAACCTTACCATGCCATTGAGTAAAAAGCTGTACTTGCACTAGGATTTCCAAATGTTTGTCTGCAAGAAATGTAACATAATCCTTCCACTGCACTCAGAGACAGAGCACCGTGTCCAGCTTTGAAAATCCCACTTCAGAGGAGACGTGGGCCAACCTGAGGGAGTCTGGAGGGTAGCAGTGGAACTCCTCAGGAGCCTGGTGACACTGACGTTCCCATCAGATCACCGTTTGTGTATGGATACTGAGGCCTGTTTTTACTAAAACACTTCTGAGTCCCCTCAGATTCCACAGAATCCAAACTCTGGGAAAGATCATACAAAGAAAACCTAAATTGTTTCAGGTTGAATGCTTTGACTGAAAGGGAACTGACATCTCCCAGAGAAACTGATGTGAAAATTTCTGACTCTGCCTGATACCAGTTTCTAACAGCTGTGGTGCTGCTCAGGTATTCCCACCATAACACAAGCACCCTAAACCAAAGTCTCTTCTAGAAGATAATTTGAGTTTTCACATTGATTTTAAAACCCATGTAATAGGGCTTCAAATAATGCTGGGAATTTGGATTAAAGAAAGTTCTATCAATCTCATCACTTAATTAGCAGGCAAGAATAACAACAAAAGATAGGAGCTGACTTTCTAGTCTAGAAGAATACCGCAGTCCATCCACCAAAAAAGAAAAGGTACATAAACATATCAAGTACAAGGGATTTTAAATACATGGGCATTGCTAATTCTTCTTATCACATTTGCATGGTGTTCTTTCCAGTTTCAGACAAGAACCTCTCAACTGTAGAACCCTGTCTTGCTATCATACAAATAAACTTACTAAAACTGAACTCACAAGTAATATTTTAATCTACTAGAATGTCCACAACATTAAATAAAAGCATAAATCCGAAAGTTATTATTTCAATTCAAAACTCTTAACTCTTGTTTTCATAACAGGAGACATTCAAAAATTATACATGTTACATTTATAGGGTCAGTTTTGGGCAGAAAAAAACTGTTTTGCAGAAACAACCAGAAAAGGAGGTTTGACAGTGGGACTGGACTAATATTTCTGAGCCTTCTCACCCATATTTTACAAAATTAGTCCAGATTTAAATTAGTCCAGATTTATATGGTGCTTTCTGACTGCATCTATTGAAACCTCTAATACAGAAATACTATGGTTCCAATTCAGTCACGGCACTTAAGAATTGCACCACGCTCTTAAATCACTATAAATATTGTACATACATTAAAAAGTTATATACTCTGTATGAAATATGTACTCACATTCTACATATGGGAAAGTGATATTGGTAAGTATGGAACAAGGATCATTTAAATATCTACAATCTGTTCCACCTCTTCATTTCCTTAAATTATTCTAAACTTCAAAACGCGACTGATTTGAGAGAGACACAACTTAAAGAAAAAACAATCTTCAAAAAAATTATACCTCATTTCCCCCAAAACTGTAGCATGTCCAAAATTCCCCCATCTAGATGCTTTAAGTTTTTCTTGAGTTGTGGGAGGAATTGGTGGAGTTTTTTCCTACCCTATATTATTAGCCCTTATAGTATAAGAAACGGAAGATCCTGAGCTTCCCAAGGGGATGTATAGTGCTCTCCTTCCAATCCTGCCAGGTCCCAAAGGAAGAGATTTCAAAGTGGATATACTTTTGCAATTGAAAAATAGTTCTCTAAGCAGCATAACTACTGTAACCTGATTTCCAATGCACCTTTTTTTTTTGCTGTGATTGACTACTGACTTCATAAACTGAATTATACTCAGGTTGCAGCACGCATTCAGGTCCAAAAAAGTTTCCATCAGAATTCACACAATCTCCTCCACAGTCTGAATTTGCCTCTCTGATGAATTGCCTGAGCTGTGAGGTACAACCCCAGCTTGTCCCTGGGGTATGGCTTTCACGAGGTCTCACCCACACATGAACTCTCTGACGTGTATGAAGGGTTGAGCACACACCGCAGCTTTTCCCTGAACGTGATATTAATCAGGTCTTCCTTCCCCACCCAGCCAGCAATTTTCCACAAAATTATAGAAAAATATAGACACGTACTATTTGACAGGTACAGAATATGTATCCTATACAGCATTCAGTGTATACAGTATATCATAGAAATGCAGTGGTTTCGAGACACTTACCTCTCCATCATAATTGCACAAATTTAGATAACGGGTCAGAAGGTTACCGATGAAGGAAAGCCTGCCAGGGCGTTTTGACATGACCAATTTTTGCAGGAAATCATGCTTAAAAAAAAGCTAACGTATACTTTATGCTTAAGTCTGAGTCATGATCTCATAGCAAATAAGAACAGAGGTTGGCCTATCATTTCTTACCTAAATAAATATCCAGACATTCAGTTTTCAATAACCATAACTCCAGTTTACATACTGCATAATCTTAATTGGAAGTAAGCATGTTCAGTTGCCCTATTCATCCTCCAGGTGAAGTCATACATCAGCAGCTTTAGAAATAAATGTACACGGATGATGAAGGAATGTCTACTGTCTCATACCTGGTCCCCATTTCTGCAATGCAACTATAAATTCCAAGAGTTATTTTAATAATGTTCTTTTCCAGCATGAGAAGTTTTTTTATCTAGATTTCCTTTGTATTTTGATATCTAATAGTCCATGATATTTGTTCATTTCTAATACCAATATACTAAAATGAAATAATACATTCCTTATCAATTTGCAAAGCTATGTGTCTCAAGCTTGAAATTTTGAACACTTAACCGCATTAGGATGCACGTATCTGATACCAACCCTACTTTCATTACAGTTTTTCAGACTACTGTACAACACAATAAGATTTCTGATTTTATTTTCATTTTAAGATGGCAGTAAAAATTCTGCATTTTAAAAGCAAAAAAAAAAAGTACTGGCAGTAAAAAAGACAGCTAGCATTAAATCTGTGAGATAATGAACATTTGTACATACAAGTACTTATAAGATCTGCATTCTCTGTCTTGATGAATATTAAACAGTTGCAGAGGAAACACAAATACTGTAGGCTAAATACAGACATTCTTTGGTTTGCTATTCTTTTAATAATGAACTTCCTTGGAAGGCTAACTCCTAATCTTACATGTGTTCTGTATTTGTAAGTACATCTCTGTCAGGAAATGCTGTGAAATGGAAGTTCCTGACAGATAAAGTCCTTGGCCTTCAAAATTCCATAGATATTACTTGAATGTCAAACAGAATCATTGCCAAACTTTGCCCATGATTCAATATCTCTTTATTTAAAAACCATAACAAGCTTGGATATAATTAGTAATACACATAGGGATTATATAGTCATTGTTATGTTGGAGTTTGCCATAAAAATAAAATGGGGAAAACATAATTAATTCCACTTTTTATGGTGCCGTTATTGCTTGTTTTGCATGAAGAGCCCATAGATATGAATCCCACTATATCCCTAAAGTCCTTTGGCCCCTATCTAATAACTAGGGATGGGGCAAACCAGTTTTTTCTAGTTGCGGATCCAAATGAATATGAGATACCAAGAGTTTTAGTCTAAAAGTATTGGCCTTGCATTCCAATTACCATAGTCTGTAAAGTAAAGTGCAGAGGAGAAACCAGGGAGGAAAATCTAGTGGAAAAAAAAAAAAACCAGAGTGAAAAATAAAGCAAGGTGAAACGTTGTGAAGCCAAATAATAAAGCAAATATCAGAACTCAATAAAATGGGACAGAGAAAGGAAATTGAAAAGATAGTCATTAGTATATTCTCTGCTTTTCTTGAAGGAAAGTGTGGGTGACAAATTCATAAAGTTCTCCTATTAGTAACGTATCCCAGAGGTGAAAAAAATCATATTTTAATTGATTCAGCCTTGAAAGAGAAAATTAAAAATAAGTTTTTCTATCTCCATTTTTTCTTCAAACCAGCAAATCCTAAAACGATGTTGAGTTTCCAAAGGCAGTCACTTGCCAGATGGGAAACGCCAAAACTCAGACTGTTTCTGCCACCCTGTTTCCCACCCCATGTGCACGTGCGCTGCGGTACAGTCTTTCCTTCCCCCCCGCCGCCCCATCCTTGGCACGGGAGATCATCTCATTCCCTACAGAAAATGAACAGGGCTCATTTCACACGCATGGAGTTGAATGCTTCTATTCTGAACGTGAACTTGGGGTTCCTGTACTGCATGCTTGTCAGACTTTGGTCTAAAGACCAAGCAACAAATTTTGTAGCCTGGGCCTCAGTGTTCCTCATTACTGTATTAAAGTAGGTAAATATTTGTGAAATGCCATTCTCACAACAGCCCCTATAAAGTAAGGATTTAATTCTACCCCTTCCTCCCTTTTTTAGCAAGATGAGAAGCTGGTATCCAGAGAAATTTTGATCAAAGGTGTTCATTAAATTCAGGTGAAGAGCAACAGGTCAGTACAAGACGACCTTCCTGAGTCCTTTGTACTAGTCAGTACTTCATGCAATAAAAATCACAGCTGACACTGACTTCAGTTACGGTTATGTGTGTTCAGCACTGCAAATCAGACCCGTTGTCTTGGACTTGAACATCCAAAAACTAAAATGAAAAGCAAATCCGCACAGCCAGCATTCCCCCGTGAAAGCTGAGGCAGCGTCCCCGATACCACACAGAGCTCTGTGGCAGAGGCAGAGAGATCCGCTCCAGCCTTTACCTGTAAGGACTTAATTTCTCCCCGCCACAAGCTGCCTCCCTGCTTATACAATCCAACTTATCGGTTTAGGGACAACTCATCCCATGCACAACACAAGGCAGGGATCCTATGTCAAAAAAACCCCAACAACATATAGTGGTAATTAGAATGAGCTGTCATCATCCTTTACAGCCCCATTACAACTGTAACTGCAATTTTGGATTTCCTATCAGTTAAGCACTGAGCTTTGCTGGATTGCTGTCTGTTGACACCACTCATGCATGTTATCTCTTTAGTTTTAATTTAAAAGAATTTCAAAGAATCCAGAAAAGATACCATCATGTTGCTCATGAAGACATGCAAAGCTCACCAGTAGGAACCAGTCATGTGGTCACAGGTTGTTCTCCTGCACATGGAGCAGGATTTGAAGGGGTAACGCACACATGGGGCCATGGGGTTTCACTGACATGACATGACAACAGATGCAGGTTGGTCCAAGAGATCCCCCCTCTTCCACGTCAGGTTGTTCAGGACCACGCTCCCCACCTGACAGAGCCTCCCGCTCCCATTTCCCCATCCCAGCCCCTCCGACCCACCTGTTCTAAAATCCAATAGTCCTTTGCCATTTTTATCTCCTCCAAGCCCCATCCACTTCCCAGGGAGCTCTCAGCCTCCCCTCACCATGCCTCCCTATTTCAGCCATCACATTCATCCTGTACCTGCCCTCTGGCACCTCTCCCACGTTCCCTTTTTAGATTGACAAGACCACTCGAACACCCTTTGGCTGCTGCTCGTGCTCTTGTGTTACTCAGCCTCGTCCCAGGGCACTGCTTTATGGCTCCTTACCCTTTGCTGTTTCTTTTGGCTTCTGCTGTAGCTGCCACCCCTCCACCATCCAGCTCTACACCTGCTTCACACAAAGCGTCTTCCAAATCCTTTTGTCCAACACTTGGACTCCATTGGGGCCCACGCAGCCAGTCCCAGTTTCAGAGAAAAGCCACATGGTCTGCATTCCCGTCTCCCTTGTAATACGCTCCTTCAGAAGAATCAATATTTGTTCTTCAGCATCTCTTGCAAAAACAACGCACAGTAACGTCTTGCGTAATGTACACAAACCATCCCAATGCAGACAGCCAGTACCTAACAGGGATTAACTCATGCTCCAGAAAACAGTGAGCGTAACGCTATACTCAAAGCACATGCCAGGTTGCAGCACTACCGAGAGCCACTAGGTTTTTCTTTTAGAGAAATCTCACCTGAAACACTGAGCAGTGAGTGCAACCCTTGCTTTTAGTTGCAAAGCACTATATAGCCCCAAAACATTTAAATAAAATGACTAAAAGCAGGCCCCAAGAGCTCCATAAAAATCACATCCCTTAAAAGGACACACTTGCTATTCTGTAAATGATAGAATCATTTGAAATCTCAAATAACTTCCTTTCCTCAAGGCGCTAAATAAACGAGAGAAGACGAAGGGGACAAACTACTGTTTAAAAACCTTTAACGTGGTGAAGACCCTACTATTACAGGGTTTTCTAGGAAAGTTTTCAAATTTTATAAAACTTGACTGGGAAACATAATTTACTATGGCACCAAGAAATATTTGTTTACCGGGGAGAAAGTGTTGTACATCTGCTTCTTTTGGAATAAAGGTTTTAATTTCTTGCATACATTGCAAGACCAAAAATGAGTTTCCACATTACATCGCTAAGTAAGTAAGAGGGTCTGTGAGTGAGACCAGAAGTTTAAGCCCTCCCACCTCCAGGTTTTCTATTTGCTCTCTTCTGCCTTTAATAAAGTGCTTCAGACCCAGTTTCCTTTGTAGAAACAAACAGATCATCCATCTCCCCGAGTAAGATTAGGTGTCATCACTTCTCCCTTCTTTGTGAAATAATAAAAGTCATACTGCAGGGAAAAAAAAAAATCTTTTAAACCTTATTCATCCAGGAATAAAACCTGTAACCTTGGATGCTATGTGTGTGCAATGAAAATACACAGTTTCAAGTTACAAAGGTCTGTGATTCACACATCTTTTTCCTATGGATTTAGGATGGAGGGGCAGCAGTTTCTATTCTGGGTTGAAAGGATTCTGCTTCTCATTCATCTTTAAATATAAAACGTATTAAAAGTCCAATTAGAATACTACTATTTTTATTTCCTAATAGAATGGCAACTTACCCTCATTTTTCAACGTGCAGATTAAATGGCTACTTTTAAATGCAGTTTTTAGGACTACTGTCACAAAAACTAAGTTAAAAAGAGGCAGTGGTAATGTTCCTGCAGTCCATTGCTTAACAGATCAGTGAAAGTAGATCATAATCTTATATTATCCTCCACATTTGTTTGCAATCTGAAAGCATATAAGCCTTTCCAAATACACTTGATCTGTTTAGCTTTTATGCAAGGAATCAACTCACAGCTCCCTTGTTAGGACCCACAAACAGGAGTTTTACTTGCAAGGTTGAATGAGATTCTGTGCCTGCCGCTGATGTCTATTTTCTCACGTTATTTAATCTTTCTTCTTCTTCTCATGCTTGCTAATAATTTCAAGTCATCATTTCAAATAAAGCTTCACCATACACGGTCACATTTAGACTGTAAAAGATTGTGATTAACCACTTTGACAGACCAACATTTTTAGCTTGTACACAGCACCCAGCCACAAATGAACAACAAAAATGTTTTGAGTCTTTTTATTTTGAAAATAAATGCTTTATGTACCAGAATCTGTCATTTAGAAACAATACACACACACAGAGACATATACACACACACATACACACCCCCTATTCTACAGTAATTGATGTTTGGGGGTTATTAAAAAGGCAGTAATTGAAAATGCATTTGATTATTCCTTTTGCAGGATGAAATAACTGGTTACCTTTCAGGAAAGGAGCCCTCCGTGGCACAAGCACTTCTGTGATTTCCACCTGCTCTTGCTGATGCTGTTTAACCAGGTTTCCTTCGCTGCCAGCTCTCAAAATCTTTTCACCTAGCCTAATTTTTCGTGATCGGCTGTTAAAATCTTCTTTCCTCGACAAAGGCGATTTAGGAGCCGTATTAGCGGACAAAGGTCGAGCCAAGCGAGAGGGTTTGGACATTCTGCCTGTGCAGGAATGTACCTGCTCCAAAAGCAATTTCTAAAAAAATAATAAAAAAAAAAATCCTTCCCGGCTCACTTTCCAGCAGAGAGGCTGGGGAGTTCGTGTGTGCAGCGCAGCTGGATGTGAAGTGCCGTGCTGCCAGCCCGATCGGTTTTAAACACCAGGCGTTGTTGGGTGGTCACGCAGACAGTTTCCCGGACCTGTGGAATGTAAATGTGTGCTGGGCTAAAACAGACGACTGTGCTCTGGTGCTGGGTCCCAAACGCCCCGTGGGGAGCGGATGCTCTTCCAGGGACCGTCTCCAGCTCCTGGCGTCCACGGAGGAGCAAAGGGGAATGCCCCACCTACGCAGGTACAACGTGAAAAACCACCCAGGCGCGGGGTTACCTCTGTGCGGGGGACCTTCCCGCGTTCCTCTCCCAACCCTCTCGCTCAGACAAATGCTTTCTTGTTCCAGCAGATTTCTTCATTGTGCGCCAAAACCGCACCGCTTCAGCGCTATACGGTAAATGTATGATGTTAAGAATCTGTTTGCCTTTGAGTTGAGCACGGTGGGAGCTTAAATCGGATTAAATGATGCATATTCTCCTACCTTTGTATTTTCTAACTCACCAAAATAAACGAAGGCTTGACAGTGAATATATCATCTCTTTTTGAAAAATGGCCCAGATCCCTTATTGTTACCCAGCATTGCTTAGGAAATAACACTGCACAGAATATTGCCCATTACACTTCCCTCTTTCACTCTTACACCTAAAAAAACCCTGGCCTCTTGCACACTACAGATAACCATGTTCTCTACTGACTCTCCAAAGAAAAAATTCCTGACCCCAGGCTACACTGCTTCCAACCTCAGTTCCTGGGTGCTTTTCTTTGAAAAAGCCTAGGCAAAACCTGACTAACTTTCTCTGCCAGCCCTGTGCTCGTGAATGCTGCCAAGGCTCACAATATTTGGTCACATGGAAAGAAAATTCCATTCACCATAATTCTGCAAACAGCTTCCAAAGGAAAAAAAATACAGTGTAAACCAGAGAAAACATCACAGCTACAGTTACAGTAAAATCTTCACACTGAAATTTAAAATGTTTTCCTCAATATCCCAGGCAACCAGTATCAATAACAGAGTATGAGGGACCATTTTATTTCAAAGCTAGAACAAACATAAGCAAATCAATACTACCAGACCTAAAGTTATTTAGCTAAATAGTTATTTAGGAGAAACACTTAACAAACAAAAAGACAGGAAAACATGACTAAATTATTACGGACATTCCTCATTTTCTGAGATGGCAGTAAAATATTTTTGCATGCTATTTCCATATTCTTTTCAAGAATCCCACATTAAGGAGGTAATTGTTTATGCTTCATCTATAAAGCATATTGTCTATTGCTTTGTTGCCCCATCAAGAATGGGAGAGATTAAGTGCAATACAGCACGCCTTGCCATGATATTGATAACATTCTGCATATTATTTTATCAACACAGTAGGAGCTCTAAGTGTGTGGGACGACTTCAACTCTCAAGGAGGGACTTGACGGACAGGAGAGTAGCTGGGCTGATTAGCAGTGCTCAGGCACAGCAGGTCATGCAGAAGAAGATGGAGAACAGAAACAGGAGCGAAACAAGAAGATGAATGGAGAGTTAATCACGTAACTGGAGTGAGGAAGAAGTGAAGAAGGCAGAGAAAAAGTGAAAGCCTGTGTATGTGAGAGCTCAATCGTACTGAGCCTAAGAAGTACTGTCATGCCCTCTAAATATCTTGGACTGTTTTGCAAACGCTTGTTTTGAAGATCTTCCACTATGATTTCCTTACCAAACACAAATACTCTGTTCTTAAGAAGAGTTTTTAAGCAGTGATAATAATGCCTCTGATACGACACAGACATATTTCAATTCTCCCAAACACAGGGCAATTGTGATACAAAATCCATCTCTGAATGACAACTTCACAATGGTGTTTTGGTTTTCGAGTCAGTACTGCTACAGAGAAATCCTACTGAGATTACTGCACATTGCACATTCACCCAAACTGAGCACCCTTAGCACAGGGTGCTCTTGGAAAAAGCATCCTCATCTGTCAAGCAGGAGTCTAACCAGACGGTCACATTACACGTAAACTTAATTAAATTTAATTTCTACACAAAGCAAGGACATCATGAATTCAAGTTTTTCCTAAGGGTCTCTCTGTAGCAACATAGCAACAAGAGATGGGAAAAGGGAGATGTTATCCATCTGTTTCTGACAGGAAAAGTGCGGCCCTAAGTATGGTCCATTTGGATACCAGGGTGACGCTTCTGCATTGAGACAGCAGCAACATCCTGACTGACATTCATTTTTGACACAGAAGCAGCTCTGTGTCTCACAGCAGAGACAGAGCCATGCAGAAACAGAGTGAGTAAAACATATTCCTCAAACACGTGAAACGCCCGGAGTACTCTGGTCAGTCAAATACAACCATTTGATGACACAAAACTGTGCGGAGTCGCTGACACACCAGAAGGCTGTGCCACCATACAGTGGGACCTGGACAGGCTGGAGAGTTGGGTGGAGAGGAACATAATGAAGTTCAACAAGGGCAAGTGTAGGGTCCTGCACCTAAGAAGGAATAACCCCATACACCGGTACCAGTTGGGGGCTGACCGGCTGGAAAGCAGCTCTGCAGAGGGAGACCTGGGAGTCCTGGTGGACAGCAAGTTGACCATGAGCCAGCAATGTGCCCTTGTGGCCAAGAAGGCCAATGGTCTCCTGGGGAGCATTAAAAAGAGCATGGCCAGCAGGTCGGGGGAGGTCATCCTCCCCCTCTACTCTGCCCTGGTGAGGCCACATCTGGAGTACTGTGTCCAGTTCTGGGCTCCCCGGTTCAATAAGGGTAGGGAACTACTGGAGAGAGACTAGCGGAGGGCTACAAAGGTGATCAAGGGACTAGAGCACCTCTCTTATGAGGAAAGGCTGAGAGACCTGGGTCTGTTTAGCCTGAAGAAGAGAAGACTGCGAGGGGATCTTATCAATGCTTATAAATATCTAAAGGGCGGGTGTCAAGAGGATGGGGCCAGACTCTTTTCAGTGGTGCCCGGTGACGGGAAAAGGGGCAACAGGCACAGACTGGACCACAGGAAATTCCATCTGAACATAAGGAAAAACTTCTTTACTTTGAGGGTGGCAGAGCTCTGGAACAGGCTGCCCAGAGAGGTTGTGGAGTCTCCTTCTCTCCTCTCTATTCAAAACCCACCTGGTCGTGTTCCTGTCCAGCCTGCTCTAGGTGATCCTGCTCTGGCAGGGAGGTTGGACTAGATGGTCCAACTATGTGGTCCGAAGGTCCCCTCCAGCCCCTACTGTTCTGTGATTCTGTGATTTTCAGTAATATCTTGGTGCCTGAAGAGCAATCAGGTGCCTAACGGCATTATGTCATGTGAGGAGAGGCTGTTCAGCCTGGAGGAGAGAAGGTTCAGGGGGGTCTTATGTGTGTGTATAAATATCCGATGGGGGAGTAAAGGAGATGGAGCCAGGCTCTTCTCAGTGGTGCCCAGCAACAGGACAAGAGGCAATGGGCACAGACTGAAATACAAGAAATTCCATCTAAACATAAAAGAAAGCCTTTTTTTTTTTTCAGTGAGGGTGGTCATACACTGGCACAGGTTGACCATAGAGGTCATGAAGTCTCCATCTTTGGAGATAATCAACATACAGCTGGGCATGGCCCTGAGCAACCTGCTGTAGCGATCTCCAGAGGTGCCTTCCCATCTCAACTGTTCTGCTATTCGGATTATCAAAATATATTCAAAGCCTATTTATAATATGGATGCCTCAATATCTTTAAATCTGTCCAACAATAGATGCCCAACCTTCTTTCTTCGAAGTCCCAGCAATTAAACTATCCCATGCCCGAGTGCCACTTCTGTGAGGATTCATCTCCTTCCCAGTCATTACTCCCTTTTAGTCTCTTGCTGCCTGTGGCACAGCATTCTCAAAAAACATCTTATTTGTTCGTTTGTTTTAGAGGCTCTGAGATGTGAAGCTGGTGATTCCAGCCATGAGCACTGAGCCTCTCAAAAAAAACCAAAGAAAAACAAAACAAAAAAAAACCCCAAAAAAACCCCAAAACACCCCGAAATACAATCCCAGGTTGCTTAGCTGATTGTGGTTTGGGTTGGATCTAGACACAGTAAATTACTTCACTCATGGGATGAAACAGCAGGAGAGCATCTGGCCCAGGGTTGCTGCCAGCTCCTCATCACCCACATCGCTACTGCACGGGTCCTCTCCCCACCCCAGCTCCCCTGAAGCTCTGGGCTCCCCCGACCACGGGGCACGTCCCACCCCATCCTCCACAGGTTCCTCATGAAGCTCCCCAGGCAGCAAGGCTTTCATCAGCTCTCAGGCTTTCTGAAGGCCCAAGGTACTCTTTTGAACGACTTAAAAAAAACCCACAAAACCCAACAACAACAAAAACTAAAAAAAAAACCAAAACCAAAACCAACAAAACAAAGAAAAGAAAAGCCCTAAACAAACCCAACCCCTTTTCCCTTAGACTTCAGATAACCGACTTCAACTAGGTAGAGACATCATATTGATGTAACATACCATTAAGTAAAAACTAGTTCAGTTTGTCAGGTTTTTGTGAAGCACTGCAGGAAGTTTTCTAGTGCTTTGGGTGAATGAATAAACTCTGTCACTGCCTCACGTAGAAGAAATTGATATTAAGGGACCAACAGTGCAGTCTATGCTGTTGAATAATCACATATACGTAAACACGTAATATTTTTAGAATACCATACACTTTCCATATGCTGTTTAAAACAATGTTCTATTTATTAGTTTCAAAATACGAGTCTCCTCTTTCCTCCCTAGAAAATAAATTACTGCTGAAATATGACAACAAGAATTTGTTCAGAGTTAGCTAACAGAAGGCATTTTTACCGTAGCATATTAAATAGGTTATTATACTGCTATTAACTTAAGTAACGTTTGTGCCCCCTGGGATAAAAGAAACACGTCTAGAGATGTTATTAATCCAAACAAAGCATTTGCAAAGCTTGAAAATTCCTTTTTTGGGCATCCATGAGGTTCTAGTTTACATTCGCACATAAAGAGCTGGGGAGGGGAGAGGATCCCTCGCATGCGAACCAGGAAAAATTGGTAGCTGATGCCACATGGTTTAGGATGCGGTATTTACTCAGCCTCACCAAATTCTTTAGCCTGCAACTAGCTAAAGAAGAGAGAAGCATGCATATACAAATATTTCAAATCCACCAGACTGTTTCTAAACTATCGAGAGGCAGCAACTGCTACACGAGTAAATGGAAGTTGCAGGTGCAGAAGTTAAAACCGTAAATTAATGAAGTCTTCTCTTTACAAAATTGAGCAAGTAACCAGATGGCATAACATTTTCAGCATGAAATGAGAAATAAATGTATAGGCACCAAAAGAACAAGATCCGTGATGAAAACAATTTCAGATGCAAGTCACAGATAGGTATGTAATGTGATAAAAAAAAAGTTTAGCGCTTCACAGCGGTACATTTTCTAGTAACTGAAGCATGCAAAATTAGTGACAAGTTAATTTTGCAGATGTTAAAGCTTTCTTAGAACTATGTGCCAGTGCTTTATTTTTCCATATATGATTTCTGAAACAGTTGCATAATACAGAAGGTGCTTCATATTCAATACATTGAGACCCATTTTAAAACATTTCACACAAATCTAAAAACATTCTTCCCGGAAAAATAAGCCATGCAAAAGGAACCCAGTCAGTCATTCAATGACAGGTGAATCCCCCAACAGAAAGCAAGCTGTAATTATGGCAAGTCCTGTTACTCTTTAATATGGTCTTAAAAAGAAAAGTCTGTTAAGGGTCCTGCTGTAATATAATAGCTGCCTAGAAGATGCTATAATTAAAGCAGAGTTGTCATTTCTATCAGGAAAACCTGTTCCAGAGATTTACTACTCAGCCATAAAAATTTAATCTCAGCTCCAAGACTTAAAAAAAAAAAAAAAATATCAAAATCAGAAAAACCCCCTTCAGGTCTAGTTTAATTCCTTTTCTTCAAGTTTTAGAAAATTGAACCATAGCAAAACCTTTCTTAAAGATAGAAGACTTTACAGCTGTGGAATCTGAACACCTTATTCTGCCCCAAAACCAGAAATACCATCAGCATTTCAACATCACCATCATCAGGCAGAATGAATTTTCTTTATTATTCTGTCACTGCTGCATCTTACCTGTGGCTTTGGTTCAAGATCTTCAAAGTTCTGTATTTGCCTGAGTAGAAAGGTCTGTGGCCTACTAATAAAGCGTTTACACATATTGAACTCTATCACGCTTACCGTTTTTCTAAACCAGTATAATTACATCACTACCAGCCCTCATCTGGTGTTGTTCTGTCCTCGGGGTGCCTCTTGATGACCGCACTTGGTTCCCATCCCCACCTGAAGGGTTACACGAGCCTAAGCATGCTGGCACACACCTAACTGCATCCACCCCTGGAAGGACGGTGCAGACGAACAAAGCAGTGGGACATTCGCGTGCAAATGCAGCCAGTAACTTTGAACTATTTGCCAAGATTGTTCCTAAGATTTCCAATTAGTGCCAACTGCGTTGGCAGGCTTGGGTACATTATCCTGATGAGATGATGTTAATCACTAGGCAGTTCCAGAAGGAGCAATCAGCTGTGAGCAGCTGCCCATGCAACTCATAACAAATACTTTTCTTTTTGCAGAATGTTACCTTTTTCTATACATCAGCCACTCACAGAAGAATACTAAATCAAATGATTTATTCTGTATGTAAATAACTACTAAACTCTACCAAACAGTGTTCTGTGATTTGGCTGATCTTGGTGCTATACTGGTTGGCTGCAATGGCTAAAAGAGCTGAAATTTACACAATCTTGGTTCGCAGTTGTTTCACTTGTTCTGATGTTTTAATAAAATCAGATAAGAACTTACGTTCAATACGTTTATAAAGGAATACCCCTTAGCTAAAAATCAAAGCAGATCATTACCGTTATTACTTTATTATTAAATAACATATGAATACTGACTTCCACATCTGCAGTTATTTCACATTAGATTCTTAAAGCATTTTAAAGATGTGCACAAAAATATCTTTTGTCAAATTTATAGCATTAGTAGTTTTTCAATAAAAGAGAAAAGCATTGAAGTTTCAAAATCTCTTCTGAAATTATGTAAGTGAAGCTAGGGCTGACTTAGTCTTTAAGGCCACTATAAAAAGGAGAGGGAGAGAAGCAACACGAAACACTACACTGACATTTTACTCTGAAGAAAATGTTAGTTTCAAATGTTAGTTGCTAATCTGTTTTAGCATATCTGCAGCCTTCTCTAGCTTTTTGTACCATCATTTTCAAATGACCACCTCTTAATAAAAGAATAACCTTTTAAAGAGCTCTAACACATCAAAAATACAACACGGCGAGCTTAAAGTTTTACAGAAGATAAAATATGCCTTCCAGAAAATCAGCCCATGCAATGGTTTGAATGAAATCTTGGAATGAAGAAAAAAGGAAACAGGTAGGAAGCAGGAACAGACGGGATATGCCGGGACACAAACGCAAACCTTAACTGACAGAATCCTGCCCATATGGGCAATGCATAGATAAAATGATTTAATTGTTTCAATATTCCTCTCTTACCCTGAAGTTCTACATCACCCATATGGGCCAAAAAATAGGAAAAGTAAGCAGACACCTGGAAAGATATTTCTTGGTTTCAATCTACCCATACTTGTAGAGACTAAATGTTCTGAAATCTGGAGATTTTATGCAGAAGACTTAATATCCTGCTTTGCATATTTGATGATTCATTACCTTATTTACATAAATGACAACAAATGGTCCCAATTACTAGCACTTAAGTCTGAAAAGGCTGCAGCACAGAGCATGCTTTAGGAATGCAGCAATTGCTGTTTTCTTTATTTCTGGCATATATTTGGGGTGGTGTCCAGGTTACCCCGATGGCTCCTCCAGCCTCTATCATTAGGTATTGCTCATCAGGAACATAAAGGGAAAATCCAATACAGTGATCAAACAACAGACAATAGTAGATGGCAACGAAGCAAAGAGGGCAGAAATAGTAGTCTTTCCAGCCAAGAAAAACCTTGAAAAGAACCGATAACTCTACCATTAAAACAGAGGGGTCTATGAAGTACGTTATTAACAAGCCCAAACTATTTTCTGCCTGGAAAACTGAACTGGAGGCGATGCCAAGTGCAATATATAAACATAAAATCTCATTTGAAAAAAAGCTCAATAGCCATTTGTGAAAGCAGGTTAACACAAGTTAAAATAAAGAGGACACTGCATCACTATCATTTCCACCAAAAACCACTAACGAAACTGGTAAAACAATGTTTTGAATGCATACTCTATTTACCAAAGAGCACTATTACGACACTATTTACTACACCAAACAATGTTCTGTGATCTGTCTGTTCTTGATGCTATATTGGTTGGGTGTAATGACTAAAAGAGATTAAAATATACAGTCTTAGTTCACAGTTGTTTCAATTGCACTGATGTGTTAATCAAATAAAATAAAAATTTAACTTCAATACGTTCTTGATTGATCTTTAAGGGTTAAAACAAAAATGATGCTGTAAGGACTGCTACATAAAGAACAGATAGATACATGTACTTCAAAATACATACAAACCATGAGGGACGGAAAGAGAATAGGCAAATAGAAGAACGGGAAGGAGAACAGTAACTCCCCTCCAGTGAGCCCTCCTGCGCTAACAGGCACCAGTCTGTTACCAGGGAGGCTTCAGCAAGTCTGACCTGAATTCCTTGCGCTGAAATACAACCACCAAATCTACCATGTTATTATATGAACCATAAAATAAACAGAATAATTCAGAAGCTATTAAAAATTAATGTTATAAATTCTGAGAGCAACTCTTCATAATGTCCCCCATTTTAATGGTCCTTAAAACGCCTTTCAGTGAAAAGGCTTGTATGGGGGGAAGTCTGGAGTAACTTGGGTCAAGAAAATCAGGTTTCTCACCTCAATAAAGACTCCTTTGAGGGGGAAGAATAGGATCCGAGTAACTTCCATATTTAACATTAGAATAAAGTGGGTCTTTTCAATTTCTGCTGGCCTTTAAAGACCAGTTTGTAAATTATTTACTCCCACATCAACATTAAGTTTTGCAACTGGGAATTCAAATAGCTCCCAGATAATGCATGAACCTAAAGAAAACTACTGCCGCCTTCTTTACATATAACAACTCTGCAATGCTAACAGCCATTGAACAGTAAAAATGGAGGCAGCAACCACACAGCTAGCTTCAAGCAAGTAACCCCCCCAGGTCTAAAGAGGAGACCTTAATTAATGTATCTTTCACATATGGCGATGTCTTCAACTGAATAAAATATTCTCAGTCACTTGCTAAGTAGTGTGACGCACATCTTAATACCTTTGAAGAGCGGTATTATACAGCAACAGAAAAAAAAATAAAATTAATTAAGAGTGGTTTGGAACATTTTCTGCCTAAACTTTTCCTCCCAAGCTTCCCTGCAATTTTCTCCAGCACAAACAAATTAGCCGTCTTCTTCCACTAGCAGCAACTACCTCTGTTCTTCTATTCTGCAGCTAATAAGACCGCAGTCACTTATCCCTTAGTAACACCAATTTCATTCTAGTGATTAAATCCACCCATTTAGGGTTCTACACTCAAACATAATTGCACAGGTAATTTTAATTAGGCAGAACCTAACCACAGAACAAGAGTCTGGTCCAGATTCAGGATTTAATGCTGTACTTTCCAAGTGCACTATGGCATATTTAAATTATCTTACAGTATCTGCTATACTATACATCAGCCTTGGTCCCAGCTCTATCTCAGCCACCAGACTCTGCAGATAGAGTTGTTCCTTCGGTTGTTCTTCCCATTTATTTGACTGAGCATCAAGTTTTACTGTGCTAACTATGCTACAAAGCCTGTCAAAAAGGAAGCGCTGCAGTTTGCAGGGTGATATCACCCATCAGGCACACCTGGGATGCGATGGGGAGCCCTGGCAGGTGCCTGGACAGACAGCAGGGGAAAGAAGCCAAGATTCAGCAATCAGAAAGCAGAGATTAGGATAAAAGAAAGAGGGGGGAAATTCTGCCAATTACCATGGCTGTACCACATCAGGCATATTTTCAAGTAGGCGAGAATATATGATGACAAGTTGCTACAGAAATGGGTTCTGTGGAAATGCGAGAGAGGTGTCCACCTGCTCGCTCACAGGAATGCAAGGAGCTGCCCTGGGGATTTCCCTCATGGAGCAGCTTCGACCCTCTCCCCTTTCCAAATGCCTGACAGAGCGTTAGGGGAGAGGCCCCCTTCACCCCTCCATCCCCGGCAGAGCACAGCGCCGAACGAGCCTCAGGAGCAGTCCAGGTCAGCACAAAATTCACTTAAAACTATGCTCAGGTGACACACAAATGTGATCCCCTGAAGCCTGCTTGGCCACAGTTGTGATTACCATCCATTATTTCCAGAAAGTTTATAATTGGATAATCTTTTTTATTTTGGTGACTATGAAAAAACAAGGTCAAATTTCGACATGGCGCTAATGGACACATGCAATCTGCAAAGCACAAATCTCACGTTGGCTCTCTGAGAGGTAAAAAAACCAACCACTCCACCCTGAAACCTTATTTAAGACACTTTTCTTTATAGCTAATGCTATTAACGAATCAGTGTGTTATTTTACCGATGGCCCATAAGATCCTATTAAAATCATAAATATACCAGTTAGACTTCAGGAAACTGTGGGGTTTTACTCATTTCTAAAAAAAATATACACTATTGATGAGAAAAAAAACTTTCCTAGCAATACAAACAACAGAGCGGCAGGCTAGAGTGATGGTGTACTTCAGGGTGATTTGTACAGTGAAAACAACAGGTGCAGCTGGCTTTTTCCAAGCATAAATCTTTCCATTTGCAAGCTAATAGTAGGCTGCCAATTCAATGTATGCCTCTGTAGTTTATGTTACATAGAAGGATTTTTTTTTTAAAGTTGCATAATTGTCACAGAAGTTTAATTTTAGACGAATGAAGAATTCAAAGAACAGTTAATTAAACATTCAAAAGCGATCTGTTATTAATTTAGAGGGGAAATGCCCATTCCATTCACAGAATAGCAATTAGGATAAGGGATAAATCAATACGTTTGCATTTATCAATTACTGTTATTCACCAAGCAGAATTCAGGAACTTTGATAAAGAATCTTCAATTCCTTCAGTCCTTAATTACAACTCATTAACTTTTCATTAACTTCAAGCTTAGTAAAAAGCAACAGCAAGTCTTTGATGGTACCACTGTTGGCAGTGCCCCACGTTAGATGGTTTTGTGAAAGTTATTTGTGTTTAGACGGTTATGCCACTGCTGTATCACAGCAACACATCAATCAACGATAAGAAAATACCTCATGCCTCTTCATTTAAATTGAATCTTTGTACACTTTAAAGCTTTGCAGTAACTTTTAAGATAACACATAACACCACTCGGACTCTTAAAAAAGGGAGAGTGAAGTGTGAAAGACATGCAGAGATTATTGAGGAATGCCCGCACTGCAAACGCGCAGCCAAACTGTATCTAGATGAGGTTTAGTGAGCCCTGAGTGGAGGGGGGTGATTCCTCCCCTCAATCTCCTGGCCATGCCCCTGTTTATGGGGCCTGGGGCATTGCTGTCCCTCGCTGCCACCAGGACTTGGGGGTCTGCAAGGGGCTCTTCTTTCCGAGAGGCAGGACTGGGTGTTTGACACTGCTGAATCTCATCATGTCCCTCTTGGGCCCATCCCTCCAGCCTGTCCTGGTCCCTCGGGATGGCAGCTCTGTCCCTGAGGTTCCCCCAGCTGGGTGTCCTTTCCAAACTCAACAGGATGCCCTCCATCACCTCCTCTAGGTCCTGATGGACAGGTTAAACACAACAGGTCCCACACGAGTCCGAGCGGGACCACCCTGCCACCAGCCCGCACGCAGAGCACAGCATGAACCACCACCCCTGAGCCCCACCATCCCACCATTGCTTCACCCACGCTGACCATGACCCAACATAAGCACAAAAATACTGTGGGAGACAATGTAGAATGACCTTTTAAAATCAAGATAAACAGTGTTGACAGCTATACCCTTATCCCCAAATCCACTCATTCTGCCACAGAAGACAGTTGGGTTGGTTGAGCATAAATACCTGGCTACAGAACTCAACAAAATGAGCAAATACATGTCTCCCACGGTAACGACAGATAGATAAGAAAAATGGAGGAAACGATGAAAAATCAGGCCAGGCAAAGATATTTTTTTACCCAAAAGCTTATGAACATTTTTACTATTGATTCTGGTAGGACAAAAATTCCACCTGAACAAAAACTTCTGAGATAGGCAGGCAGAAGCATACGGACAAACCACTTTTTTGTTTGGGCATTTGACTCAGTTATGATTATGAAACTTTTTCATTTAAACTAAAGGTGACACAAGAAATCAGTCTTTAATGGAGCTATCACAATAATAAGCACGAAAGCTGTAGAAGGAGAGGATGAATGAATGAGCACTGCCCAGGACCAGCTCTTTACACACCATTATGTATTTTCAGAGACATTTTAAGGCTAGAGTGCAAACTTAAACATGTCAACAGACAAAGAGGAAGCGAATTTTAAGCACTAAGAAAAAAAGAATAAGTCCTCTTGTGAAGAGAACAAACTATTTGGTATCCATTTTAGCTATAGTAATTTGAAATTATTTTTTTCCTTCTTTCCTCCAGCAGCTGATGTAACTTCTGTCTATGTTAAATGAGAGTATTATTCACTTCAATTGAGTGAATCACAGTTTAAAAAACCACAAAAATTGTATAGACCTTATATAAAATAAGGATGCACTTAAACTAATGTAACATGACAGTATTTTTATTTTTCTGAAAACAGATTTTCCATTATTTATGGACTTATTTAAATGCATTGCATATTAAAGTAATTTCAAAAAGATTTTAAAATGAGACTTTTACTATTAGAGGAAAGACTCCCGTTACACAACTTCCTAGTTGTGTACACAACATTACACAACAATCCTAGACCAGGATCAGATACCAGATGATAAGCAGTTTTGTGTGGTTGTGGCTTTGTCGTTATTGGTGGATGGGCTAGGTTTTTAAGCTGATGATGTAATCTGGACTGTTCTGGCATCCTTGTTTTATGCATGAGTATGAGAAAAAAAAATTGCTATTGAGAAAAAAACAGCTATCGCCCATAATTCATAAAATGTGTAGATTTTTCAAAAGGTTGATATTTTGCTGAAAATGGAATTCAAACATATTAAACTGGCTACAGTTTCTGCACTATGTGGAATGATATTTCTTCCACAGAACCACAAGAATCTCTTTTTTTAAAATAGTAGTTCTCTATAGAATTTATTCAAGAGGTATTCTTATTTTGCCAGAAGCATGGAATCACAAGTGCTTTGAACCTTTGTATGTTCAGTGGTTAGACTCTGCAAGTTTTACAAATGCCTTGTTGAACTATGTAGTATAAGAAGGTTTCAAAGCATACATATATGGCATTATTAAAAAATGTGGTCAGATGTGATTACCATTAAAACTTTACCAAAAAAGAAAAAAAAAAAATCAAGAGCAAGTGGAGCTTATTTACTTATTTCTCAAACTAAACTGCAAGCATGACGTAAATTGTCAAATTCCCTACGTTGGAACCAGCCGTAACCACCAAACGTGTCTGAGCAGCCACATGCCATAAGTAAGGTTCACTGGGGCAGGAAGGAGGTTTATAGACCCCTGACTCACAGAGCAACATCTGAACGACAAATTGGTTTCTAAACGAGTATGTTGTTGCTTTTGTAAGCGTGAAGTTTTACATTATACATAGCTCATAGTGCAAATGTTGACTGCTGAAACGCGAGATCTGCTTTTCTCCTTTCTCCTAGACAGACCCAGATGTTGCATCTAACCTTCAAAGCAATCCATAAAATGTTAGATCCCTCTCTTAGTGGCCACCTTCCCACCCGCCTGGCTGGTTTAACTGGTTTACCCTGAATTCACTTGAACACTAGATGTAA
The DNA here is from genome assembly GCF_964199755.1 of Larus michahellis. NCBI lineage: Eukaryota > Metazoa > Chordata > Aves > Charadriiformes > Laridae > Larus > Larus michahellis. Next base: position 20,264,058 of record NC_133897.1, read on the forward strand.
CGAAAGCAAAGCTGAAGGACTACTCGGCAATGGGCCTCTGTTTTCTCCATAGCCCATAGTTTCATCAAATTAGATATAACATCGGTCTGTTCCCTAAGTTAACCTTAAACAGTCATTAACTGCTTTACACCGTGATTTTAAATTTCTTTTCTCACTGAGTGCCGCAAACCATACATGCTTTCTCTACAGACACCAGTCTTTGTCCAGACAGATAAACTCTGCAGCAAAGTGAAGATCATCCAAGAGTATGAGGAAGACATACAATAAAGGTAACATAAAAATATTATTATGAACACTGTATTAATTCACTGTCTCATTTATTCCTATGCTACATGCACATCTGCACAAATATACAATGCCACAGCATTTGGATCCAGTTTGTTGCATTATACACAGAACTTTGCTCAAAACCTATGTGGCCCATGGGATTTTTGTTCTGTTCTTCAGGTGTCAGCAAATAACAGACAGACAGAATTGATCCGCTGGATCTTTGCCTGAAATGCATACTTACAGTCACCTCAATAAAATATACAATGCCGTACTTGCGAGTAAATCTATGAGCCAGATCAAGTACTTTGGGGTATGGAGCTGAAGCATGTGTTTTCTTCTGGCATGAGGCACCTTCTAAATTCTTCAGATTTTTTTACTTCCCCTGCAATAAGGGGTCCTCACAAGTCCAGTACAGACAGAAGGGCATGAGGCTCCTGCCACAGGTTTGCAGACTGCTTTCTGCGCCATCAGGGCAGCAGCAGACCAGCAACATCTGGTGTGTCCAACCACTTCTTGGTACTTCATTTGCACCCTTTCCTTTTTTACCAGGTCATTAGAAATAACACTGACAGTAAAAACACTCTGCAAGTTTAGCATCACGACTTTTGGCAAGAATATCAGCGCTGTTCCATAATGAACCGCCATAGAGGCCATGCTGACAAACCGGAGCAAAACTCGGCTCCTACGAGCTGTCCCCAGGATCATGTTTCCCCACTAAACAGCTGTCTTCAATCACAAAAACGGCACATTCTTTTTCGGCATTATTAATCTTATGAAAAATGGTCATTTTCCTAGTGGTTTGACATATTCCACGTGGCTGCTCAGCAGCATCTTATATAGATGGTCATTTAAACCCCTTTTCACAATAAATGCCATATGGGAAGGTTGGAGAAACAGGTGATGTTCAGTTTGAGCCAAACTAGTGCTACTTTGACTGCAGCGCTCTGATGAAAATGGGACTGAACGCACACTATCAGCTCCTCATTCCCACCCACTGCACTGCTCGCATGGGCGGCTGGTCTGTGGTGGAGGATGGATGAGTCACGATGCAGCATCACTACTGAAAACACGTAGCCAGATACACCAAAGTAAGGGCCTGCCAACTTCCAGAATAGGCAAGAATTTTCAAGCAAATGAAAATTTCTTGAGATGGTGCAGCAAGAAGAGCGAGCTACATTTTTTCAGGTGTTCCAAAAGAAAGGAGAAGTAAAGACTGCCATGGAAAAGAGAGGATTGCATTTCCAGGACAGCACTTGTTTCATTAGCATGGAATCAAAACCTGCAGCCCCAGCAAACGCACCGTTTACTTTGAGGCCGCTTGCTTGATACCTGTCATCACTAGATAGTACCATATTTGTTATATTTCAGGAACTCCAGGAGTGAAAATGCAATTCACGTATTACACAAAAATATGAGGAAAAGGAATTTTCATCCAAATACAACTCAATGTTTTTTGTCTATTAAACAATTTAAAGGAAGACTCCAGAGACTGAAGCTTCCTAAAAGATCACATCAGACAAAACTGGAAGAAATTTTCCTGCAGCAGACAGGCAGAACAAAAAAGAGAGTGAGGAAGCAGAAGTAATGTGAAACATTTCAAATCATGAAGAAAACATGAACTGTAAGTTAGATCATAGAATCATAGAATAGCCTAGGTTGGAAGGGACCTTTCAGATCATCTAGTCCAACCATCAACCTAACTCTGACAAAAACCATCACTAAACCATATCTCTAAGCACTATGTCTAGAACTCCAGGAGGCTGTCAAAGAGCACCAATTAATTTACTTTTCCTCATGGGTAAATAACAAAAAAGTAAAATTTCCAGATACAGGAAAGCAAATGTATCATTGTACGTACAGAATGAAATTGGGCATAACAAGTACTGAGTTTTCACTTGATGCAATCAGCTCAAATTGGTGGTCTGCCACATCTCCTGATCGCACAGAAAGTTTCTTTTAAAAAATCAGGACATCATCTGGTATTTCCTATCTATCCCTATGAAGTGCACAGAAATATAAGATAATGACAAAGAAGCCATAAATCAGTGAAAGGTGTCTGCATGGTCCATTATCTTCTTCAGAAGTTTCACACGATGTTCTGTTTATTAATAAAAACTGCAGCTCACCCTTGAGATGAAACCAAAGATGAAAGCAAATTCTTGTCTAACTGCTCAATCACAACCCTGAAGGCAAATAAAGGCTTTCTTCCCAGCCTCCACAGCCTTTAAAGTGACTTACCCTGAGTATGTTCTGAGTTGTTATTCTGACTTCCATGAGTATGTTCATGATGCACTGTTTAGCACATTCTCCTCAACGATGGTTCAGGCAAGCCTTGTACATTGGCATGTCTTTGCTTTCACGTCACATGAGGAAGAGGCGGGGATACCTCCTCAGTTTGGCTGGTTTTTAAGGAATAAGGAGGAAAGCCTGATACAAGTCAAGACACCACGAGTTTGCAAAATCTTGACATTTTCTGAACTAACTGAACAGGAACTGAAACAATCAAGAAAACAGGTGGCGATGTTCTCCCCCCTGCACAGTGCTTCACACTGGGCAGACTTACGAAGGTGCCAAGAAAACATTTAGTCAAAAGCTACAGCGCTCCTTGAGGTGTTGAGACAGGCTCAGGTCTTCTTCTGATGGCTGCTAGCATGAACTGAGGCTCCTTCAGCTCCTAATTTACACAATTAGAAGGTCTTGAGCACAACCTTATCCAAAGCCTATTCTGATTTACTCCCACTAGGGTTGACTCAGGTCAGTCAAGTTGAATACATCAATTTAAAATCCAGCTTAAATCACAAGCGAAAAATACCTCATGTTTTGTCTACCGAAAAGACTGGTATCTGATTTTCAGGACACTCAAATCTGCTTAAGAGTAACTTCTTGTAAAGTGGCATTAGGAATGCAAAATACAAGTCCTAGAAAATAATTTTAAGAACAATTGAAATGAACAATTTTATCAGCAAAGCAAAAAATAACTTACAGGCTCCTTATTTTCCCCGCTCCTTATTCTTCTTGGAAACCAGCAGCTCTAACCAATAATGTCATTACTGCTGAGTTATTACCAGAAGTCATTAGCAGAAGTCACTCCTTGTGGACGAAATCTGTTTATATTACCCACACTCAAACGTTACAATAGCACAGGTACCTCACAAAGGGGTTTGCCTGTTTCTATGGTTTGTTTTGTAGATAACACACTTTCTACGTACTGCTTTGGGATCAAACGGATGATATGGAGCCCTGACAATAACTCTGACACTGGTCTGCAGCCTCTGTGACTTAAAGTCAGTTAAAAAAAACAGGGCTGAGGGTCATAGTAACATCAGGTCAAGTCTCCTCTGAGCACATGCAGCTGATCGTACAGCACCCAAATCCCAAAGGACTCAATACAATATAGCCTCATGGCCAATGTGGTGTAGTGGAACACATTATTGCAGATACTAAGCCTCTTCTTATTCTAACAGAGTGACGCCCGTTTAAAGACGGAGTTAAGCAATGAGGTGGCCCAAATGTGATCACCCCTGTCCCTGAGTTTGCTTGATCTCTGCCTCCCCAGTAACAGCCGGGCTCCTTCCAGCCTCATTTCACTCCCTTTTCCACTGGTTCACTTGACAGAGACTGGAGAGAGTCACAGACACCCACAGATCCTACCCAATACCCCTGCAGATCCTCCGATAAGAATAAGCTGCGGGGCCCCTCCATAGAGAGCTGCTTAATTAACCCTTTCCTTACGCCACCAGCGCCAGGGCTCATGCACTCTGTCACAGACACTCAGGGTAGACTTAAAAGGTTGCTTAACACTCAACTCCCAGTGACCTCAAAGGAATCTGCAAATACTTATTGTTTCTGACAGGCCATGTATTTAGATTGATAAACACAACCCTGTCAGATGAAAAAAGAAGTTTCTATTTTCATTTCACTTAAAAAGAATGAAAAGCATTCAGCATTTCTTGGTGCCAAGTTTAGGCACTTTAATTTTAAATTTCGGCTGAAACACTCATTAAAGTCATCTATGTCACCTTATCTTTTCCACCCAGACAGCTCCTTTAGTATCTGTCTTTAGATCTTTACCTCTTTAACCATTGTTTGTATTCAAACTAATTTTGTATTCAGTATCTTCTCTCCGTCAGGTGACTTACTGAGCCTAGTTTTGTCCTACCTGTGTAAGAGACAGTTTTTCACATACGAACACAGCCTTTATATAATCTGCTGCTGAAGAAATGAGTAAAGACAAACACGAAAAAAAATGCTTAAGCTGAAAAATAAAGAATATTTAATTGCATGAAACAACCTGAAATAGACAAAATAAATTTTGTTTTTACAGAAAATACCTTTCTACTGCAATGTTGGTGGGATTTTTTTTAAACAATGTGAAATAATTTGCTTTAAAGAGGGGTCTGCAGATATGCTTAGCTAAAGTAATTGACAAAGTGGCTCTCACAGTGTGAGTGCTCCAATAAGTGCGTGCACAATGGGATAAATTCGGCTATAAACTAACAATTAAAAAATTAAACAATTAATTCAGAATATGATGACCAAGTTTATTAAGAGTCTGTGAGTAGCACTGCAGAATCCATCCCGCTGCACTGACACTACCTAAAACCCGTGTGATGTTCTGCAGTCATCTGCAGTCACAGTATGGTGTCCCAAAGTCATCTCAGAGGTACAGGAAAATAAAAAAGTTACGCAGTAATGTCCTTCTCTCTATCAGGACGTTAATGGAGTGTGAACTATATCAAATGAGCACAAGGAAGAACATTTGCTGCAAATTTTACTCAACAGCAGTTCAAGCTATCATACATCAGGAAATGAAAATAAGAGGTGAAGAGTACATATTTTATTATTTCAACAACCTACTGTACTAATGGAATAAAAACCTTTCCTCATAAAAAGCCATTAGTCTGTGCTGACCGTACACTTTCTCTCTGCCCAAGAATGAACAGATACACAGCTGAGTCTACTTCAGTACCTAGAAAATGGATTGTCAGTTGAAAACAACTAATATTCTTCCACTATATTTCACAGACTTGTTTTACAGCTTCTATTTTATGACTCGCAGGTTAAAACCAAGTTCCTACAGTATGTGAGAATTTTTTGTTCTGTGACCTTGAACACTACAGAAGTTATCAGACATTTTTTGACAAACTTTCATAACATCTGCAGCTACAATGTATGTCTATCCTGTCTTTCAAGAATACACATTGATGCTATTGAGCTGCTTATCATATCAATTTTAAGGCAGCAAAGTAAATGCTCTTCAGCAAGAAAAAATAAAGGTAGTAATAAGGAACGGGTGTTCAGATTTACCAACTCACAATACAACATGTGTTATGTGCATGGGCTTTCGGGTAAGATCGTTGGACTTTCACTTACAACACCTTAAGTTCGTTGTTCAAAAGGCCGATGGAATAATTTCTGGATTACATGCAGTTGCTGAAATTTTTAAGTAAAGTAAAACTCTTACAGCTGTATAAATATTATTAAAGTATATATGTTACTCATACACATTTATTTTTTCTCATGTGGACTCTCAGACCACCAGAGGACTCTGACTTTGTACAGCTCTAGAGTCAGACCAACAGCATTTCATGCAGGGATAAGAATTCAAGTTTAAGGATCCCTTTGCTAACCTGGGCCATGCAAGTACTTTCTTGCTCCTTCCTTCATGACAAACATAAATAAGGTTGTGTGCAGACATTCTACGTAAAGGTTAGAGTAGGGACAGCCACTATGGAGTAGCCCTGCTATTTGCGTTGAAGTCTTATCAGTGATTTTTTTATCAGGAGGGACAACTGAATATATTCTTATTGCTCCCATATAACATCCATCTACACTGTAATAGACACAGAATCTTCATCAACTTTTCCCTTCTCCAGTTCTCCTTTTGATTTCTGTCCTTTCTCTCCCTCCTTTCTCACAAGGACTCAAATACCCCTGTATTCTTCTAAATAACTTGAATCTGATATTTGCTACTGCCCTTTCCTGCCATGTGCTCGATCCCGCTCCCCTTCGCACAACACGTTCCCACTTTCCTTTGGAAGCCCAGGTCTTCCCCTCCACCTGCAGCAGCTGCTGTTCAACACGGCACCGAAGAAAATGCCTGTCCCCCTATACAGAGCCCGTCTCTGTTTTACTTGTTAAAGAGAGGAATTACATAAAAACAGGGAAGTTAGCTAAAAGAAAACCTAAGAGAGCAATTAAAAGACTAAAATTATTGCATGTGCCAGGACACTCTAGGAAAATACCACATAAGAAAGCCACAGTAATAGCAGAGCATGAGAGTAAAAAGCACCAAACCCAAACAACAAAAGCAGTCTAATAGGCCTCCCCACTCCTTCATCTCCCAAAGACAGTATGAAGAAGAGAGCAAAGAAGGTTGTCGGACAGGAAAAGTATTCTTCTAAAGAGAAACCATGTCCAAAAAGGAAAACAGAATTCATGAGCGGGAAAGGAAACGATTATACGAGTCTCAGCAGCCCAATATAGGGAGTAAGGAAAGCAAAGTCATTATATTTAATGGACATTTTTAAAAGACACAAAGTATTATGAAACAGAAATGAGGAAACAATAGAAAGCTTTGCTCTATAATAAAATGATGCCAAGTATTAAAAGCCATTGCATCAAAAAAACACACACCCAAAGCAAACAGAAAAATCCCAAGCTATTTAGATTTTTAAAAAATATTAACAAAAATAATTTGCAGTCTGTTCCACAAGCAACAAAGCAGTATTAAGACACAAAGAACACGAACTGAAAAACGACGCATTGAATGAAGGAGTAAAAAACATTGAAAGCGAGCATTTCGTAACCTCTCCTAATCGGGCTTTAAGAGCTCTAGTATTCTGTGAAATGTTTGAAATATGCACTGACCTACTTAGGATGTTCACAACCAATTTCAAAAAAAAAAAAGCCCTAAGTCTAGGAGCTGCTCTGTAAAGCCAGCGATTCCCCCTCCATTTAGTGCTGTGATAACTTTGAAAAGTACCGCTTTCCCCGCAAACGCTATCTCACTGCAACACTACGAATAATGATTTGGGTTCCAAATTAATCTTAAATATCCTGTTTCTACCAAAAATGTAATCGCCTTCAAGGCACGGAGTGCTGCGCTGCTAACAGCTGACATCCGCATCAGGCAGCTGAGGGCACGTGTCTGTCTGTCCCAGCACCTCTCCCTGGGGACGCCCAGCAAACGGGGGCCACCGCTGGTGCTGGGGAGGTGTCAGCAGGGCAAGGCAGGTACCCCAGAACCTGAGGGAAGCCCACATACCTCCAAAGGTGAGGCCATCCTGGCCTACGTTACCAGCTAGGCAAGCAGCCAACCCACAAATTCAAGGTAGGGGCTCCGTGGTCACAAGCAGGCTGGCACCTCATGCTGTCCTTTTGTGCCTCTGCCTGGTGACACCGTTCTGGCCTCAGTGACACCGTTTTGTCCTCCCAAGCAACCTCTCGCAGGGTAGTGACGAGTCCGTCAGACCCGGTGCTCCGACCCTCCGCAGACGAGCGTAACGCAGGGATTGTGGCACACGCAGACAACTCACAAAAGCAGCAAAGCCAATTTTGAGCTCTACCGTTTTCTATATTTTGCCTGTAGGTCAGGCCTGCGTCTCTAAAAATAAGTTTCTAACCTCTACCAGATGAAGGTTTCTAACAGCAGCACTGAAAAGAACAACCACCCAATGTGTGTTACCTAAACTCCTGATGTAAATTAACCCAAAGACTTTCCAGCAACCTCAAAGAGGAAATTTAGAGGACAACTGAAAGAAGAAATAGCCTGACGTCCTGCAGGACAGAAACCCACTGGGGATTCTGAAATTACACAGGTAACACAGGGAAATAACTGTCTCTCACCATCTTCTGTAGTCAGAAATGAAGACTCACACCTTCAAAACTAAGATACTGAAAGAAGGAGTTATCAAAGTAAGTATTTGGTCCCACAAAAAAATAAATAATATTTTGAAGCCAATGAAAATTACTACAACTCTAACAAGAAAGTAAATACACCTGCAATCTTCCTGAGTAGATAATGATGAAGCAGTGGATTAAAATGCAGAAAAGTTACACACTGTCGTTCTTTTTCTGGGAAAACACAACCAGGGGGATTTGCCCCCGTGGCTTCAGCAGAAGCGGATGGGAGCTGGCTCCACTGAGCTGGGTGTCTGCAGACGCGTGGGCTGCTCTCCTGAAGAGAACCCACGATCGAAACACAGGAGATCATCCCCCAAAATACCAGTATAATGCAGAAGTGACAGGCAAAAACATGTTATGCTACTAGCTTGTTATTAGGATGAGAATCCAACATTTTGGCTATCCATGCTGGAAAAAAAAACGTGGCCTGGCCAATTCGAGGACCATTTCTCATTTGACTCGCTCCCCAACACGCACTTGTCCAAAGCGCTGACAACTGTTCTCAGGACAAAGCCTGAAGCAACTAAGGCCAGAACAGAAACAGGTTCCGGCAGCCAAGGCATCGCATTAAAAAGATGTGCGCAAACCACAATTTATCCTCTCCAAGCATATTTTAAGCAGCAGCTTTTAAACTATGGACTTCCTTTACTGCAACCCCATTAAAATCTGAGATGAAGGTTTCATCCACATGACTACGTAAATGCCTGTCCAGGTGTTCTCATATGCAATAGCACACAGGCTGCTGCACCACCAGCAGCATGGCAATGCAATGTTTAATACTCTCCCATTTAATTTTCCCTTATGCTGGGAACTTTTTCGCACCAGACCAAAGATAGCAAAATCCCAAATAAGCACCGAGTATACTTTGATCACAAGCTCTAGAAGGTGGGACTATCACTGACTGCGTGTCCGCAGAAGCAGTGCCCCAGCTCCCAGCTTAATGCCATCACGCACCAGGCTCCGGCACAGCCCGTGCAGTAGGGCTCGGCTTACACTCGCTGCTAGAAAAATGAAAGTGGGGGACAAGCACAAGAAGGAAGAAGGGAAATTCCCATGCCAGCTGCCCCCCATTTCCCAAGGGGCTTTCATGGCCTGGCACTGGAGGGGCATTGGGAAGAGCTCCTGCAAAGGGGGCAGCAGGAGCCTGCCAGCCCCAGTGAGCTCCCGAGGGACACCCAAGTAAAACCGCCCCATCAATTCAAGGGCACTTTTATTGCCACGTCATTAAAATCCCTGGGCTGTGGTATAGGCTGCTTCTGTATATGGGCACAGAATGCAGTAAAGAGGAACGTTAATTAATTATTTGAAACGTGAGTGATTGTGCAGCCAGACACCGCAGGCTTTAAAGCTTACCTACAACAATCCTGTAACTCCCAGGAGCAAGTTTTATGCACGCGTTTCCTCTCTTAAACCTGAAATCGGCTTCAGGAACCACTCTAGGGTTAATAACGATGTGTGTTTTCACATGGCAGTGAAGTTCCAGTCAGGGCTGGGGTGGTTTTATATTGGACATGCTTTGAATGCTGAAGATCGACCATTTGCCCCGGAGTCGTTATCCTTCGTATTAGACTGTAAATTATGGGGAAAGGAACAGGAGCAAGAGACTGTCAAGATCTTACAGAAGGTCAGTAGCGGTACCAAAAGCAGCTCTTATATCTTTAACCCCTGACCAAAGCCTGATCCATTAAAAACACCAATGATTTAAACATGTGAATGTTACGAGTACCTTATAACTCCAAATATTCTTGCACACATTCAGAGAGTTTTCATTTAATATGCCTTTCAATGGTTGAATAGGTAAGATGTCACATTGGGCATACAAGTAATAAAATTATTTCTGTGGAATGTTTTTCAGCTGCTATAAAAATATGCTTCCCCGGCTCTACCTAATGTTCCTACAATTTTTCACCCCTTTCAAAATCCAGGTAGCAAAACAAGTATAAATTCGTGTAATAAAAAGTGAGACACTGTGAGACACTGAGCTTCACAGTGTAAGATAAAACCCAGCAGTGTAACCCTTGTTTAACTTGATCATGGAAATGAAAGCACTGGTGCAACAAAAAAATCTGCATCTTTTTCACTTATAGCTAAATATTTACCTTTCTTAATTTTAAGCAAACCTTAATTGAGTAGACTTAAGCAAAGTATCAATAAAATAAAGTAGCTAACTTATGACTGAGGTACTTCATTTGATAGCAACTCTCCAGCTCCTTATTCAGATATAATTACACCATCTACGTTTTCGCAAATGGTTTTGAGCCTCTAAACAAAGAAGATAAAAATGTCTTTACAGAAATATTGTGATATGTTTTATTGAATTCAAACCTGTTTCTCTTTTCAGTTACACAGGCAATGCAGCTTATTCTGGCAGCCCCAGCCCACCTCCCATGGCAGGAGTGAAGTTTTTGAATTTACTGCAGATGATGGGGCAAGGGAGAATCTCTGGAAAAAGATGGTGACTGGGCATAAACGGCTGCTATCAAAATACATAACCCTGCATTGCTGCAGTGCATTTCACGCTGGCGGAGGCCATGGCGGCGGGCTGTGCCAGTGACTGAGGGCTGTGCCAGCAGCCGGTGCCCAGCGCAGGAGCCCGGCCTCGGGCATCAGAGACTGGGGCATCCCAAACCCCAACACCAGGGTCTGCTGCCAACCCACCGCAGCAGCTCAGGCACCTTAAATTCTAGAGTTTCTCCTCTGGAAAAGGAACGCATAGCTATTTCTCAAATACCTATGAATGCAAGCAGGGGTTTGGCCTGGTTTATAATTAGCAGCTCTTTGAAGCTTCTCTGAGACCTGGAATGTGAAAAATAAGCCTAGTGGCCTAAACACTGCAACTGAAGCTGCCAAAACCATACAAGTGCGTACATACCTTGTGCTATTTATCACGTTTGCTGCCATGCGCATATACATTTATAAAATAGACCTTGTACACACACACGCAGACCATGTCAAAAGCAACTCAGTCTTCAGCTAACTTATTTACAGCCACATGTCAAACTGAATTACCCAAGTAACATAATGTTTAAAAAATGTAAATGCATGTCTTTCACGGTAGGAGGGATCTTTTAAAACAACCATCTTGTCTTAGTCAGTCTTCTCTACGTTCAATCAGCAAACACTTTTATGTGTTACAGGAATATTCTGTAATGCCTATTTAAATATTTTTCTTGTTGACTTGGATGAAAAATATAAAGCACTGAAAAAGGCCAAATGATATACAATGACTGCTGAGATTTTACATCAGGCAGGAAATATAAATAAGGAAAGATGGCATAATTGTTAGGTCACAGCTGCCAGTAATTCACAGACATTAACAGTTCAAAACACAATAACATTTAGTGCAAACTCGTTTTATGGGGTCTGTAGTGACCCATGAAAATTCTTTCTTATTGCAAAGAGTTTCAAATCCTGCTTTCCAAGGAAAACTTCACAACTCTCAGCAGAGCCTATATTGCCTTCTAGTATTTGTCAGGATATTTATTAACCATGATAACATTCATATTACACAGAAACCTACTATTTTTAACTTTCAGTATTCCACTGCATTTAGTTCAGCTTTCTCCAATGATTCTGTTTCTCTAGGCTGTTGTTTGTTTTTTTTCTCTTGTCCCAAGACCATAAAGCGCCTACTTTCCTTAAATGTTAAATCCAGTGCTCATGTATGTTTATTATGAATGACATCCCAGACATCCATTTGCCTGCTTGCCGGTCTTTTTTTTTAAGTGGACACTTAACATACAAGTTATTTACTTGTATGTAAAGTGCTGACATACCAATTCAGCAAGTTTTCCAGTCATTTTCACTCTTCTTTTTACTTTTAATCATATTCTTTTTTTTGTATGAGGTTCCTATTTCTTGAAACGTGTTGAATTAGATACCACAATTGCAAGTGGCCCATAAAATTACAGATAACAGTGAATAGCTTTGCAGCTAGTGGTATTTCTTTCATTAGGAGACAGAATGAAGAAATTAATTCACATAAAGCTTTCAAAAAAGAAGAAGAGAGATCAGTATTGCAACATCCAGATTCTGCCTTAGCATAAGGGAATGAGTCAGAAACAAACCTGATAGTAGGAAAAAAAAAAATTGGGTGCAAATGTAGCGATAAGAATATATTTGTTGAACAACTGTGTTTCCTCATTGACCTTGTCCATGGGGGCAGACTAGAGAGGACCTAAGCAGTGAGATATAAATTTATCTTGCTATTATAGTGGTGGTGTGATATTTTTTACTTCTTTAAAAAATAGTTCCTGGTTTTATTTTAAGCAACACGCAGGAAAGAACTGCTAAAACAAGCACTTTTAAACGCTGTTGCTGACAGCAGCTCTGCCCTAGAAGAATCTGGCACCTTTAGCTCTCCAGAGAACTTCACGTTTTCATTTGACTCACCGAGGTTGTCTTAACACCATTCAGTTTTGTAGGTGCTTGATGCTGTCATCAAGGGAAGGCGTATCACAAAGTGAACGTGGACCCTTCCACTGTGCTGCTGTCCTGCCCTGCAACACGTTGGACCTAATAATCCGGAAAATCTCCCTTCCACCTATGGTACTTGTCCAGGAGCACCAAGTATTGGAACTGCAACAATTAGTGGTGTTCTAATGTAAATGTAACATTATCCAATGTATTTTTTAAATGGAAAACCTGAGATAAGAATCTTAGAATCCCTGTCAGTGTATAAAATATACACCATAATATATCACAGTCTCAATGAATTCTGGATCATTTATTTTGCAAATACGAATAAGCACAGTTTCTGGATACAAAGGTTAAAAGTACTGACTGTGTTTTTCTGACAAATATGAAAATTGAAACACCACAATAACATTCCTTAGATATTAAAATCACCACTGAAATTTGTATAGCAATATACAGGTGTACAGCATTTATGAGTTTATATGTATCTTCTCCAGGGTAACATGAAAGTTTAATGTTAACTGGAATTGTATGAAATTTCTTTGACTTAACATTGCTTAAAAAAAAAACAAACAACAAAATAAGGTTCAAAAATAAAGAAAATCTTTTAACCTGTATTTCTGTTGTTAGTTCATCGGATTTGCAGGATGGAAATTAACCCTTTTTCACTTACCTTGCATAGAGCCCGCTACAGCACTAGTATTTAAATACGGTACTAGGAAGGAGAGTGGAAATGAACCTGTCAACAATACCAATGCCACCTTGCATTCCACAATCTAAAAATAGAAACACCAAGAAATAATGAAAATTCACCAACACGTATACAACAATAATCAGTGCTGGAAGGAACCAGAAGATTGTTTCGCTAGGAATCACACAATCACAGAATGGTAGGGGTTGGAAGGGACCTCTGGAGATCGTCTAGTCCAACCCCCCTGCCAGAGCAGGGTCACCTAGAGCAGGTTGCACAGGAACGCATCCAGGTGGGTTTTGAATATCTCCAGAGTTGGAGAGACATTTTCACCAGACTAAAGATGGAAACAAATTGCTTGCTTATAATAAAATCAGTCCCTCCCCGGTTACTGTGAAGCGGCATTGCCAGAAATTGGCTCATTTATGGGTTCATGCAAAAGGATTCAACAGAGTGAGCTACTAGATCCTGCCCTTAAGCACGAAGCTGCATATTTCTTAAAGCTCTTGCACCACCCCACTTTTGCTACGTTAATTCAGATGGGAAGAGTTGCCTCCCTCTCTGTTGAATCACTGGCACTTTTCTCAGAAAAGCACCCTTGGCAGGCAACAGGGTATGGCTGTACGCCTCTACACTCGGTGTCTAAGTGGGGGAAGTTCTTTAAACCAGTAAACTAATATATATGTTCCCTCACAGCAATGATACACCCCTAGATGAACACATTGTGTTCTAACAAAACAACAACAACAAAAAAGGCAACAACAAAAAAATTGCAGTAACAGCGTTTTTTGCTCTTCATATTGCCCATTTTGAGAATTTCTCCATGGTAACTTGCTCTTCTTCTCTTGGTCAATATGATACATCATGTTTCAGTTCAGCAGATGTTTCCTCTTATTCTTTTCTCTAAGATTCGTTATTTATTCTACATTAATGTGTACTGCATTGCTTCTGCCATCTGTTAACCTAGGCGTATAAAATATCAAAATCCTTTTACAATCATCTGCAACGTCCCTCAGAACTTGCTGCCTCTCCTAGATGAGCTCATCCCCCTTTTAGGGGTAAGCCCTAGAACCACTGCCCAGGCTGGGGAGACCCTATCCATGCAAGCAAATGTGCTCGTAGCAGCCCCAAGGACAACTCATCATTACTAAGGGCTCCAAACCTGCCCACTAAGGACAGCATCACTTTCAAGTTTACCTTCATTATTGCTCAGACAAAATGAAATGGAGAAGCACAGCTGGGAGAAACACTCATATATGTCAGAACCGCCAATACAATAGGAATATGAATAGCATTAATGTCTAGATGGATAGCATTCGTGAACAATTCTAGCTTATTTTAAAAACCTCTCACATTGTGGATTGTCTGGATTCTAAGTTTCATGAACCTGAAGTAAGATAAAGGAATGGACTTATTCTCTGAAAATTACTGAATGTAAAATACAGAAGCAGTCCTGGCAGCAGAGAACGGCACAGAAAGTCTCTTTGCTGATTTCTGAGTACCCTGATGGCTTAATTCCTAAAGCACTTAATTTAGAGGAGGTGGGTTGAAATTCTATCAGAAAGAGAAAAATAACCAAAATCTTACTTCCAGTGCAAGCACTGGAATCACTGCATTCATGAAGCGACACTGAAGATGAACCACCCTCTTCTGCATTCCCCCTGTTAGATAGCAAAACCACCTGGAGCACTGCGTCCAGCTCTGGAGCCCTCAGCACAGGGAAAATGTGGACCTGTTAGAACAGATCCAGGAGGGCCACAAAAATGATCAGAGGGCTGGAACGCGTCTCCATTGAGGACTGGCTGAGAGAGTTGGGATTATTCAGCCTGGAGAAGAGAAGGCTCCAGGGAGACCCTACTGGGGCCTTCAATACTTAAGAGGGCCCTACAGGAAAGATGAGGACAAACTTTTTTTAGTAGGGCCTGTAGCAATAGGACAAGGGGTAATGGCTTTAAACTAAAAGAGGGAAGATTTAGACTAGATATAAGGAAGACATTTTTTACAATAAGGGTGTGAAACAGTGGCACAGGTTGCCCAGAGAGGTGGTAGATGCCCCATCCCCAGAAGCATTCAAGGTCAGGTTTGAGGGGGCTCTGAGTAACCTGATCTAGTTGAAGATGTCCCTGCTCATTGCATGGGGGTTGGACTAGATGACCTTGAAAGGTCCCTTCCAACACAAACTATTCTATGATTCTATGACAAATGCCAGACAATCATCTTACCATCAGCCAGACTCATTTCAACAGCTGCATCTCCCCTCTGCACACAGAACATCAGGATACCAATTTTTGGTGGCTCCTGTTGCAACGATTCAATTTTCTGGACTTTTGGAGAGGGGATGTTCATGTGGCAATACTCATGGCACCTCCATGTTATGTTTATTCCAAGCATCAGCCAGGAAAACAATCATTCCGATGGAGGGCTTCCAGAAACCTGGCACTCACCTTCCAACTCACCAGCTTTATTAATGAGCTTCCCCTGCAGCTCTTCCACTCGTGAGGTCTAACTCTGAATGCAGGAGATCCTCCAAGGCTGAGCAGCAGCATCTCCTTAGAAAAGACAGCCCCATAACTACCAGCTACTTCTTGTCAGACCCGTAGAGGGTCTCTGGTCATTGTGACACTGAACATCAGGATGCTCCATGACTTCATGAAGTAAACATAACAAGAAAGGGGTTACCGCCTCCTACTACTATAATTACAGACACTTAACACTTCTCCCAGGAGGATCCAGAACCAGGGAGCAGTCAGTGGGTTCATCAGATGAAGAGTAATGTGCGACGCAGTGAAAGGCAGCAGCTTTCCTGCCATACTGGTGCCGTTACCAGGACCACCAATGGGAGGGAAATTGAGGTCTTCAAGTAAACCTGGGAGCTCTCATCACTCACAGCTCCTCAGGAACAAAACTACATGTTTGGCTTGGAACCACGACTGCATATCACTTGGGAACAGGGTGAAAAGCTCCAGAGAAGGGTTTATCCACAGCAATCCCAGGCAGTAGGTCAACAATCCCCACTGATTCTGGCAAAATATTATGTTTGGGCTTGCTGCATTTTGGTGAGTAAAACCAAAATCTGTGCATTATGTCAAAGGATAAAGACTTAAAGCAAATTCCAAACGTTACCCTGCTAATTTTTATGCGACACTCTGGTATGTACATGATTAAGCAGAACCCAGATTCACAACACAAAGACCAGAGAAAAGAAACAGGATGAAATAAATCTTAGTATAGGAGTGAGAGTATTGACATTAAAGATCAGAACTGACTTAAGTGGTGAAATACATCTATTCATGGGAGACATAAGGTTTATCTCCTAAGCAATCAGGCATAAAAACTTGCATAAAGACATGTAACAGAGAGATATGACAATCTGTAGGAGCTTCTATCATCAACCTGAGCACTTTGTCTCTTCCAAACAGAACCCGGGGAAAAGTCTGCTCCTATCTATCAATCTTCCAGAATAATCTATTAACCAAAGAGATAAAGACAAGCACCCGTATTTCTTTTCTTCCTATTCACCGAATGCTCCCCTTTAATTGAAGACGCCTTGGATAAAATAGAATTTTGAAGTTTGCCATTGAAATTAAACTACATTTCAGCTACAGGCCACAAAGAATGAATGATTAAATTAGTACTTAATTTCAAGCCATGCTATAAACCTCACATTATCAGAAAATGAGCATACTGTAGAAAAAGTTGCCTTTCACTAAGTAATATAGTATGCAATTTTATAAAAATTGAGTATCTAGAGAAGTTAAACTTTATCTCCCTATTTCTCCACTAAATGAGAATTAAATCTGCAATTTTACCCAGACATCTGAATTCACGTGTCTGCAATTTTGCACCATTCCAGTAAAAGCAGTCATCAAAAAGAAATAAAGACACAATGTGTTTGTCCCAAGAGAAAAGCCACCCCATCATCCCAAGCTGCCAGCCACATGCCCCCATGCTGCCCTCCCTCCTCTGCCTGACTGGAGGGGGAATGATGCGGTTAGCGTCTGCGTTCAAAATAACCTTGCAGGGAGAAAAAAAAGGGATCTGAGCAGGATTGCCGCCCTTAACATCCAAGATTGTTTGCTTAGAGCTGCATACTCCAAACCAGCACAACCATTTCTTTATCAAAGATGCATAACGAATTCTAACATACCCACCCACCCACATTTTATCTCAGCAGACATCTTTCTGGCATATAACCTTTGAGCCTCTCATTTTGTGTCTCGCCAAAAGCAATTCCCCCAAAAAACAATTACATTTACAGACACACATGATTTATGTTGGAGACGCAACACCTGAGTAGAAAAAGAAACATTTATAGACTACTTCTGATAAACTTCAGATAGAGGCAAAAAAACCCCTACTTCTCAGCGCAGCAAACAACCACCAAAACCATCTCCAAGGATTAGAACCAAACTTTTTTTTTTTTAAATACATAGTTCAAACACAGTTTATACAACTCGAGAGAGATACATGTCGTAGTAATACAGAGAATTTTGAGGGAAGCTTCTTATAGCTAGAAGTGTTTGTTGACCTAGAAAGTACAGAGAAAATTACTTGCATATCACCTACAATTTGCACTTCATCCATGGAGCACAGGCTTCACAGAGGCTCTGTACTCCACCATTCAAACTGCAGAAACACAAATGAAGCTCTTCGGAGGTCCTTGTAGGACGTGAAATATCTGATTTAAATGGTGAAATGCTTTCAAAATAAACAACGGATAGGAACATTTCAAGGGGGGAAAATGGTAGCTTTGGGGCACAAAATAAATGAAGGCGCAGCAGTTGGCTGGTGTACACAGGAGATGAAGGAAGATCCAAGTACCAGCTATGTCAGAGAAGTCTATGCAGAGTCAGTAGGAGAATGACTTTTCTAGACATTTCAAAGATCAGAACAGATGGCCCTCCAGTTTGGAAGCTCTTGAATACATGACTCAGTTAAAGCCTGGTACCTGCTCCATAAAAGCTTCAGCAATAGTGGCTGAACCTTGCCATGTCGCAAGGCCGGTGAGCTGAGAAGGAAGCCCAGAGCTCAGCCCACACTGCTCTTCCCCGCCTGGAAAGCAAAGCCAGAGGTAGACACAGGTTCTCCTTCCACCTTTGTGGTCACAAAAAGGGAGGCAGTTGCAAAAGATACAAGTCTAGAGCCCTAAAATGAGCAAGGGCTCTTCAGTTACAGTGCACATGTTGAGGGAATCTATCATTAGGTTAAATTAGAGTGTAACCTCTCAGATGGGGTGGGCAGGTGAGCAGGGCTGCAGCACCATCAGTAACTGTGGAGCAGTAAAGGTTGAACACTGTCCACTTGCTATTTACAAAAAATATTTCTCTTCCTCCTGGAAAGCAGCAATTGCTTTCTTTTGCTTTACAAGAAGCTGGACATTAGACAAGCTAAAACTATGTTAATGTAGTAACAGAACGTTTATGGTTTAATTGCTATGCCAAGGAACATAAAAGAAGGTTCCTAAAGCAGCGTTATCTCCGCTGTGCTCTTGTATAATTTTACACTCCTGCTTTGCCTCTGGCACATAACCTGATGCATGGTTGCTTAGGCTACTATTTGTACTATTGAGTGCATATGCAGGGCCATAGAACAGGCGCACAGGGAACCTGAACCCATTTTGCCATGGGACACTTAACATCAAGATTCCTTGAATTGTTATGATTTTTAACTGTGTAACTTTAAAGTTGCATTAGTGCAATTTCCTGCATTGAAATATGTAGTCATTCTACACAACTTAACATGTCTTCTTGTAAACATCATCATTTTTATCATTCCTCAGGCAACCCGTCCCTCCCAGCCTTCAAGCATCAACATCTAACAACGAGCGCTGTTTTTGACGGGCTGCTTTGTTCCCTGTTCAGATTTATCATTACACAAGCATTTAGCCCCAAGGCACCATCTCAGCCACATATCCATTTACTTATGGTCTACAAGAACTTGTAAAGCCTTGCCTGGCATGCAAGGGAACGTAGCAATCGTTTCACGTAAGTTCAAGGGAGGAAAACAGAACTCACTCATTTCTTTCTTTAGTCAGTATCTACAACTTGCCTCAAACGTTTTAAATGGGCTAAGACTAGAGTTGCTATAATTAACGTCATAAATTTTAAGGGGTTCTATCACACATATATCATAGATTATAATCTATGGTTACAGTTGCACATGATAAAAAATTAAATTTCTAGTACATGTTTCTTAACATGTTAGACATTGCCAACAGTAACACCTGGGTATCATAAACTTGCATTTACAAGTGTACTTAGAGGTTTTTCAGAAGATGAAGCTTAACCAAAGGGTAAACAAATAAAGGTCTTCTTTCCCTTCATCATCTCACTTCATCACACCCCTCGGAAATTTATATTTCTCATCTTGAATAGAACAGACCCACTGAAATACACACGAACACATACTGGGGCCATAACACATGATGTTTTTGAGATGTTTTTTCAATGCTGGTACATAATTTGAGGAGAAAATAAAGAATGAAAGAGCAGGGAATAACCCAGCCATAACAAACCTGGGATTGGGAGAGTACTGGGTGAAGATATATTAGAATTTTGTCACCAAAGCTTTTAGTGGAAAATGCCATCACTTCTAGTACCATAAAATTGCCCTTTAAATTGGCATGATTCATCAGAAGTAGGGAATTATGTATGAGACGGGGTAGCAAGGACAGAGTTGTCACTTTACAGATCAATAGGAGTTTCATACATTTTCTCATTTGTTTGCAGTCCATCAGCTCACAGGACATTGCCATGACCTGCTAAGGAAAAGTACAGCAATCCTAGAGGTGTATCTCAGTTCGTCATGCACATATTCTGTCACAAAAGGCAGAGCATGCTATGCAGAACCATTAACAATAGCTCCTGTCCAGTTAGATTAAGAGCAGAAGTTACTCCAGACGGAGTTCAAGTTTACAGCACAGTGTGTGCATTTATATACATGTCAGTATATACATGGTGCCTTTTTCACAACATGCTCTACAGAGCAGTAATATCTATTCATTGTTGGATCAATCACTGGATTTGAATGCAGTGACGTACAGACAGGCCGAGGCAAGAGTATTTTTACAGGGGAAAAAAAAAAAAGTCTTTCTGAAGACATTGCCCTTCGTGGGTAAATCCCATTATTCAGAAGCAGCAGAGGGAGACTCTTTGGAAGAGACCACTCAAATGAGATTTAATGGGATGGAGTCATCTATCACGGAGAACACAAAAAAGCATGATGGGGCAAAGACAGACCTTTTTAAGCAACATAAAGTAGTTTAGCCAGCTGAATTATGATACTCACACAAGCTAATAATCCTTTTCTATGCCCACGTCATTCATGCCTTGCCCCAGTATCGCAGCCTTCACCTTCCCAGCCCCCTTCACTCCCCCAATATGCAGGTCATCTCCCATCTTTTGGGTCACACCACTGACATCTTCAAATATGCTGACTTGCCTCGTTATCCTCATTAAGATATAGTTATTACTTCTCAGAGACGGAGACGCAAGCGGGAAATGAAAGACGAGCACGCCTGCCCCATCTCCCGGCCCCGTGAGCTGGCTGCCTCTGGGCTCTCACCTCGGCGGCTGGCTTGGTGGCGAAATGCTCCCCTGTGCCGACACCAAAGGCAGCTGGGACATGCGAGAGAGAGAGCTGCAGGGCTGGGAGGAGAGGGAAGATGCTGCAGGCGTGCTGTGCTGAACGATAGCTCATTTTTTGTGGCAGAGGCTCTGGAGGCAACCTCAAAGTGAATCAGAGGCACCAACTGGATCAAGACCGTCTAGCTGGTTTTCCTACAAGTTTTATAACTTGTTTAGCTTGTTTTGTCCACACACAATCATTACTTATTTATTATATATAGACTGTCAAATATGGGGCCTTCGTGGATAAGAAAGGGTTTTATATTGCTGGCTGACCTACATTCCCATGAATAAAGTTTATCTTCCTTTCAAGTTGGTTGTGGTTGGAGGAAATATCCACAAAGTGTACTGCGTTCAGGGAAATAAATTCAACTGATCCTCTATTCCAATACAGCTGACAATTTTTTCCGAGTTTGTTTTTACACAAGCATTTTATTAGTTTTAATTTATTTCAAAGTAGTTGAGGCCATTATTTGCTGAGGAATTCCCTTCATAGTTTGAATTCAAACAATCTAATAGATCTGAAGAATAAGTAATGGTGGATACAATTTAGGGTACCTAAAGAAAAAAAATCTGCAGCAGGACCAATGAAGCAGGATGTCCGTAAAGAGCCAAGGGAGTGGAGCTTCAGCGGCCCCGGGAAGCTGCCCGTGCTACTGCTGCGCGGCTTGGATGGGAACCATCTCATCACCCACAGACACGGTGCTCTGATGCCACTCAGGCAGCTTATGTAGCCTGTCAACGAAGCTATGGCCTGTGAAGTTAAAAATATCCCTGTACTGAAAAAAATTACTTAATTCTTTGGCTTTTTGAAATGCAGAAGCAGGAGGTTTACTCTTAATGAGCAATCTTCAGTACCAAGAGAGTTTGTCCAAAGGGCGACTCAGTAGATGCTATTTTTGAAAGCATCAAGATAGAAATTCAGAATATTAACTTAATAACCTTGTTTACTGAACTGTGGTATAGGGTTTGTGAAGTGGGTTTTTTATCCTCTGTTTTACTAATTTTTTATATTTTGAAATACTAGAATATTTGTTGAACATAATTCATTTGTACCTTCTTCTACAGCAATCAATCCTAACTACCAATCCTAATCATCCTCTAAAGGTTCTTATGACACAAGTTGCTGCTCGCTAGTCCAACAATATCCAAAGGGGGATAGGGGAAAAAAAATTATGACTTTAGCATCATTGCAATCTCCATACGCTCACTCATAAGGCTGCATAAAACAAAACTAGTTTTCTTTAACATTCAATTGTGTTTATACCATAAATGTCACCTGGAGGACCAATGTGGGGAACTCCATCGATGCATTGTTATTCTACTGCACATAACAAGTGAGTTTTAAAGAGGCAATAATGCTACCGGGGATATTTACAGCTTTTATTTTCCTTAACTAAGGTATAAAAAAACAGTGGCAATTTTACTCCTTCTTCCCAGTCTCCCTCTATAATCATTTAGTTAGTATTGTGCTTCAAATGACATATTTTTTGTGGACCTCCCTTAATTATTTTTGTATTATTATTTTGAATCACTCCCCCTTTCTTCCTTTGCCACTCTCATTCCTTCCTCCCCGTCTATCAGAATTCCTATGTGCTAGTTTCTCACGTTGGCTGAAATTAAATTTTTCCTTAAAAATACTCTCCTCTCCTAAGCCTTTTAATCCCAGGCTACAACAAAAGGATAACAATTGCAAATGAATTGAACAAAACTGTATCACAATAGACACGATGTCTGACCTGGCCTCTCTTTGTTTGGAGATGAACAAAATCTTGCAGACCACATCTCTACAAACTAAATCTCATTTTTTGTCAGAGTGATATTCTGGCATATTATCTAGCTAAAAACCTACTTGATAACCAGATTCTAGCTTTGCTCATAGACTATTTCCCAATAAAATATATTTACATGACACTTTTTAAAAGTTAATACTATTTATAAAAAGTAAGCGCATAAAACTGGTCAAATATAAACCTTACCGTCGAAATATTTTTTACAATTCTTGGTTAATGGTGATGAAATTTTATTGCTGAGAGTTCAGAAAATAAGTGAAAACATCATATTGTTCACAGACCCTAATACAAAAATATACATCCTAAGAGTGATCTGCACATCGGGGTCAGCTATTTCAACTGATACGTTATCAAATCAGGTGACTCTTTGGGCACAATATCTAAGTATCATTTGAAAATCTGATGCCTTGGACTATTACTTTGACCAATATGTATACTTTTAGCAATATGTATATCACCAATTATAAATGTTTCACAATTGAAACAGTAATTTTATAGCAAGTAATGCTATGCCCAGCTAATAGATTATTTTTTATTTCAGTGAATCACAAAATAAATAACTTTGAATGATTGTACAACACTCACCCTTGGCTATTGAACAAGCATGGAGCCACACACACTTCATTCGTTTCTCTCTTTGATGTTGGTTTTGGTGTCTCTGGGCATCAGTGCAGGAAAATGAGACGCATCTGCAGAGCTGGAACACCCACAATCTGCTGCTGCTTCTCTTCTTGACTTCTTCCAATTTAAAAGAAATGTGCTAGCCCCAGCCACTCCTTTACTTGTCATGACCAGGGCAAGGAAGGCCTAGTAAGGCTGCCCTCATATGACAACAAAGGAGTTAATAACGGGAAAATGCGATTCATTTTCCTGGACACGCTCAGCATACACTGGTGAGAACAGAGGACGAGAGACACAACAGACTGTGTGCAATTCAAGTGATGTCCCTTTGTCAGTGCTGGTAGTCATTTGACAGAAAAGCACTTTTTCCTATCCTGCCGTTTTCCCCTTTCCCTTCCTTCCCACACATACATACGATAACACCCCCAAGGCCAAGATAAAAGACATAACCAACCCTTTCCTTGATAGACAGTAGAGAAGCCAGGAGTATCAGCTCAGAAATATCTCCAAGATGTGCCTCACTTGACTATTCCCTGCATGAAAAAAAAAAAAAAAAAAAAGAAAAAAAAAAGGGAAAAAAGGGAAAAAAAGGGGGGAAAAAAGGGGGAAAAAAGGGGGGGGAAGGGAAAAAAAAGGAAAAAAGAAAAAAAAAGAAAAGAGAAAAAAGAAAAAAAAGGAAAAAAAAGGAAAAAAGAGGCAAGATCCTGTTTCAGAAAACTCTAGATAGCAGCAGTTGAAGGATACAGTAGAAGAAGTGCGAGTGATGACCAGTAACTTGCTGATGAAAGAGGGAAGCCACAAAGTCACCACATGCTAAGAGCTCCCCTGGGAGCCTGGAGGTGGCAGAAAGACAAAATGCCAAGGAAATAAAATACAAAGGTGAAACTTAAAACCTACTTAAGTTATAGGACAGACATAATTTGCTCATTACCCAGAACTACCTAACCGTCTAAAACTCAATAGGTGACTCCTCCAGGAAAAGTTCCCTGTGCAATAAACCTAATTACTCACACATATGCTTATGGTAGCTGGGCATCTGCTGATCAGCTGTGCTCCAAGACACACAGACTCCAGCAAACAGCCTAAGTTATTTTAAAACGCTGAAAAATGGGATGTGGCCCAGACTGCAGTAAGTGGTAGCAACGATGGAAGCACATGTAAGCATTTTACACTTTCGATTACTGGATAAGCATTTTAGACGCAAGAACTGCCTTGGAAACAGGAACCAAACAGATAAGCACCCTAATCCCTGCCCTGGAGCCTGGATCCACCTCTGTTTGCTCCATGAGTGTTGCGTTCTTGGCCGTGGAGCAGCCTGAACTCAACTTAAAGAACAGACAGAGCTTACAACCTCCACTCTCCCTAGGCTGAGATGCTCGCACCAGATGTGGCAGGCAGGCATTCATGTAAGCTAAACTGTGCGGATCACTCCGTTGAGGTATTTGTGCTCCTTATAGAGGTGACAGAAAATGGCAAACACCTAAGGCAAGCAGGCAGGATTGCCCGTTGCATGTCCCCAGAGATGCAGGTCTCCAACAACTGCCTAGGGAATGCAGGTAGTTATGTGGGAGTGGATCATCCTCCTGGAAAAGGCATCTAAAACTCTGGTGAGGCAGTGCCTAGACGAGACACCGAAATAAGGAACTAGATGCCCTCCCGCGGGGTGCCCAGGCAGCCCCCAGAGAGCCAAGTCACAACAGCTGTGCTTCACTCAGATTTTAAGCTTTAGCTATTTTAACACCTGGAACAGATGTTAGTGTTATTTATCCCTGCTCACGCAAAATTAATGTGTGCTGCATCGTAACTGTTTTGTGGAAAAATCAATTTTTTTAATATATATTATTAAACATAGAATAAAGCTGAGGGCCTCTGAACTATTTTAGCCACAGAAACTGACTGCTTGCATTCTTTCGTAGGTCATTAAGAATATTAAGAATCCCATAAACATAAAACATTGATTTTTTTACTGCAGACTTTGGACTGCATTTTCAGAGCAAAAGCATACAATTAGTTAACTGAACAAAGTTTTTAAAACTTCTGCTGAAAATGAGATATATAACTACAAAATACTGTGAATAGAGGAAAGTAAAATCGTTTAGTTTTTCATTCCCCCCGCCCCCCAAAAAAAGAAAAAAACAAACCAAACCAAAATCCTTAGTTTTACCACTGGTCATAATCTGTAAGAGGACTAGTGAGGCAATGCAGTCATATCGAAGTAACCATTCTTGCCTTCATATCTCAATTTCAATTTTCGTGTTGAATATGTAATTTATAGACATTAATCTTAAAATCAAATAAACAAAAAAGCCCACATAAATAAGAAGAAAAACCAAGAAAACACTTTCCAAAATTCTTATTTTTTCATCTTGTATTCACATGCCTAGATGTGTAACTCATTTTTAATCACTACCTAATCACATACCATTTACACACGGTAGAGAAAAGGGCTTATTAACAACCCTTTTCGCATGGCAGCCAACCACAAACCCTTCATCATACACAACTCAGCTAAAATGAAACTCTAAAGCATCAAAACAACTTACAAAAGGATTAACTATTATAAAAGCTAATCTATTAACAGTAAATAGTGGGTGGTCTCATTTTTTAAAATCTCAGCATTCAGCTCAATAAATACGAGAGATTCCTGCGTGCTTCTTCAGGTGAAGTCCAGATCTGCTCCTACGTTTACTGGGAAAACCACAATTACATAGTGCCTATTAGGCCTACATTTAGCTTCAAAGAAGGATTAGATCCTTGTGCTGGGCATTATTGCACCTGGCCCCTGCACACCTAGTGAAGACGCCTAAGGTCACTTCACGGCAAGGGAGGAAACTCAACGTGTGAAGGGCAGAACCCACGGGCACCACCATGTTCAGCGGGAATGAGCCTAAACCAGCAGATGGGAAACAAGAGGAGAGAGGAGCTTACACCAGCCTTTTCTTAGCCTTTTCTCCTCGCACATCAGCTATTTCACCTGCAAGGATGCTGTTCTGCTACCCCAAAGCCCCAGACCACGAGCAGTGCAGGAGGCAGGAGAGGCAGGTTCAAATGTCCTCCTCTTGCCAGGGCCAGCCTGAACCCACAGCCCAAACCAACCAGACCCAGGTTTCACCAACACACTGTGGGAAATGCTGAGACAATGTCTCTTGGTGGACTAATTACACTCATCATCAAATAATCAAATGATTCTTGAGAGAGAGAGAGAGAAGAATGATGCTGCAAACCTAGTGGTTTCCAACATCTACCCAGGAAGAAAGAGGCCTTGCTTTCAATTTCTGCTACTACTTGTTTTATAGAACACCTTAAAAAACTCTCATCCCACAAATTTATAAGTGAATAGTCCTGTTAAATTTGCATAAATTAGGAATGTGAATGACGGCTGTAGGACAAAAAAAATACCTAGGAAGCATTTCCCCAATACAATGGTATGCATTGAGTTACTTGCAACAACTTTATCTGCAGCTTATTGAGAGCAAATCATGGAGAAGGAGAGATGATGAAGTTTTGTCCAAAGTACAGATAAAACCGGGCTTTTGCTAAAAAAAGTTGTTACAAAATAAAATGAGTTCTAGCTTCGTCTCCTGTTTAATAATCTCCTTTACTCTGCTGGTAGACTTTCTATATCCCTAATGTAAGTGAGGAATCACTGCAGGTCCACTGAGCCCGAGGAACTGCATTGATGAGGCATAAGCTCACTGCAGGATGTTAATATATTTTACTCTTTTTTATTTATTTTATACTGCAATCTTTTATGTCTACTTACACTTATTTACATTTTTTTTTAAATCTAAAGCTTAATACATTACAAATATTTGTATTCTTATATTAAATACATACTTAAACACAACAAATAAGAACCCTGTCACTGGAAAAAGCAGATGCAATCAGTTACAGTAATTAAAGTACACTGTCAGCAAGAATGGAAAATACCATTTATGCACTTCAGTGAGCCACAGCTCTGTTTTCTATGTTAAAAGACAGACAAATATACAGGACCAATCCTCAAAAGATGCTGAATGGCTCAGCTCCATTTATGTCACCTGTCGGACTCAGAGTCTGGCCTAGGCAATTTGACTCAGGAAAATAAAATGTGTATAATATTTGAACAGGCAGATGCAAGGTGTAATTTTATCCAGTAAATGGCATTCACCTCCTAGTGTTTTCAATCAAAACATGTGGGTTTTTTGTTACAAACCAAAGTTAAAAGGGAAAAAAAAAATCTCCTTTCTTGTGGCAGCAGAGTGAATCCTGCTTATTAACACAGATAACGTTGGTGCCTCTCCCAAGGAATCAGCCATGTTGCAACTCTGCTTTCCTGAGATGCTCAGCATCAAGCAGCTTCACAGGACATCGAGGATGCCAAAAGTCCCTAAAAATCACTGATAAAACTCTCACCAGCCCCAGTGATTCATGATGAGAACTTAATTCAATTCAGAAAGGTCTTAAGAACTCAAATTTGGAGAGGTTTCAACCACTAGGTCCCTGATGCACAAAATTATTTAATGTTTTTAATTTAAGTATGCTTTTACTTCATATAGGCGAACATCTCATATGACCTCAGCTTTTGCTACACGATTTTAGCCTGCTGGCAGGCTAGCATCGGATAAGACATAATCAAGTGTAAAATATTTTTTTAATTATTTTTTGTACTATTTATTTTCACACTACTTTCTTTTTATCAGAAAGCAACAGAATAATTTCTAGTCCTTGTGATTCATAGAAATAGATAACATTTGGTATGTGATAACCTACCCAAAATCCCCATTCAGTGAGTTGTTTAAAATTGTTTTCTCAGCTTTAAAGAAAAGTGGTAGAAGAGACTAAAATTTATGTTCTTAAACACTTGCTAAATCGGGCTTACCTGATAAAATTTACTATCTTTACTACCAGAACTGTTACTGTCATCAGTGAAAACACAAGTGAGACCTCAAACTACAACCTTCAGTTAACTGTGCCAAAATATAGGCAATTGGTGATCCATTCAGAAGTGCATCTAAAAAAGCTGTGCCATTGTGAGGGAGCCTTTTTCATGAAGATTTATGGGAACCATGAAACCTCATGCCATCTTTTTTCATCGATTATCTGAAGTCATTTTTCCCTTTCCTGGAGATGAGATAAGCAGCAGCCTATGCGGAGGGGGCTGTTGGCATAGACTACCAGAGGCTGCTACAGTTGATGGACACAATTGAACTGATACTGCTATTTATCCCCCCCTGTATTTGTTTAAGGGTCATTTTTCTGAAACAACACCAAGTCAGCAAGATGTAAACATGAATAGCCAGTATCTATATTCCAATTAAGTCATTAATGACATGAACTAGGTATCAACCCAGTCATGAAGTACCTTCTGAAACTTAAGAGCACTTCGAGAGCAGACTAGAGAAAAACCATTAATCTTTGCGGAATATGCCTCTATATACTATGTTATCATATCTTTAACAGTTGCATCAGGAATTTTTACTGAATTCTGATGTCATAGTGATATTAATCACATTTTTTAAAAATACATAAATAATGTAGCCCCAGATATAGATACAGATATAGACATATAGCCCCAACCTTCCAAGCAGTCATCACATGAGATCAGCAAATCTGGTCAAACACCTCCAAAGAAGTACAAAGCACTTTGCTTTAACTGTAAATCTTGTGCTTTCTTGAAAGACTTATTCTGAAATATCAACTAATCAGAGGCTTTCCTCTTCAAGAAGTAAAATAGCTGCTGTCCACCATCATCTGAACTTTTTGAACTGCTTCTCATACTTGCACGGGTAACAGATACAAATATTTACTTCCTATAAGGCTAGCATAAATTATAGGAAATACTGAGTTGCACTTAAAAGAAAATAAAAAGTTATTACTTTATTTACAAGCAAGTTTTAATCCTTTGCATTAGAAACAAAAGTGCATGTAAATAATTATAATTGATATTTGTTCAATAAGAATGGTCAGCTCCTAAGAACAAAAATGTGAGAATGTCTAAAGCCTAAAAAAAAAAAGTGGATTAGAGTTGCTGAATGACCTGAGGGTTTATTGAAGGCACAGAGCACTTGTAGACACTGTTCAGTGCCATTGTATTTTATTGTGTCCCTAAATGTCTGAGCAAAGAAAATCCCATGCAAGGAAGAACACGACAAGTTGGATTCCTCCCTATTTCTCTCTCTCCCAAAAAACCACATGGGTGCTCACTCACTGATTACTTTCTAATCTCCTCCTCATAACCAGGAGAGCCTGCAGATAGGAATCTCCGTGCAGCCGGGTTAGGCAGAGGGGCTTGGAGCTGGCTGAGTGTCTTTATTTTTCAGTGGAAATTCTGCTCCAATTCCTCTCCCCACCTCCTTTTTATTGCCAGCAACCTCTTTCAAGTCCTTGTTTGGTTACTTCTCCTCAATGTTTTCCTTATGCCCTCCAGACTGTGATCAAAGGCCCTGCTGTATCCCCTTTGAGGCAGGAGTCATTGCTCCTCTCTGCTGCTGCTGACAGCAATGTCTAGGGATGCCTCTGCAGCGCTGAGAAGGCAGCAGGAAAGTCGAGGAGAAAGGAGAGGACCCACTATGATAAAAAAACTCTAAAAAATAATGGGTGTTTTAGATACCACTACTGTTTTTCCCCTGGCCTCACTGTATCTGTTTGTAAAGGTCAACAACACTGTCACCAGGTAACCTCTGAAAACGTCTACAGAGCAAGACCTTCTGCTACAGCCAAGTACAGTGTAAATAATAATAATAAAAAATAATAATAATTTTTGTTTCTTCTCTGGAAGCATCCTATCTGTTGGCACATTCAAATAGCGGATTTTTATAAGCGCAGCCTTAAAAAGTTCATTTTTTGCTCCTGCTGCTTGCTGTGCCTTTGCCTGCTGCCGTACAGCAGCTCCCTCATCTCCCGCTCAGAACTGGTGTGTGGTGCCGGAGCTCGGCGCGGGAGGAGGTGGCTTGGCAAGCAGTCTGCCTTGCTGCTGAAACTGGGGTAGTTCCCCAGCGAGAACAGAAAAGAACAAAGGAGCCTGTAATGCTACAAGAGGACTACAAGGAAACACAGGAAGGAGCTCATTCTTGTTTGGAAACACACACACACACAAAAAAGATTTCCGATCAAAAAACACTGAATCAAAATTATTAAGCATTTTCTTTGTTGCAGCGTAGCAGTCAGAGTAGCAACACAAACAGACCCCAGGAGATGCACGCAATACAGTATCTTGCACAGAAAAAAACAAATACATAAAACTTATCAGCACTACTTTGTGCTTCTTTTGAAAACAGAAAAATAACAAGTGGTACCACCAATTAGACTTTCAAAAGAGCATAAATAACTCATGTGTCCAAAACTCCACAAAGTTTCCATGAAGTTAACCGCCTTACTTCTCTTGAGGCTTCTCTAACTTACACAGTTATTCAAAAACTTACTAGAGGTTTAGACAAATCATTAAGATAGATGAGGGTCAGATTCAGAAATACTCATGAAAAATTAAAATCATTAACATATTTAGCTCTACCTTGAGATACCGAAAACAAATTACTGCTGAAATTCAGAGCTGATGTGGAAGCTCTGCATATTGTGTACTCACATGTCAAGGCTTCGGCAGGCAGAAGGTGCACCAGAAAGCTGTCGCTGCACACATCACTTATTAATCAACCAGATTCGGATGAGAACAAGAAACCGTTCAGCGAGATACAAAGTTCCTGAGTCTGCATTTTGTCTTTTTCCTCAGCAAAAGAGGATGAATAACTCTGAAAAAAACCCTATCGTTCCCCCCTTCTGTTTTCTACCACCACCATTCGGACTTTGCGAATGAAGACTCAGTGTGTATAGATTTAATCTCCACCGGGCATTTGCTTTATTCCCCGGACCGTTCTTACAAAGCAGACGCAGCGAAAGTGACTGCTGACTCCTCTGTCTGGGCATTAGCACCCAGGCACCAGCGACCAGGTCAACAGACACAAGTTATGCACCAACAAACTATTGTGCCACTTCCAGCGTGAGGCCACTTAAACTGCATCTGCTAATCCCACGGTTTTGCATGCCCGACCAACACAAAGCAGGCAAGGCTGCACCTAAATACCCCCTTTCCCTTTAGATATAAAGGGGACTTTCCTGGTCTAACCCCAGGGATTGCAGCCCGTTGTGCAGCTTCATTTGAGGCCGTCTTGTTTTTCCTACAGAGAAAATCAGTGCTTACAATATGTCAAATACACTTCCCCCATGCATAAGTACGAGATTAAAAAAAACCAAAATGGTCAAAATATTCTCTCATCCCCATTGAACAGGGGCTTCCACTGCTGCACAGAAAGCAGTGCTGGTGAGGGTGACTTCCCCTGCGCTCCCTTCTCTGGACATTCCTGACAGCTAGGATATATTAAATGTTTTAAATTATTAAAACCTCCAGGCGCCCTGCAGACAATCCATGCTGCCTCCATACCTCATAGGTCATACCCTTAAAATCTGTAACAAAGGCCAGTAACTTCTCAATGAAGATATTCCAAATATCCAATAAAAATGAAAGATTGTGGAATGGCATCCAAAATGCTCCTTCTCCTCAGGGAGGCAAGGTCAGCATGGGCCTTCCCTCGCTAAACACACTGTGCTTTCATAACTCTCATTTATGCAGACTATATGAAATCAGCCGCTTACTAGATTTAAAACCCACATTTCTTCTTAACCAAAAACATAAGCGGGGGGAAGACAGAAAAAGGTCTTAATAGCAACTGATAAAGGCACTCATAGATCACAATATATGCAGCTTTTATTATTAAAAAGCTCAAAGATAAAGAATTGAAATAACCTGTTACACTATTGACTTCAATTAAGTCGCTTTCTAGATGCTACATCGAAGCGCACTCTCACCAAGCAGACTGTCCTAGTTTCCTTAGGATGCCTATGTTCAGGGGATATCGGTATTCACCTAAAGCAATGCAATGGGACTATTTTAAAGTGGAGGGCTTTGGACAATTTTTAATAAGATTACTCAGTCACACTGTAAGAAGGAATCTAAATAAAGGGAACTCAGAGCAAGCTGGAGCCGGGGCACGCATTTCAGGCATGAGGCTGTACACACATGGCCACATACACATGGCTGTGTATTAAACCTAATTTACACAAGATCCTACCCATATGACATAAATATATAAAATCCTGTAAAAATAACTTGCTGTAGTTTCCAGTGGGTAAAGCTGAGAAAGGTAGAAAGGTTTGTTAACTAAAGTTCTCCTTTCCTCTTCCTCACAAACCAACGTAACTTGTACCTTTGCCATGGAGAAAGTTTACACAAGACAATTTCAAAGGGGAACAAAAAGATGAAGGAAGAGAAGGAACACCATTAGCCAGCCAGTGCTTGACGAAGTCAGCAGCAGGAGCCGAGCACCCCCGTGACAGCATTAATCCTGGCTGAACCCCTCCACCGACCTCCCCTTCTGAAGCGCAAAGCTATGCACAGAGGATAATCATGGGAACAGGCACCAAAATATTTAACAAATGGCATCAGTTCTATCCCTGTATCATGGAGGAGGCTGAAACCCATCGTGCCAGTTTCTCGGCCTTTGTGCATCTCAGATACACAGGAAGGGAGAGGTGTGGCGTTCACATGTCACCAGCGCTCCGGGGAGAGGGGAAGGCAGAGAGGTTTCTAACGAACAAGGCAGCAACAACTCGTCAACGCACATTTGCAGCGTCAAGAACTGGAAGGTGGCAATAACAGTGACGCAAGGTTTGGCACTGAGCAAAAATTAGTTGAATGGCTCATGGAAATAATGTGCAGACATGCACGCTTGCCATTTGTATCCCTGCACACTTTTGCACGATCGTCCTACTTTCGGAACATTTCAGTCTTTACTGAAACTTCTGCATAATCTAGGCTATCCTTACATAAACTGTAAATTTGTAGATGACTTTGTGCCTTCCAAACTATTCTTTTTGCTAGATTCCTGAATAATAAGTCCACGCTTGCAGAAATTTTTCATTTAACAAGTCGTTTATTAATGAGGGGTCATCAAGGTTGATTAGTTAAAAAAAAAAATTCAACAGTCCGGTTTAATTACATCAAGCACAGGAACTGAAGTGGCCTGAATGCATCTAAAATACTCTGGGGGCTCCTAAATACAGTGTAAGAAAATTCATAAATCCTTACATATTGGTATGCATATGCTATGCACATTGAATCACATTACTATTATTTATGATTTGATAGCATCACTAAAATAATGGGCATTTTCTAAACATAAATAGACAAGGTCACCTTCAAAAAAAAAGCATACACATATTGACCAATAAAAAGGAGACAACGGAAAAATCAGATGAGAAGTAAGCAGGGATGATGAGAAATCATTACATTTCTATTTCGTCACTGTTAGGTACTTTGATATTGCATAAATTCTGTTTAATAAATACATACAGGAGACTGGTCCATCCATCGCATGAGTTGCCCTTCGATTATGAACGTGAGGTGCCTTTTTGCCCCACACTGAGAAAACATCTGTTGGAAACCTCTGGAGGAAAAACTCTCAGACTCACGAGAGGACCAACACCAGGGAAAGCAGGATCCCAAACCACAGGAGGAGCGCGGTTTTTAAAGCACCAGTGTCCAGTGGTACTAATGTCACCTAGGTGCCCGTGCTAATGGGTTGTCATGGCATACATGACACTGGCAGAGTATTCTGCAGCCTTTTCTGGTGAAAAGTTGTCCTTAAACTATCGATACATACTTCTGTGTAGAAAAACTGCTTGAGAAGCCAAAGAGAGAGAGATTGCTTCAGCCAACTTGAAGGGTTTAAGAACCCAGATGACAGGACTCAAAACACACCAGCTTGGTGCTTATCTTTCAGCAATTTCTGGGCAAAAAGTATCGGATGAAGGGATGGAAGAAAAGACCATAAAAAAACCAAACAAACCCAAACGGAGGGAGGAGGTAACATTTCAAACACAGAATCCCCAAATCACCACAGCCCCAAAGACCAAAGTGGCTGAGGTATCACAGTCCTGGGACTGGGAGAAACTGGTGCTCATGTTGTTCTGGAGGCATGGAGTAGGGGGGTTTGTACATATACACATTGTACAACCACTAACAGGATCCTGGCCAAATATGAAGTTCAAACCAGTTATTTTTAACTGGAATACCATACATGACTGCAGAGACAGGGACCGGGAAGGTCTTAAACCTACTTGATTCAAGACGAGCACCCACCAGGTGAGTGCTTGTTACCTATACATCACAGCTGCCTATATTCCCCACGCTTCCTGAGATACTTTTTTGAGCAAATATGCTAACAGAAAGTATTAGGCTCCTCTCACCCCCGGTGAAGACAAGCGAGCACATTGCTGGCAGGCTCCTGTACATTTGCTATACAGGAATCTGCAGACTGGAGGGGGGAAGGAGGAGGAGCTGAAAACCACAGACTTAAAGTAGTGGGGAAAAACCAGCTGCGAGCCTCTCATGATGAAGGAAAGAGTAGGAAGAAGTTGCTTAAAACTGCACTAATTACTGCTGTGGAGAATGGCAGCCTCAGAACTGCTATTCAAATCTCAGTTTCCTGAGCAGCTTTACAGAAAAGATAAATATCTAGTAGTATATCTATAAAAATTAATGTCGTGATTTTGTAGAAATCTGTTTTTAGAAGTTCTCTTAAAAGAATTCATTAAAAATGCAGAAGAAACTCATTGAAAATGGGCAATATAATAACTGGTTTCGCAGATAATTCCAATCTATATTTCAGGTAGATGAGATATTATGTGGCCTTTGCTTGTCTGATGGCTCCCTCTCACTGGAGCACATCAGAACCAATTGCATTATTTACACTCCCCAGTATGAATCAAAGTCCAAAACGTCTTCTATAACAGAGATAAAAGCACAGAGCACAGACATGATCCATCACACAAGTGAAACACAATAAAGCTTCAACCCTAGGCAGGACATCTGTCTGCTCTGCTGCAACACAAAGCTTCCAAAGCCTCCGAAGTCTTTGAAGACTGATGCAGTAATTCAATTTGATGAAAAGGACCATATTTAATTTCTTATACAGCGTACAAAGTGAGTTTATATTTCAGTTTTGGTTTCTAAATGTTTAATCATGAAACATCTGAATCAGCAAAACAAGGAGGATGGTTCTCTTCATCAACATGTTTTCTTTTTGATTTTGCATAATATTTAATAAGGAGCACATTTATGAATCCCCTCTGTGGATTTCAGTCTCTTTGTGGAATTCAGACCAGGAGTGAGGTAGGAACTGAGAAAGGTTTTAATGCAAAGGGATGAGGCATTCAAAGGATTCCCAAATACTTTTTTTTCCTCCACACTCGATGGGCGGAACATCAAGCTGTGCAACACCTAAGAAGACGCCCCCGTCCCCCTCTGCAAGGCAGGGCTGGCGCAAAGGCACATGCAAAAGCTTCAAAGGTTGCAAGGGGCAGCGGGCACATTAGGGGACATCTCATCTTTGCATGTGTATGGGGACAGGAAGGGGGAAGGGAGGATGCCAAGGGAGGATGCAGATTTTCACTCCGTACTCCTCCTTCGCAAACACAATGTAAACAGATTACAAAACGGCGTTTCTTTAGACCTTAAGTGCTATTTGGGAAGTGGGAAATGCTTCAGATGGCTCCTCTTGTTGGCAAACAGTCCCATTACTTAATGAAATGTCCCTTTTTATTGCCATATGCCCGACAGATTACATACAACAAAGATGGGCAAAAAAATTTAAGAAGGTTTTTCCTGATCCAATTTTCTACATCACAGGCAAACAAACGACATCATAAATTATTTTGGGGAAAAAAAAGCATTATTTCTAACATAGTAACATCAGTCTCAGCCAGTTAAGTATTACCTTTAACAACACCTCATAAAACTGCGTAACTTTAAAATCTTCTTTCTTAAATGCCAGAGAGCATACACCACAATAAATACTGATGGCAGGGGCTTATTGCTATAGGGCAACAGTTTTGGCTTGCCTATTAATACCGTAAGAATAGATGGCCACAATTCAACACAGCTTTCTGAAGCTCTTCTCCTTATATTCCTTCAGAGAAGGAGATTTTACGCTGGGAAGGATACAGGCAACTGTTGAAATCGGTTGAATTTTCAGGCAGTAATAGTAGGCATGCCACAAGGTCTCTCTTACTGGAAAACTTCAGTAGATAAAATGCAAGATGATTAAGAAGGAAAGAAAAAGAAGAGTAAATATTAAGTACGAGAAAGGGAAAGGAGAGAAAGACTATACAGAAAGCATAACGTTGGGACATACTCCTGGATTATGACAAGAAACAATGAGAATTTTTTGTTCATTTGTTTTAAGGAAAAGTGTAAGCATTCTGTAACATTTTGTAATTTTTCTTCATGGCATATTGCACAGAGATTTCTAGTTGGGCTGCGATACAAGGTTCAGTTCAGAAAGCCCAACATGTTCCTTCTTCCATGTCAAAAGAGATTATGAACAACGCTGACCACAGGCGTGTTCACCCAACAGGTTTGTAACTCCTGCTCAGTGCCAGTGTGTCTTCCGGAGCTGCGTTTGGGCTGCGCAAACCAGGCAGAGAGCGACATGCACAGTATAACTCTCTCTTTTGTCAGATATTTAATGTGGTGGCACCAGGAAATTTTTGGGCTGCAGGTGTTTGTTTCCATGGAATGCATACAAATACAGCCTAGGCGAGCAGTAACGTCCTACCATCAAGGTATTGTTTTAAAATTATCTACTACTCAAATTTTTTAAAATTTAATTTCAAAATTATCTACTACCTAAATTTGACAGTGTCCCCTCTGCATGATATAGTCCTCCTGAAAATGTGCGTCTGCAAAATGCTTATATTTATAAGCTTAAAAAAAAAAAAATACAGTTATTAACAATGCTAAACCCAGGAATGATTTCGAATTATATCAAATCCCATTAAGAATGCTCTTGTGTTTTCTGCTGTTGGTTTACACTTACAGCATCAAGTGTACCCTTTCTGCTCTGCCAAGGAGCCTGAAGGGCACCAGATCTGTCTGAGAATACAGAAGCTAGCAAGTGAGCTCATTTCTACTGAGCACAAGCTGTGCTGAAATGCTCTGGCTTGCTCTCTCTGCTACCCTCTAGTGAACAAGCAAAAATAAACTGTAAGATTCAAGTGCCTTTGCACAAGGACAGTGTTAATCAACTCAGTTTTTCAGCTTCAGCCTAAAATACAGACCTCTGCCAATACCACTTTTGTCAGTTATTTTTCCTGATTTTGTCACTCCATAATTTGAGATGTTTAAGACTACAAACTGCACTTAAAAAAAACCATTTTTATTGAGGAGGTGATTGGACTAGTTGACCTTAAGGTCTTCCTCTCTCTAAATTCAGGACCTTTTTCCTCCCAGTCACACGCATTGTTTAGAAGCTTAAAGCATTTCTTTTAAAAATTGTAACTTGCTTTGAACCAGGGTAAGTGTTTTGCTCACGATGAGGGACTACTTGTCTTCCTTTTACAGGGAATGCTGGGGAGGGAGAATGCAGGGGAGAACGGAGCATCTGAGAAACTTACAGAATTCACAGTATTTTGGTATCCATCGCCAGAGACAAGAAATAGGTTTTTCACTCTAACTGCTTAAGAAAAGCAACGTTCAGGACATATTGTGAAGGTTACTGCACTATTACTGTTTGCTGTTCCTCTACACCACTTCTAGCTCCTTTCCTGCCACTTTCTGAGGATTAAACAGATGGTAAACAGAAGCTAATGCCAGTGTAAGTCACCATCTGGCTAATAGATGCATTTTTGCATAGGCTCATTAGCATGCTTGTTCCATCCCAAATCCTCCATAACAGTTTCGTCTCCGTCTGTATCATCTCCATAACATAGTTAATAAATGCAAAATGCATATATGAAGTTGCAGTTCATGTGGAACATAATCACAGCCTTTAACTAACCAAAACATCAGAATTGGGACTAGACCCAAACCTCCCTAGCATCAGCTGCATTTGCTGTCTGCTCCACTTTTTGATTATTAGTAGTATTTTATTCTGCTTGAATATTTGCCTTTAATTTACCACTGGTTGATTTTTTATCAGGTATGCACTCTGTAAGAAAAAGAAACCGTTAACTTAATCTTTATCTTTGTTTTACTTAGAGGGAAAGGCAAACCATCAAAAAAATGGCATTAAAACTTCAGCTTTATTTGAGGTATAGCTTGACTGGCTTTGCCAGTTATAATTATCCTGAGACGCCTAAAAGCAAGAGGAAGAATGACAGGGCTTTTTTAATTCAATAGCATGAGGGCAGTTTGTCAAGAACAGGGTTTTTTTTTTTTCCTCCTTGACTAATTCTGTCATCATTTAATAATAATACTGGTCAAAAAGTTCAAAACCTGAGCTATTTAAGCTCAGCAAATTATTGCTCAGAATCGACAGTGTCACAACAGGCTAACGGATAGATAAACACAATGACAAATAAAAATACACACAGGCCAGACTGAAAACGGGATTCATTGACAGTCGAGTGGATGTCAAGAACACCAGCGCTGTGCATTGTGCTAATTCAGGATACACTAGTGTCTTTCCTCAGGTATTTGTGAATCATCAACTTCAAATGAAAACAGGAAACATTCAGAGGAGGAAAAAAATCTACTGATGTTCCCTAATATGTTATCTATGAGCATTTGAATATAATTAGAGCAAGTAGTTAAGAGCGTGAAACTGTTAGGCCAAATCCTGGGGGAAAGACAGCAAAACCAGTTGACTGAAGCCTGCACAGGAGGAGGATGCTTCAGCAGCACAAGCACCGCTTGCTCTACAGCCCATCGCTGCCCCACGCAGCAGCTGTGGTTCACAGGTACGGCGTTTCAGCCATCCCAGACTTAAGATTGGTCTAAATTACTACTAAGGTTTGAAAGAAGAGGGGCAACCACCAGGAGACAGACAAGGTTATCACTGAACTGAAATGAGCACAGCATCAACATTAGATTTATGTTGGTTTAGGTCGCCACGTGACTTGGAGCTAATGGAAAGGGGAGCAAAGAGTAGAAAGAAAGAGTGTGTATGCAGCAATGATGGAGAAGAAAGAGGTTGCAAGAAAGAAGAGAAAAATCAATAGAGAACGGAAATTGGTAGAGAGGTGGGAGAATCTGGAGATGCAGAAAAAAAAACATTGGTTGCACAAGCCAACAAGAACCAAGCTTGAAGTCTAGATATGGCCCGTAATTTTCAAGGGATAACATTTTAAATACACCAAGGATATGCTGCAAAGAACTTCTTTATCCAGATCCATCCAGATGCAAATACAGCCTATGACCAGATTTCAGAGACAAACTTACTTAGAAAATTTTCTTTGGCAAAAATTCCGATATGGACGGCAACACAATTTATGAATGTAACTCCTACCCACCCATCAGTGAGACTGCCACTTCAGTAGCGGTCTGGTGGGGTTTGCCCCAGTTTTATTTGGCAAGGCTATCATTACTCTTATATTTGCACATTGACTTGAAAGCATAATGGTTTTGTTTAAGAATACTGAGTTACTAGCATGAATTTAAGAACTCTAGTTTTGAAAAAGAAAAGTATAGAGAGAGTTCTGCTGACTCTGAAGAGAGGTGGCTAATTTCAGATCTCTTTCTACAAGATATTGAAGACGCCTCAGTTTCAAGCGATGGTTATTTTTGTCATAGGTGCTTAGCATCACGCAGGCTTTGACCTTAGTCATCTAAGTTTCAGAATTCCCATCTGATCCACTGGCAAAGTGCTTCAGTTTTTAAAGTGCTGTTCTCAAGGCAACAATGCATTGCTTAATCCCACACTGGACAGATTCCACACTTCAGCAACAAGCTTGGTTCCAAGAAGAATTTACAATTGTCAGCCCCCAGTAAAAAAAAAAAAAAAAAAAAAAAAAAAAAAAAGGTATTTCTGGCCTCTTTTGTAATACCAACCATTTATGTTTCCACAGCTCTTTTCCAGTCCTTTGTGTGCTACATCTGATCTGTGCCTCGTGGCTATCGGCCTCACGCTGTTCTTCAGCAGAAGACGACAGGCAGCAGCATGAAAGGGATGGCTAAGAGTCCAAGGATCTATTTTTCTCAGCTCCAGACTTCCATTCTGTTTCAGCAAGCTCCCACCCATAATCACCCCCCCCGCACCTCACATGGCAGTATGTGGACATAAGGCCCACTGTTGTGCCAGGGTCTAAGGCAGTACACAGAAACCTCCCAAAGACCAAAAAAAACCAAAACCCAAACCCCAAGAATTGTGCATACAAGACAATCAACTCCAAAAGAGTTGAGTTATCCAAAGTAACTACTGTGTGGACTTGCTGTCACGAATATAGTGCATCTCTCTCAGCATTACTAATTTGGACCCATTAAAGGTATCCACCAAGTAAAGTACTGTGACAGGGAGAGTACCTATAAAATAAGCCTACCGAGTATCAATCCTTCCAATAGGTGATAACATGCAGTTGGTGCTGGAGTGATGCACAATTCCAAAGCCTTCACTAGGGATCAAGAACTTTTAAATCAATGGGTTTAATCAACTGGGACATATCCACCAGACAAAATTCAAGAAGGGTGTGGCTTAGATATGACATTATATATGGAACATTTTGATGTGCCCATCCCAGGTGAGATCAGAAGAAATACAAGAGGATAATTACTAGCTTATTAGAATATAACATTATGATATTGTAGTCTGCGCTCAGCCTGATAATACTAAAGACACAAAACAACGATCCACTTAATTATTTCAACATTTGAACAATACAGATAAGATGAAAGATTTTCTAGAACTGAGATTCATCTCAGTGGAAAATTCCACCTTTTTTTTTTTTTTTAAAGCAACAACATTCCAAATCAGGATTAACAAAAGTGGGGGTTTTCTGAGGCAAAAACTAGAACAATTAAAAGGGACTTCAGCTAAGTTAAAGTATTGCATATGGTAAAACTGAAATTTTTATTTCAGGTGATTTTAGCTTCATGGTGCATACACTCAAAATAAAAAAGTCCATACAAATATAGAAACAGACCACCTTGCAACTGGTGTTTTGAGCATAACAGGACACTGCTTCTCTCTCCCTGCTCGCTGCTCCCCACCCACGAAAAAAAAAATAATCCAAAGCATCACTGAAATCTGATTCTTCCAGAAGGGAAACATAATCTTGACCAAGCTACATCTTCCAGGAGAAAAATACCAGCATGAAAAAACCTAACCGTCGCTTTCTCCGAAGCCATTCCTGTGGCATTGCCATGCTGTTTGTCGACAGCTCTATTACAGCCTTCAGCTCCCTGTTTCCTACTTCAACAAAGCCCCTCTTAGAGCAATCAGAAAGCACACTGCCTACCTTTGCCTTAGTTCATTCCCAGCTTCTTGCTACTCACTGGGGCAAAATTACGTAAGGCATCTGGAAACATTATGGTTATCCATTTGCAGAGAGAAGCCTCATGGTTCTTTCCATCTATCTCCTTCAAAATAGTATATGAACCATTATTGTTTCTCTGTTCAAGGATTCCAAATGTTTTTTTAGAATACCGTAAGCCAAATTTGGAACCACTCCACACAGAAGACCAGCCAAAAATAACATCCACAGACTGAAAAACGTTCGCCACCCACCAGGACCAGTGCAGAGTCCATCCCGAGCCAGCCCCGGGCATTGCCATCCAAAACCAGTGCAATATGCCCAGTGGTAACCCAACTTCTGTCACTCAAAACCCTGAGCTCTGATAGCTCAAAACCCTGAGCTAGTTTGAAGACTCAGAAATTACCAGCTACCACAGAAGAAATAATCCCAATACTGCAGTTCCTTGTCACCACGAAGCCATTATTATTCAGGTATTCATACTGTCGCAGCAACAGCTTATCTCGCGCAGATAAATCTCTGTATCTCTTCTGATTTAAAAAAGACAGTCAAATGGATTTCTCCATGCAGCTCCTCCTGTATTATAAGTAAGCCGGGAGAAATCTCCTGTTCTCAGACTGGTGGGGGCTGGTACAAAGCTGCACTTTTCCCTGGCAATATAAGCCTCCCACCCTGCACACTGCTACTACCCAGAGCCTTAGAGGAAATAAGAGGAGTTCTGGGTAGTTTTGTTACCTACCAACAATTTTAAGCATGCAGTAAACATCTTCACTCCATCACCTTTGCCTACATTTATCAAGAAGAGTACCCGATTGTCCCAGATTGCTACCGACCACCACTGGCATTTCAGAAGATAAAACTAACCTTAACCATGAATATGCTCAAACACGCCACGCACTTACCGCGCTTTCCAAATGTTACCCTCAGAGATATCCTAGGGGAAACCCTAGGAGAAACTCCACAGCTCTTATCAGCTGGAATTCAAAGGAGGGAGAGAACAACAAGAGGATGAGGCATGCATGGGCACGTTAGGGGAGGAAGCAGCGACGCTCTTTCTTGCCTCACCGGGATGTAGCAACTTCCAGCGATTGCAGCCCAGCCCCTTCACCAAACTGGTTTGTGACTTGAAGGTACGTCAGGAAATTAAAGACACATCATACGCTTCTGTTTTGGCGACACGCTTACGTATATTTTTAAATAATACATACGATCAGAAAATATTCACTGCATGGGGCTTTTTGTTACACAGACGTAAATAAAATACCACGAATACAAAACTAACAAACCTTTCTCTCCAGGCACTCAGCCTCCTGTAGGCCATAAATACACACTGCCAATGCATGGCTGTTCTACAACAATATTTTTCTCAAAAAAATCATTAGAACCATACATATTCTAACCACTTGCAAAAGGAAAATTTAAGCTTAAATTAGGAGCGGAAAAATAAAAAGGCAGTTTAGATGGAGTGATAGAAAATTCTTTACAAGGAATCCACATACACAACTCCTTAAAAAAAGTCATCTCTTGATCTTCATTAATTGTTTATAACTAGGTTTGGTTAATATCCAGATTTTAATTAGTGTAAATCAGTATAAGACTATTATGAAGACAAAATTTTAGCTCAACAATATTATCTATTGGATCACTAATTCAGTTCCAAAAACTAAGGAGGTAAACTCAGCTCCTACCTTACTGCATACAGCAAGATGTAGAAAGTCTTCTCCTGACCTTCATCAGGCCAGGATGCCACCCTGATGTCCTGCGCCACAGCTGCACTGACCGAAATCCTCATCCTTGCTCTTTTTTCCCCACATAAAATGGACTGAAAATATAGAGAAATTGAAAACACACACCCCCCCAGGAAGGATGTCTGCAGAGATTGCTGTGATACTGCACCTTGCTGACCAGGCTACCAGCAGCGATTTCCAAGTGTGCTGCTGTGCGTAGGGAGACTAACAGTTTTCAGATAATATTGAAAACCTATGCGGATTATATTGGCACCACCAGACAGCCCTAACAGCCCTCTCTCCCCGGGTCTGTGACTCCTTACTGTGTCTCTTCATCATATAATACATCATCTCACTTCTGTGGTTCAAAGGGAACTTTTGGAAGGTAACAGGAAAGGTTCCGAGTGATAGAGCCATGTGCACCAATCTGTCTTGTATGTGTTTTGTGCTCCTGAGGCTCCATACAGCTCTATCCTCTACACAGAGATCAGCCCCCTTTCCTTCTTTAAGATTGGCTGGCTCTCAGTATGCAACAGAATAAGCCCAAAATCCAGAACTGGCGAAATCCATGCAATTCCACTCAGAGCAGGGTCCTGCAAGCATCAACCACCACTTATTCCCGTCGATGCTGTACATCTCTGTTCCTTCCCTCCTTCCAGATAGAAAAGGAATTAAGCCTTTGGAAAATAGCAAGTGATTTACATGCATTATTAATACCTCTCGATGTAACATTATTCAATACGCTACTCTTTGTTGCTTCCCATCAATCACAGTCTCTTAGATTTCAGAGGAATATCTGCCCACTCACTGTGTAAAGACAAATATTACAACAGGAAATTCAGCTCATTCCTTGACTGAAATTAATTATGTTTTTATAAGCTTATAGTCTGATGGATCACAGGTATTTTGGAATAAACTAAAATATAAAAAAAATTATTAAAGGCTACATTTTGCATGCAGCACTGGCAAATTCTACACGCAATTTCTGTCACCAATGATAAGGATTAATCAAACTTCTTATAATCAAACAAAAAAGCTCAAAACCCTTACACAGTATTTCTCACAAATGCAGCCAGTTTACTTAAAACATTATATATCATCGTATAAAAGTGACACACATGTCAGTTACTGTTGTGATTCAGCAAGTATTGTTTGCCAAATGGACTTTCATTTTCTATTGCGTGATTAAATTATGTTTAGATAAAGGTGCCCACAGACAAAACCTACACCTAAACAGAACAGGCTATCAGCTACAGGTTTTACATTACTGCCCTTAAAAATTCAATGAGGAACTAACATCACACAATGACGAAATGACTCTCCC
This sequence comes from Larus michahellis, assembly GCF_964199755.1. Lineage (NCBI taxonomy): Eukaryota > Metazoa > Chordata > Aves > Charadriiformes > Laridae > Larus > Larus michahellis. Next base: position 20,308,709 of record NC_133897.1, read on the forward strand.
AAGGTCATGCAGGAAGCGCCTGGGAGAAATGGGAATCAAACCTTAAATCACCAGAGGCCACTTAACCGCAAAAGTCAAACTTTCACTCTCTTGAATTTGGAAATAAAAATTTAAATCAAACTGCTGTCATAGTCCACCAGAAAATTGTGTACTGCATAAATAATGCCTAATTCACTTGCAGTCATATGTCTATTTTGCTAATATTGACAGCTTCTTCTGTATTTTAATCATATATAATAATTTTGTTCAGAGTTGTCGTATAGTAACACCCCTCTCTAAAACTGGTCCAAATTTTTTTACATTTTTAAAGTACTTCTCTCAAAACCTGTAATCAAAATTTGTCTGAAATCTTCTCCATCCTTTCAAAACTCAAACATACCAGCCTCTAACTCTATGAAGTCCAAGTCTAGTACCAATACCTGGTTTATTTTAGCTCTGGGTGCCCCACTTTCAAACAAAAAGCCTCTAATGAGATTAAAAGGAGAAAAAAAAATAATCAACTGAATAGAACAACTCACTTGGGCATCTTAGAAGATCATTTCATATCCATGTAAAAACTTTGCCTGGGACTTAGATGCCTAATACTGAGGAAATAACATATTGGCCACAAGAGCCTGTGGTTTACTTTGGCCATGGGATAATGGAAAAAGCAGAACAATAAATAAATGGTCATTTGTCTCCACTTTCACCAGTGTTGTATAGTATGTTAAAATAATGTAAGCCCGAACTGTGTAAACCGTCATCCCTCAAAAATTATTAATGGCTTCTCCGTGCTGGAATGTTTCACTGATTCCTGCTAAGTGATTTTCAAGGCTGAGTAGAAAAGCAGAAATATCTTCTCTGTTTCTCATACAAGGACCATCACCTTTCTGAGTTACCTTAGGAAACAGCTATGAGAGAGGATCACAATGGGCAGTAGTCCTTACGAGGCTTGTTTGAGCCCAAATGATCTGATTGAGATCTTTCTTGCTGTCAGTGACGATAATAAATGTGATGGTATTATTTCCTTCCTTGCTGATCAATTTCAGAAGATCTCCATATAAATGCAAACAATTCACAGCCGTATTTCACGAGTTCCTGAACTGAAAGAGCCCTGAGGAAAACAAAACTTGTGCTGCACTAGTTTAGTTCTATTAAAAGAAAACAAAATAAGAATCCCACACTTGTTCCAGAGACTACACGTACATAAAAGCAATGTGATTAGCCTTTGCTGCAAAAATATTACAGTCACTCAGATTTGTCTAAATGATAAAAAGATAAATTACTATTAGAAATAAAAGGACTTGAAATTATTTCTAAGAACATGTACATTCCAAAATAGCTAAACCATAAAGCATGTGTTTAATAGTAGTTGCAATCAAATGACATTTAATTCCTTAGACATAGATCTACCTATCCACCTACCAAGCCTTTAGCACCAATACATTAACATCTAACTTACAATCTCAAAAGCCGATACAAGGAAACGTGAATTCCTGTTCACAGGACATTGTGAGGCAACTTTAATCCAAGTTATCAAGATTATACTTTAGGAATGCTACTCAAGACAAACACCCTTTTCTGGTTTTGGTTGAACACATTCTCAGACCTTGGGCAGTTCAAAGTACATCAGAGGGTGCCCGAAGTCAGGTCACGGGCTTTGCCTGCCATCACCTCCAGGTGTTGCTGTAGGAGTCTGACCTGCCCCATGGTTCCTCCTGGGACATGCTGACCATCTTGGCTATATATCTCAAGGCGGACATAGAAATTGCTGTGTGACTATCTTAAGCACTTCCCCTCAGTTGATGTTAGTTATGTCATGGGATACTAGAAGAGGAGGAAAATGAGCGTAAGGATTCTTCTGAGCTCAGTAAACGTTCTTCCTTCTCCTCTCCTCAACTCCTGTATGTGCAAATTACTCCCACTTACAGCCTTCCTGCTTCAGTGGAAATCAGAGATGACACCTGAATTAAGCTGCTTTCCATCAGCTTCTACATAACTTACACCCTGTCTGCTATGCAGCATCTAAGGCAACTTATATGGACAACAAACTCCTAAACAGGCTTAGTAAAGGTTTCTCTTGCCATACAATCATTCATAAGACAAATGTTAGGAGAGCAGGTGTGAATGGAACCTTCAAATGTTTCCAACTTAAAAACCTGCATGGGAGGGGACCATCTATTTAATAACACAGAACCTAAAATTTAGAGAGTAATAACCATTCAGACAAGATCTTTACCTTCTGTAAGGATGCAATAGCTCCTTGCTGGAACTGACTGGAAGTTAACCATCAAATTAATCCAATTTTTAATGTCATAGGATTTATTTTTCCATTGTTCCTGGACATCAATTCACCATCATACTGAAAAAAACGAGAATGCAATTTATAACACGAATTGACCAAGATACCCTCACGTGACCTCACAGTTCACATCACTTATGGGTAAAGCCAGAACGAGCAGCAACTCACATATTGTTTGCCTAAATTCTCCCTACACAAATATTTTACTTTTTCCCTAAAGACCTTGCCTCTCTGCTGCCTGCACTAGCGCTTCAAAATTAAGCAAAGCCCTGACCTTAGATCATAGAATGATTTGGGTTGGAAGATACCTTAAAGCTCATCTAGTTCCAACCCTCTGCCATGGGCAGGGACACCTCCCACTAGACCAGGCTGCTCAAAGCCCCATCCAGCCTGGCCTTGAACACTTCCAGGGATGGGGCATCCACAGCTTCTCTGGGCAATCTGTCCCAGTGTCTCACCACCCTCACAGTAAAGAAATTCTTCCTAATATCTAATCCAAATCTCCCCTCTTTCAGTATAAAACTGTTACCCCTCGTCCTATTGCTCCACTCCCTGATCAAGAGTCCCTCCCCATCTTTCCTGTAGGCCACCTTTAGGTACTGGAAGGCCGCTATAAGGTCTCCTTGGAGCCTTCTCCAGGCTGAACAATCCCAACTCTCTCAGCCTGTCTTCATAGGAGAGGTGCTCCAGCCCTCTGACCATCTTCGTGACCCTCCTCTGGACTCGCTCCAACAGGTCCATGTCCTTCTTATGCTGGGGGACGCAGTACTCCAGGCGGGGTCTCACCAGAGTGGAGGGGCAGAATCATCTCCCTTGACCTGCTGGCAACGCTTCTTTTGATGCAGCTCAGGATGTGGTTGGCTTTCTGGGCTGCGAGCACACATTACTGACTCATATTGAGCTTCTCATCAACCAACACGCCCAAGTCTTTCTTCTCAGGGCTGTTCCAAATCCATTCTCTGCCCAGCTTGCATGTGTGCTTGGGATTGCCCCAACCCAGGTGCAGGACTTTTTGAACTTCACAAGGTTCACACAGGCCCACCTCTCAAGCCTGTCAAGGTCCCTCTGGATGGCATCCCTTCCCTCCAGCATGTCAACTGCACCATACAGCTTGGTGTCATCAGCAAACTTGCTGAGGGTGCACTCAATCCCACTGTCCATGTATGCCTTCTGTCATATTGTGACATTTCCTTCTAGGTCTGGGAGATGTAAACCTTTACAAACCTTCACTTGCCTTCTCAAAATAAAATACTAGAAGCTTTTTGACATGACTGAATACAAACCCTTTCCCACACCTCCCGTCTCCAGTGAGATCCAGTCCAAACCCACCCTGGCAGCTGATCCCACTTTCTGGAGGAAACAGATGGGATGCTTCTACAAAACTTTAACTCAAACAACCCATGTCAACATTGGAGAAGCCACCTAAGAGAGAACAGCTTCTTTCCAAAGGGAGGGCAGAGTAAGAAGCACAGTGAATGTAGTCAGAAGACTTCCACCTCCCAAGTCATCTTCCGTGAACCCCGACACTCACTTTGTCCCTAAGCTGCGAGGTCCCAGGTCCTGTCAGCAAGACATTAAGGCTGGAGCTCCAGCACTTCATGCCTGACAACAGCTCCTAGTCCAGGTAGGGACAGGATTGTCAGAGTCCTGCTCTTAGCTCCAGCCACATTTTAAACTCCAGGTTTTGCTGATTGGAAGCTAATGCCTGATTCAGAAAATGAGATTCTTTCAAAGTGCCAGAAAGTTCATTTATATCTGGTTATAGTTTTATAAACTCCTTAAAATTCAAAAGTTGGAGCTAATTTCGACATTAATTGCCTACATATTCAGCCAAATTGCTTCCCTGCTCCCAAGTCAGAGGGTAAAAAACCAGGCTGATGCATCTCAAGGTTTGCAAACATAATTGCTTTGGCATCCATAGCTGTGAAATACTGACAGCTTTTTATAATATCCAATCTACTTGAATATTCAAAAGTTAGACTTCAGGGATCACTGGAATTGATGTAGCTTTCCTTCCTTTTTTTTATGGATTTGGCTCTCTTAGACCGTAAACTGGACTTTATGCACACTTCCCTCTACTAACGGTGAGATATTTTGACGCTGAAAAAATATCACACACATGTCTATGTATCTACCTCATCAATAAAATGCTATTACAAACTCAAAATAGGTAACAAGACTCAGATGCAGAAAAAGCGTTAATCTTCACCTTTTAGCTGCTTTTCTAAAAACAATTACCTTTCAAGTTCACTGCCATCCTTTAAATATCATTTCTCTACCCTCCAAAAGAGCTACCGGTGATGCTTCCCCGCTCTTTATTTAGCAGTTAGCCATAAACTACAAAAGCAAAAAATACAGCCAGCATCTTTTGATTAGGATTTTAATTTATAATTATATTCCTGTTAGCAAATATACCTACATTAAATATTTATTAAACTCTTATTCATCCATTTGTAAGAGATTTCTGTCAATCACAAACACATCATCTCTGTTTTTTGGAGCAGTGAAAGCCACAATGGTTGACAAGCACATAAGAATGGACTTTTTGTATACACCTACTCCAGGTTTCTGCTTTGGGGAAGGAAAAGTGAACAGTTTTCCTCTGCCCAGATATGTACTGTAAACAGTGCAGCTATCTGACAATTTTGGCAGGTATAACTTCATAAGAAAAGCAAAAGACAGCAGGAATATCTTAAAAGAAATCACAGGGCTGTTCCGCTATGTTGAAAACTTCCCAATAATTCTGAAACTGCCAGGCATATTTCCTACCTACAGAAATTTTTAGTTTTTTTTTTTTTAAATTAAAATCCTAATCAATTAGCATCTCTTCCACCTCGCTGCCCCTGGCTAAACCACCACCTCTTTTCCCTAACCTACACTACACTACCCACTCTTAACAAAGCTGTGGGTGCCCAAGTGTTCTCCCACTTGACGCGTTAAAATCATTTTTAATAGCTTAGTTTACAACTGAATGCCTATGATTTCCTAACATGTCCTGAGGCATTTTCCTAAACTGTGTCATTATCCCGACAAGTCTTCAGGGATAGGGCTAAGCAAGGTTTAAAATACTATCTACAGCTCTCCTTTGGGGTTCTTAAAGAGTTTCCCTAGTTATTTGGGTGCTTAATATCGATGAGGGAAAAATGCTTTTATTTTTTTTTAGTTTGGTATTATCTTTCCACCATATATTTCCCACAACTGGGAAAGTCATCACCCATTTTCATTTGCAGAAAAACAGTATTTTTTTTCATCGCCTGTTTTGTACCTTCTGAAAATGTTGTATCATTAATTTCCTAACACTTTCTCCCGGTTGAACACTTTTTTCCGTAGGGGCTTCCTAAATTGCTATTAGGAAGGCTCTTCTCCCTTATTATATGTTTAATCTTTCTAACACTCTACCTCCACTAAATTTTACAAGATTATTGTAAAACATTTCTGAAATGAAAAAAAAAATAAAAATGACATTTTGTCACATTAATTATAAAACGATTTCAAGTTTTACAGGAGTCATTTTTCTCAGTTTATTTTACTCTTATTCAGCATCATCTTATTAAAAATGACAGCTATTACGCGTCTCACTGTTTCAGTAAGGGGATGGAATCTGCAACCACAGAAAAGCTATATGCTTGGGTTTTTCTTCCCCTTCTTGAAAATGCATTGCAGAATTACTCTGAACATCTGGGCGTCAAAGGGAACTGGATGTTTTTGTGTAGTACAAGTAGCTCAGCAATGTTATTTTGCCTTCATTTTTATCTTCTTTACAAACTGATAAAAATGGGGATTCCTTCTTTGACATATAGTACACGAATACTAAAAAAAAAAAAAAAAAGAAAAAAAGAAAACTGTCTCCTGCTTCTGCTTTTGTCTGAATTTGCGTATTTATTTCAAAATGACAGGGTAAACCACAACTGTTGGGCAGACTCACTGTACCTGGGAGAGTCACTGATTAAGATTAACGTTAAGATCTGTAAATTCATTGAAAATTACAATTAAGGGGTAATTTGGGTTTAGAATTCTGACAGAAATGAAAACAGTGCTTTGAAAGACATCTGCAGTTACAAGTGCTCTTGTCTATTTGTTGGTTATATCAGTGGGATTATGCAGCACCCACTCTCACCCAGGACCACACTTTTGGCTCCTTATGCTTTTATAGCAGTGCGTGACCATCAAATACCTCAACTTTCTCTACTGATCTACAGAGCCTGAATATGTCATAAGATGACCATGCCAATGGAGGTCACTCTAGGTAACAGAAGAAATATATTCAAGGGCATATTGCATGTTGCGTGGAGCCTGATTTTAAAGACTTGCTCTAGCTCGCAGAAGAGCAGCTTCTTCAGTCAAGGGTTAGCACTGATTTTTCTGAGTAGGTTCTGACTTAGTGTGAAGCCCGCTCCCAGGCACGCCTCCGGGTAGGTGGCACGGACGTCCCCTTCACAGCAAGCAGGGGCTGGTGATGTCCTGGAAAAACTGCTCAGAGTTGGAGCTGAGCAGAAGACCCAGTCTACAGGGTTCAGTGCTGCTGTGAAGTCCACAAACACAGAAATCCTGCGTGAGCGACAATACCTGTTCTTTCCCAAAACCCTGCAACAAGCACAGGACAACCTCCCATTCCAGAAATCTGTTTCCTGTGTTTATCTGCTAACTTTGATGAAAAAGATGTTTCTATAGCTTTGTAACATGTCAAAACAGAAGACTGATCTGGATTCCAGTCAGTCACAAACCAAATTATCATCCAAGATAGCACCCAGCTCCAAAAAGCATCAGTGGAATTCCGATGTATAAATTCCAGATTTATACTATAGTAATGAATAGAATTCCATGGCCATGTTTGATTTGCAAAGCTAAAAAACATCCTTCACCACATTTTTAAACCTATTGAGGTCAATAAAATCACTAAGTGAGAATTAACATTAGTTCTGCAGGCACAGAGCAGAATCACATTTGAAATTCTCTTTTCTGGTTTTAGGAAACATAAATAACAAAACATAGTAAATAAAATGGAAAATTAAATACAGATCCTAGCCTTAAACAGCCAAGTTTTTTTTCCCACATAAGGTTACTTCTAGTACATTTAAGTTAATAAAACAGAGGTAAACTGTAGGAATAAAAGAAATACTATTCTTATAAATTTAGTGATAATGTATCATATTTAGTAGAAGATAGGTTGAGTAATACAGATACCGAGTAATAAGACAAATTAGGTATTTCTACGCTTAATGCTTTGACTTCTTATTTTCCTTAAGGCCGATTACTGTTCTTGAGTATATGCCAAAACTAGCTATAGCTAACATAATTTTCAGAACCAAACAGAATTAAATTATGAAATTTAGTTTTATTTTCATTTCTGGAGTAGAATCATTTCTCCATTAAAACACATAGATGGTTCAAAGTGGACTTTGATTAAATATTTATGTAGTTGTGTAATGCAATTAAAAGATCACAAACCTAGAAACGAAACATTAATGCTCACAAAATATTTTAAAGAGAATAAAATATTCCCTTGAGACAGAAATCCACAATTATTTGCATTATAACTACCAGAACAGTATTGCTTCTTTTCATAAGATTACAGATTAAATTAAATTTGTCCAAACTAATTTTTTACATCCAATTGGTTTTCTCACCCATTTAAATAGGATTTTGGCAGAAGATTCTAACCTTTCCTATTCTTAAACTTTTTCATATTAAATTATATTTAGAAGGTAACAGATAGCTTAATGCGCTACAGGAGGATTCTTTGACCTAATTACTACAACTAGTAATCTTTAACATTTTTCTCCCCAGTTATCTGTTTGTTTCACAGCAGGAGCGCAGTGAATTTCTTTCCTGTTGGTAGAGGGATATATATTTCTATCTTCCATGTAAATATTCTTAAATGTTAACAATAATCTAGCAGTTGATTAGTTTTATTTATTTATTTCTATTTGAGCTGGAACTACTAAATGAATGGAAAGAGGAAAGAAAACAAACTATAACTGTTAAAGAGGTTGCTGGAAAGTACCCAACAAAGAAAGCATCGACAGCCACTAACATGGAGCGCCAGCACAAAAATAATTAACACGGGTCAGCGATGAAAGCCACAGGCAGATAATTACTGACAAGCAGAGAAATAAGTGAAGCCCCCTTGCCATTTTAACTCAACCACCAGCACAGCCTCACGGCTGCAGAGCTGCTCGGAGCCCTCTCTCCTGGGCGTTGGCGAAAGTCCTGGAAAGTCCAATGCAGGAGGCATCGTCAAGCTTATTCTTTGGACTTCTAGCCCCAAAGCAGCAGCAAGCAGGAGACTACAGGAGCGCTTGTGACACCTGCCCTGCCTCCATCCTATGGGGATGGCTCTTCAGAGGCTGCAGCACTCTGGGGCTCTGCAGGAAACCCAAACTCATTCCCCTTGGTGAACCCAGGGAGCGAGCATCCCTGGTTCTCCTATGCCTGCCCTAATCACCAGCATACACAGCCCGTCTCAGCACTCTTCTTGTGCATTAATTATTTAAAATATTCAACAGACAACTTCTCACTGAGCTCACTACAGTACATCCTGCAGCTGAGTGGTTCAGTTCATACCAAGGAGGTGGCACACCTGAGCTTACGGGCACCAAAAAGGGATACGTGACTATAACTAGATCCACAATATAAATTAAATCTATATTTGTTCAGAAATAAACAGGGTGGAGATGTGTTAGATGCATCAAAGGGAAAGTGAGGGAAAGAGCACAACAACAAAACAGGCTTTACAACAAAGGATTTAATTTCAGCTATCCATGCAATATATTAGCTCACTTAGAAACCTTTTCTCCTGTGCCCCTCCTGCAGAGAAAGCATATGAAAATAAAACTAGGAGAAATGATCCTGCAAAAAAATACAAGTACAGCCCCCAGCTATTACAGGCAGTGGAGTCACCAGGCACGACCCAAGCTGCCACGTGGTGAGAACAGACAGCATAAGTCACCTTCACTCCCTACTTACAGTAAATCACTCTTACCCATCTTGACCTCCCACAAATTTGTTTTGCAAAGCCAAAGTTATCCAGCAAGTAATCTAATCCGAGAAAGCCGAGGAACAGCCATACCTGCACGTATAAATAGCTCTCTCCAGAAAAACAATCTAACTTTTACTTTCTCTCATTATTGGTCCTGCGCGGACTGATCAGCTCCCACACAACTATTACACCTGGTAAAAAAGCCCAGGAAATTAAAATAATGGCAAAGTTCCTTATGCCTGTCGTTGAGGTTAAAAATATTTCTGTGTGTCACAGAACTACTGACTGATGCCGACACAACTTATAGCTAACCATCCTTGAAACATTTACTGGGGTAAAACTTTCAGCATAATAATTTTATATATGCATTAAACAAGATGTTGTAACAGTTCATCATAAGCTTCTTTCTGCTTCATAAAAGAATGTGAAACACAGGAAATGAGAAGTCAATTGCTTTTCACTCTGTCGATGAATGTGTGAGATGCCAAGGTTGTATAACAAATGCACGGCATTCATTCCCTATAAATCAGTATCTACAGATTCACAATTTGTGTATTCCCTGAAGTGACAGAAAGGCATAATAAGTTTCGAGGTAACATATATTGAATTTGGAAATCAGTCTAAAATGTGTCTATTAGCAGGGACGTCCAGATACTCACCTTCAGAAGGACTTCATGCTTCTGAATTTGTTCCTCAAACTCTCCCCTCTTTCATCATTAAACACTGACTTCTTAACTGCAATTTATTATGAAACAAAAGCAGCTACTGAGAGAAGCAACTCTTCCATGAATGTCCGTATTAACAACAAATCTCACTAGCTGGGACTGTTAAAACACACAGGTCTCTCAAGGCTTTGCCAGTTTGTAGACTGGCAAAAAAACCTGAACTGTTCCAAATTCCCAGGTCCAGTAGCAGCACCGAGGCACTGGGAAAACCCCACTTAGAATCATAGAATCATAGAATCATACAATTGTTAGGGTTGGAAGGGACCTTAAAGATCATCCAGTTCCAACCCCCCTGCCATGGGCAGGGACACCTCCCACTAGATCAGGTTGCTCAGAGCCCCATCCAGCCTGGCCTTGAACACTTACAGGGATGGGGCTTCCACCACCTCTCTGGGCAACCTGTTCCAGTGTCTCACCACCCTCACGGTGAAGAACTTCTTCCTAACATCCAATCTGAATCGTCCCATCGCTAGTTTTAACTCATTCCCTCTAGTCCTACCATTACCCGACATCCTAAAAAGTCCCTCACCAGCTTTCTTGTAGGCCCCCTTAAGATACTGGAAGGCCACTATAAGCTCTCCTTGGAGCCTTCTTTTCTCCAGACTGAACAACCCCAACTCTCTCAGTCTATCTTCACAGGAGAGGTGCTCCAGCCCTTGGATCATCCTTGTAGCCCTTCTCCGGACACGTTCCAGCACGTCCATATGTCTCTTGCAGTAGGGGCTCCAGAATTGGATGCAGTACTCCAGGTGGGGTCTCACAAGAGTGGAGTAGAGGGGGAGAATCCCCTCCCTCAACCTGCTGGCCACGCTTCTGCTGATGCAGCCCAGGATACGATTGGCTTTCTGGGCTGCAAGTGCACACTGACGGCTCATGTTAAGCCTCTTGTCCACCAGCACCCGGAAGTCCTTCTCCTCAGGGCTGCTCTCAAGCCAGTCACTGCCCAGCCTATATCGGTGCTTACACTTGGGTGTTTCAGAAATACTTGGGTGTTTCAGAACTCAATGAGCAGATACTGCTGGAGTCGCGGGCTACGGCAGCCAGACCTCTGCTAGAAGGTCTGGTAAAAAAGCCCAGGAAATTAAAATAATGGCAAAGTTCCTTATGCTAGAAGATAGCATTGCCACATGAAAGCACCACTCGCAGTTTCAAATTCAGGTGGCAATTTTAGAAATTAAGTCATTTTAAATCTATAGCAAGGGGTGCCCAATAAAAACTAAGCACGAGTTTATAATTATGTGTTCAGAAGGGACTGATAGATGCTGCGAAATGTGACTGTTTTAAACAGGAATCTTCTGACACCAGATTAAAAGCCCCAGACCACAGCCCTGTGCGGTCTGGGATCCACAGCCATGGCCATTCTTGATGGCCACACTGGAGGCAGAAAGCTCTGAGCCTTTCAAGACCAAACTGCTCTACATTTTGACAGACTTTTTCCATCCCGCAGATGCTCATGACAGACTTCAGGACAGCACATTATACAAAAGCAGAAATTAATTTAGCCTTCAATGGGGAATGGCAGGTGGTTGCGTGAGGTGGAAAAAGCCATGTTTTTATGAATTCTACAAAATGTTTGTAAATGTAAAAATGTTTACCCTTGGGTTTGCATTACAGTGATTTGAGAGAGACAGGAACAAGCAAAATAAAACCTCCTGAAAAACAGTTTGCTGAGATTTTGACGTGAGTCAGAAAAAAGCTCCATATAATGATACTATCAGCTTCTTCAAAAAAGAAACAGATGTTCATCTCTGTTTCGTGATAGAAGAAAAAGGTAACACAGAGCGAAACACAGCTTAGCTCACCGTTACAAATATTAAATTGCAGGTCTGTTCTCAACATCATCAGAGGAAAACATAAGCCACGCTTAGAAAATCCATGAGATAAAACCTATTATTCTTTTGTAAAGAAGGAGATTAATAACTCTCAGGAACTAAGCTATGTTTCTAAAAGGAAGAAATAAAAAAAAAAACACACACCTTCCTCTGTTCTCTCACCACACTAAATCCCTCCCTCTCCAGAAGCAGACAATTCCATGTTGGAGTAGAAACTTAGGTACATATATTAAACTACAGGAAGTTTCATTTCCACCAAGCCATTCCATTTTGAAGCCTGTGGTTAGCACATTTTTTCCCAACATTATTTTTTTTTCAGAAACTTCTGTGCAGAAAATACATGGCAAAACAGAAAAGTCTCTTGGATTACTTGAAGAAAGAAAATGTAGTCCACAGACATGCTGTCAGGTAATTTTTTTATATTTATATATTTTTTTAAAGCTAACGTATTTGAAATCTACATTCAGTGTTTTTCATTCTCCTGGTTACAGGACTCAAAACCCTTTAATTTAGAGAGAAAAAAAAGAGCAAAATTATTTTTCCATTTCAGAAACCAAAAAGATGTCATAGTATAAGTGCAAGTTTCTGTCACTGTTGTCCCCACATCCCTCAATCCTAATATTGGTGTTTTCGTTGCAGTAACCTGTAGATTCTCCTCTGTGGCCAGTCTGCATGAGGTTCCTTCCTAACCTAAAACTCTTCTTTTTCTTCAAGCTGCTCTCCACAGACGGACTCTGGGTTACAGCTGGGCTTGTCCTATACAAATGAATTCTTCTTCTGCTGAGGAAGGAGGTGACAGTTGCTATTTGGAGCACAACCAAGTTCCAGCTATCACTTTATTCTTTATATTTCTCCTTCCAGCCTCAGCTCAAGCTGTTCAGAGAAGAAAGGACTCTCTTCAAAACAAAATCCAAATCTGAGGATGGGTAGCAAGTACTGCAATGTCCACACATGTGAGAGTCCTCACTGCTATTTTTTTAATGGGAGCACACAGCACTCGGAAAGAAGCATCCAGGTATGTCCAGTAGATTATACTTATTTCAGCCTCCAACACTTCAGGCAGGTCTCCATTTCAGCAACTACCTTCCAGCGACTGCCCTTCCTGCACACTGGTGTCTTCTCCCTCAATATCAGAAAATCGCATCTTCAAATAAGCGCTGGCAGACACCAACCTGCAAACTCCTTGCCATCGGACCCATACTTCGCTTAGACTTTGTTAAAACTGAACCTCTTAAACCAGAGACAGCATACAAACCCTGCTAAATAAGTTATATTTCATGGTTTGGAAGTAGCTAACTGCTTTATTGTTGAATTAATGGGGTTTTTTTCTTGGTTTTCTCCACATGGCTCACCTTCATGCCAGCCATATAAGAAAACAGTCTTTCTAACAAAGCTACATAAAAGAAGGTTCATCTTTCTCTGAATTGCACACACAAGGCAAATAAAGTTCAGACTTAACAACAATGCCACACCGTAGCATGGAGTCCAATAAGACCATACCCTAACATCTGAAGAGTGTGCTTGAGATACTGAGTCCATGCCAAGCAGTCCTGTCATCAAAAGAAATAAAGCTGTATGTAAAAGCAGCAACAGATAGAATCATAGAATGTGTTGGGTTGGAAGGGACCCTTAACGGTCATCTAGTCCAACCCCCCTGCAGTAAGCAGGGACATCTTCAACTAGATCAGGTTGCTCAGAGCCTCATCAAGCCTGGCCTTGAATGTCTCCAGGGATGGGGCCTCCACCACCTCTCTGGGCAACCAGTTCCAGTGTCTCACCACCCTCATTGTAAAGAAATACTTCCTAATGTCCAATCTAAACCTACCCTGCTCTAGTTTAAAACCATCACCCCTCGTCCTATCGCTACATGCCCTTGCAAACAGCCCCTCCCCAGCTTTCTTGTAGGCCTCCTTCGGGTACCGGCAGGCTACTATAAGGTCTCCCCGGAGCCTTCTCTTCTCCAGGCTGAACAACCCCATGTCTCACAGCCTGTCCTCATAGAACAGGTGCTCCAGCCCTCGGATCATCTTCATGGCCCTCCTCTGGACCCACTACATAAGCTACTTTCCAGACCACTAACAACTCTACGTACATACTTTTAATTGTTTTGGAGGAAGAAACTGTACATGAGTGGAGAAGCTGAAGGTACATGAAGAGAAACTATAGTGCTACAACAGCAGCATCAATCAGGGTGTCACTGATCTACAACCATCAAGTGCCTCTCCTGCATCTCCTGTATTGCACAAAGTAGGGCAGTCCAGGATCCAGTCACTCCCCTTCTTACCACAAACTGGGTCCGTTATATTTTTGTCTCCACACACTGCTTACAGGAAAATGAAATTTTCAGAAAAATAATTTGAAGTCAAACTATAGTTCCACTTTTGCCCCAAATTTCAGGAAGATGTGAGGGAATAAAGTGTTTGCAGGCGTTACAGTAAGCAGCCTGTCTTCTAAACCCTGAAAAAACTGCCTTCACCTTTACATGTGAAAAGCGTATCAGAAACGCATCACAAAATTCAGAATGTGAATTCTGTTACTTTTTTATTATTATTAACAATTTTTTTTCCATTATCATATAAGAAAACGTGAATTCCTTTCTAATATATATTACTATAGCTATCCCTATGGCACGATACTCTAGTAAATCTGATGTAATGAAACAACCCTCAACTTGAGCTCTCTGCACTGCCTATGGAGTAAATTATATGATGGCTAAGGTAAAATCCACATTTAATTAAGAAGCCTACATACTGCAAAGTACTTACTATTCCTTTTAGCCAGAAACCCAGTGACAGTTTCATAGAAATCACCTGGTTTATTATTCCTGATGAAATAACACTCACCTAAGTATTTCTGCGAGAACACAACACAGCGCGTGTTGCCAGCTGTCCTGAGTCGTTACACTCCAGCGTTAGCCACAGATTGCCACGCAGCAGCAAGCCAATCTACACGACTACTGCAGTATATACATGTCAGCATTCCTCTTGCATAATAAAATCTGTTTGAATGTTTCGTAAGAATTATCATGGGATATCAGAAGATACAGCACAGCCAATCCCCACCCAAAATTCACAGGGTTTTAAAGACCACAGTCTCTAACCTTTCGCCTGGCCCCTCTCCCAGCCCTTATCTTTTCCAGTTGACATCTGTCCACGAGGGCTTCAACAGGGATCTGTTTACTGTTAACGGTAAATATTCATCAGTAGGTTCCCTCTTCTGGAGTTATGAGACATCATAAGTGGTTTTCAAGGAGGTGGAGTAAAAATCCATCATTAATCCATGTGGCACTTTTTATATAGTGGCTGAGGGAAAGCAGATTCACAACCTTCACAGTCTCTCCCACTATCAAATCTCGATTCCTCCAAGTCCTTGCCCTCACACTGCTAATGCAAAAACTTTCCACTAGATGGTGTGGGATATGTAGGACATGTAACTCCCTAAATTATTAGGAAATATACATTCAGTAAATAGCACTCCCCCGAGTTTCAGTTGCAATTCTCTTCCCTTCCAACAGAGAGAATTAGTTTATAGGAAAACCAAAACACCCGCCTTACAAAGCATTAATTCAACCCAGGATGTGTGCACGCTGGTTGTCCAGGAGGATAAAAGCAGTAACCCTGAAATCCTATTATCCAGTGAATTGCCTTAAAAATTAAGCGTGCCAGTTTATTACCTCGACTAGAAAGAAATCAAAGTCATCACAGAAGAAAAAAAGAAAAAGTGAGAAGTCTCTTTTTTCTTTTCTTATTTCCCCGCCTTAAAAAAAAAAAAAGATGATAAAGATAAAAGAAGATAAAAAGCCTAGGAAGTGCAAAAGACTGCAGAAAACACTAGGGTCTGGTCAGCCCCGTTTTCAGCCCACGCCTGAAGCGCTATTCTGTTTTGAAGCTGTGACTATGAAAAGCCAGCTTCTGACTCAGGAATCTTCTTCTGGGGACCCGACGTGACACATTCAGCTTTCTCGGGCCCTTGGCCGTTTCAGCATGGCACAGTGCTCCATCCCTCTCCCCAGAGCCATGACGGCATGAGCTGGGGAAGGGGGGAGGAAATTAATTGTCAGAACTGCTACGCAAATGTCAACACTTATTCTTTTGTAAGAATTAGTCTCAGATGATCTACACAGTTATCGCTGAGGACTTGATAAGGCTCGGGTAGAATACAATTGCTAATTGAGACATAATTTCTTCAGAAAAGTTTGCATTATTGAGTGAGAAGGAATTAACTCCGCTTGACTCTTGGATCATTGAATGAGTTTGTGAAAAGTGGAATAAATAATAGTATTATAAAAGAGAAAAATCATAATCCTCACTTATTTTTAACCTAGGCACATATTAAAATAGAAACCATTAAGGCACAACAACCATTAAATCCTACTGACATTTTAGGCAGTTTTCAGCGCTGAATAGCATGTTAAGTCTATACGCTGTTGAAAAAATTTGAAGCAAGCACACATGATCTAAAGCAGAAACAGAGTCATTCCCCACTGACTAATAATCAGGAACAACTGAATAAATTAAAAGTGGCACAAAATACTACGCCACAAAACACTACCGAGCATGTTCTACAGCACAGGGAGAAACTGAAAAGTCCACGTGGGCTACGGCTGAAATACAAAATCTGGTGAAAGAGGGAAGGGAGCGGACAGGACTAGTGAAGCAGAGAGGACATGGAGACCTTTCAGGGGTGACAAGGAGAAAGCTCTCCCTCTCCGGGGTGGTAGGGAAAGCCCAACAGACCCGAGCCAGGCTCTTTCGCTGGGGAGAGCCCCACACATGGATATAGCAATATAGCAGCTATATTGCTTTCCAAGACATTTTGAGGCTCCCCCCACAATCAGGCAAACGAAGTAAAAGCCTAATAGCTTCAAATAAGATGGGGAGGATTGTTGTTTGGGTTTTTTTGTTTTGTTTTGTTTTTAATTCAGCTTCACCTATTACAGCCAACTTCTGAATTACAGGCGGTTAGGAGGATAGCCCACCCTGAAAGCTGCAGCTGCAGGAAGCTCCCATTTGACTAGACTGACTTGCTGCCACCAGGTTCCCCTCCTGCCCATGGATGGCTAACAAACAACATTTTTTCCAATGAAAGATAAGTGTGTGGAGATACCAAACTTCCATTCTCTCACGAGAGATTAGCCCACAGCCTCACAGGCATTTTACCATTCAAAAATCCCAATTTCTCAATTCTCCCAGAAAGTGTATCATTTAATCTCTCCTGTATTCCAGATGTAAAGTTAAAATCACAAGGAAATTGAAAAGGAAGAAGTAACTACCTGGGGATGAAAAGATAGCCAGAAGATAGCATTGCTCAGGACACAGCCAGCAATCACCAAGTAAAAGGACCAGGAGAGAGAGGAAGAAAAAAAAAGAAAGGGAAGAGGCAGAACTGTATCCAATAAAAACACACACTGAAAGCAAATGGAAAGATACGTGTGCTGTGAGAAGGAAATACATATTTTAAAACTTCTGTTCAACCCTTACCAAGTAGGATATTAGTTACTATTTAAGACCCAAAAAAAGAATAATTATCTCATAAAGACTGCATCAAACTTTAAACAAAAAGTGGTAAATCCAAGTGACTTGTGTAATACAAGTAACAATACAATATAAAATGAATGTTGGAACACGCACACTTTTTTAAGAAGTACTGTCTCTCCCACTCCACAAACAAAAATGAGAGTACGGTAAAAAAGGTCAGAAGAAGAAAAAACATTCAATTAAATAAAACTTAAAGGTGACAAAAGAAAATAAAACTTTCAAAAATCAAAGGCTGGATATTTCTATTTTACCACACTGAAAACATGAAACAAAATTAGGGTCACTGATAGACTACTACATAAGACTGACAATGCATTACATTACCTCTGAACGGTGACAAACTATAGTCATTCCTTCCAAACTTGAAAGCGCAGAGACAATACTGAATTGAGTGTAAGTGTGAATTACATATACATTTAACTATTTTCTATTATAAAAACACAAGAAAATATCATTACCGTATACTTATGATGCTGGTAGAATGTCTTCCCAACTTTTTCTTTTTTTTTGATGATTGTTAGGAAATATTCCCTTGCAATTAAACTAATTCACCACTTCTTTCTATGGAAGAAAGTCATTCTCACAGTATCCCTCTCCTGTTCCTGCTCCTATTCATTGCGTTTTGTTTTTTTTTCGGGTGGAACTCTTCCTCTTCCTTTCCTATTTCCCTTCATTTCCCAACTCTATCTTGAGTGTCTTCTGAGCTCTGCTTTTTCCTTCCTCAGAGGGTCACATCTTTCCTTGCAGCTTCCCCAGCGAGGCGCCCAGCCATAGTGAGCAGTTCCTTGGGAATCTGATAACAGCTTTATATTTTGGAATTACTCGGGAGCTACAGTTGAGGGTATTTCACTATTACTTTATAACTCAATGCCAAGCAAGTCAGTTACAGGCTCAAATGAAGAGGTCATTCAGCTTTATTTTTAAAAGTCCATATACAAGACAGCTATACTTACGGAGCCAGACTATCTGGCAGCAGATGCACAGAATTAATTTATCAGGAGTTCTTACCAACAACTATCTGGAGTTTGTGACTTTATACATTTTTGGAATTAACTATTGTAAAACAGGTAGCCGAGAGGAAAACACAAGCTACTTGCTTATCCCACTAACAGAAGCCCCGTGGGAAGAGTTTACATCATACTCTCATAAATCATTATACAAGTAATTTTCAAAGAAGGGGGAAGAAAGGAGGAGGGAGGGGCAAAAAAGCCATTTCTTAATAAACTGGTTTTGCATTACTGCAGGCATCACCCATAGCTACCTCAGGAGGGGGCTGATGTAAGGTAGTCAATCCCAGAGAGCCGTGATGGTACCAAAACCACCCCCAAGAGGAGCGTCCTAAAAGGCCACCCATGAGTGGGTTACAGCAGAGAGGGAGCTGCCACTCCTGTTATAAAGCATACTAACAGGGATATTCAGGAACAGCAACCACTAATTTTACCCTCCACTGTGGTGCTCTACACCATATACCAAGTTTAGCTTGTCCTTGCTTCTATCAAAGCCAAAGCCCTCTAAAGGGCTTCTCCTATGTCCCTGCGTCCCTGACTCTTACTGTCCTTCACAGGGACATCAATTACAGCAAATTTGTTATTCCATCTACAGCAAGGTTTCCAGGGTGAACGCTGCCTGTGTGACCACTGGTCCTTTAGCTTCAGTTAATCACGATTATCCCTGAAAAAATGGACAGTAGTTTGCCTATGAAAAAAACAAAGTGGATGCATTTCTATTTTTAAAAAATCATATATTAAAAAAACCCCACGAGAGGTAGACTGGCCTCACAGGGTAACCTACGGTCTGCTTTTAAACACAACTGCTTTTAATGCCATGTAGTGGGAACAGCATCTTCTAGGGCCAAACCCTGGCACCATGGCTTGAACAAAAGCAGAGGACAACCTGGAACCCAGAACAAACACTCAACTGGCACCTGAGCAGCATTAGAGAACATGGGACTCCCAGGTGAATAGATTTTCAGATAAGAGGTCAAGGACACTCTGAGAACAATAAAAGAGATTATTACAGTGATTATGTGATACATAGGAGATTCAGTGACTGGGAGGGAAGAGACAGCCAGGAGAGGGGAGGAGAAGCATAAGAACAGAATGCGAGGAGCAGACTAGATAGAGCTGTAGACAGAAGTATTAAAAAACGAGGGTTTTTTTTAATATTACATATGTTACTCTATAAAGGATTTCATTACCTCAAAATACTATGCTACAGCATTTCCTTCTTCCTCTACCATCAGACTACTCACAATGTGTTATGAGAAGATACAGACAAATAAAAATCAATTAATGCTAATAAAAATCATGGTCTCAATTAATTCTTGTATACATCAAGAGAAAACCACATCCACAGGAATATGACTGACACAGAACGGAAACATCAGCAGACTGTGTTCACCATTAGACTAGGGCACTTAAGCGCATCACATCAGCAGACCTGACCCAACCAGTAGCTCCACTCTAAGTCCATTCTCTCTGCACTAGCTTGGGGCAGGTGCCTTCTGCTGTCTCTGAAGCTGGTGGAACCTTGCACCTACAGATCTGGCCCCTTTATCTCCCAAACAGGTTGACCTCTTGCTGACTGGAAACAGCTGGTCAGCCACAGGGGCTAGTGCTGGTTGTTCCAGGCCGTAGTGAGCCCTAACCAGTGCTGCTGGTGTTCACACCTATGTCCTGGTCCTGCTTACTCATCCAAGCATAGCCTACAGGACCAATTTCCAGTCTGAGTTAACACAAAAGTGTATGTCATTATGTGATTTGCTTTGCTGATGCCTGGGCAAGCCTCGGGAGTGCCCAAGCACCAAGACAATTATGGCAACTGGATAAAGAACAACTCACTAAGCAAGCCCAGTACCCTGTTTATCTCCAGCACCATATTTAGCTCTTTTTAATTTATTTGCTGAATTCCATATTACAAGCACTTATATTTTTTGCCCTTGATGCTCTCATTACAAAGCTACCCCCAATATTTTTTTTAAGAGATGTTCTTTTTCATTTCTATTTTAAAATGTCACTCAAATACAATGCTTTGTGCTCCAAAATGTCTCCCTTGGCTTCAGATATGCATTCCAGATATGTGCTATTTCTAATTTGAGGGGGGGGGAAAAAGATAAAAAAAGAGACTTCTATATTCAAGCCACTTCTATATTCGAACAGCACAGCCCACCAGACTTAGATAAACCAAGGCATCAGATTAATGTAGTCTGTCCTTTCCAAACCCCAAACCTTACTTACATGCATGTTTGTACTTATCTTTCCATTCATTTTAACTTGTGAGAACTCAATCCAAGGCTATTTACTAGAGCCAGCTGTTTTAATGGCCTCATTACTTACCCAAACCCACATCTCAATAAGCTTGGGGAAGCTGCCAAAAGATTTGGCTGAACCTCTTACAAGGCCCCATGACAAATGGTAACTATCATTTTATTATCTGTTTTAGCGATATGAAGGTCTGGTTGGATTCTCCAATTCTGGATGATTAAAGAACAGCAGTGAGTTTCTGCCTTCCACCCATCATTAACAAGAAGATTGTGACTGCTTGGACACACAGGCATGACCACTATGATCTGTACCCTGTCACCTCCAGGCTCAAACCCTGGAATTCACAGTAAATCGAGAAAAAACCCTGGGATATACTCAAAAGCCAGAGCACTTGCTGCCTGTTACCTTCCTGAAACAAGAGCTCCAACCGATGAACTTTGCAATTATCTAGGACACTGGTGGTTTTCCACCACAGCAGTTAAGTGGAGACATTCAACCCAGCTCAGCACGGTACAGAAGAGAGCCAATAAAGGCCACAGAGAGCCCCAAAATGAGCTCCCTCAGAGTTCAAGCTCATTTTCCTTATACCTGAAGTTGACTAGTTTACTTTCAGACAAGACTAAAAAAAAATCAGGCTTTTAAACAGACAGGTGGGAATGGCTGAAGTTCTCCAAGAAAGCCCAGGGTGGGATGCTTCTGAGGTAAAATATCATCTTTGGTGCCTGCTTTCATGCAGCCAGTTGTTTTGCAGTGATTGTTACTGTATTTCAGCAGAGAATGAACCCCACCCTGACATTCAGCTAAGACAGAAAGATTGTTCTTTGTCTTAATTATTTATTCAAGGCCCAAAATTAATATTTTAGGAGACAGAAGGAAAATTACACATGAGAATAAGGAAGTTTGAGTTGTTTGACAGTATCAATTTGCTCCAGTTCTGCTTTTAGAAAATTGTAATCTCCCCTTAATCGCACTAAAAAGGCGTCCAAATTATGAGAAGTTTGGACTAAAAATTTTATTCTGGGCCTTGCCTGAAAGAAAGCCTAATCTGTGCCACACACCTCCCAGCAGCCTTTTGTTTGCTGGGCCTATCATTGCATTTCCATCGCTTCTGATATGTTAGTTACAAATCACTGAAATAATAAGCAAAACACAATGTGGGATGGGAGAGAACGACAACCAGAGTCAATAAAAAAGCCATGCATAAGGCAGGGGGTACTTGAGAGAGCAGGAAAAAAGAAACGCTGCTTCTGTGCAGAACTGCTGCTACTATAAAGGTGCATATATCTATTACAAGATAAGACACACAGTGTTTCAGCTCAAAGTTTTTAAACTGCTTGACATTTCAAGCTTTTCCTGTTACCTGAGAAAAATGACATTCATAAGGTTCTATGACACTACTCTGATATAAGACCCTTATTTCTAATAGACCAAGAGAGAGACTTTGTTAAATATTAAAAAGTGTAAATGGTCTAAGAAATCTCTCCTGCATGATACGAGCTAGACTTTCTCTTACTCTGAGTTGTACTCACCATAACAAAGAAACACAGCTGTGAACAGTAGTGGCTGAACGTTGCGGAAAGCCCCAGCTCTCCACCACCGATCCAGGAGCCAGGAAGGAACTCCCAGCATGGACAAGCCCAAGTAAAATGAAAAATCCACTATTTCCTTCAAGTTTTTCCTATAACACCCCAGTAAGTCATCCTGGAAGTCTTGCTACTGACTACAAGTGAAAGAGATCTCTTCACATCTTCACAGTTACTCTTGAGAAGTGCGGAAAGCACTGGGATGCCTGGATGCATCCAGACCACGCAGAACCAGCTGAGGGCAGAAGCTGCAACTCTGCATACACGAGTGCCCAAATTCCAACAGGACATGCCATGAAAGTAAATACAAATGGAGTTTAAAGCATTAGGGAAAGAGAGGACAAATTAATTTTCTGTACCGATACAACTATTTAAAGACTTGCAATTCTACAAGACGTCTCCCTCTTTTTCACTGGAACTTGTTGCAGGCGGCTCCCTCCACCCCACCTCTCCCTCCTCACCAAATAGAGAAAGGCTGCCCAGGATTTACTACTCCAATCTTTATTACAGAAAAAAATCAAATTCATGCTTCTTAACACAGATCAACAGCTAAAAATATTACCCCAACAATATTCTCAAGTTCCCAGCAGTTTCCACCTCAGTTTTACCGATCCATTACACAGGCATCTCACCAACTATACCATGGGTCTCTTGTGTATTTATCAACTATTCATGTTCCAAGTAATGTTAACCTTTTTTTAAAAAAAAAAAATTGTAATATTTACCCTTTTTGTTCTCAGTAGTGTGCCTTCAAACATTTGGCTAGATTTCAAACTTTGAATTTACTGCTCTTCCTTGTGGGGTGTTTTCCTATTGTGCTCCCATATTAGACTGCTGGCGCCTACCAACTCATAAATTTGTCTCTACCTTGTTCGCATTTTTCGCACATCTTGTCTTAGCAAAGGTTCAAAAGTTCATTAGCAAAATGCTGGTTGTCTCTCTGTTTGATGAAAAGTCTTATGACAGAGAATGTCAAGAAATTTAGCACAATTATGACAACTAAATTACATGGCACTACATAGATCTTGTAAGGTTGCAGAAAACATAAGTAATTAACTGTTGTTAACAGGTTTACACTGACTCACCAACACATGCTTAGACCCAAACCTGAACTGCTAATAAGTACGTCAGAAATTTTTTGTAAGGAGTCAGACTGAATTACTTCACGGCAGGATGTTACTCAGTTTGCTTATTGTTTTCCCAATAGAGAAAAGAGGATTACAGATGATTCTCTTACTCACCTGCGCATCCTGAAGGACTTTCTAGAAGCCTTTTTTGTAGTACTAGAAGCTTACTTTTCTCTCTCTGCCCCATCAACATCCACCAGCAAAGTCACAGAGCCACACTTCCAAAATAACTTTCCTTGGGGAAGATCCAAGTGTGGAGGGGAGCAGGCACAGGGTTGCAGCCTGTGCTTGGAAGAAGTTATTTTGCTGTAATCTAGGGTGGAACATGCCACCTGGAACAAAGGTACTTCCAGTGTACACAGAAAAGCATATAATACATGGGAAAACTGTACAGAAAAAAAATTTAAATCACCATTTAATGGACAGCAATTTACCTGCACAGACATTTTAAGGTGTCCTTAATTTACAAAAGTCAGTATGTGAATAAATTTACAAAAATTAATATGTGAATAAAATTTACTCATAAAAACCAGACTTGCTATCTCCATTGGATTTCCTTCAGCAAATGCAGAAGGAAATTACATGCAGAAATGAATCCTAGTCAATGGTGCTTTTACTTCCTAGCTCTTTCAGGGGATCTGTGCAAGGATAATGAACAATCAATACCACCCCCAATTTTTTTAATTTAAATAGTGAACACATTCAAGTGCCAATATCAATAATTAATTCCCTGTAATCAAATTCTCCCTTTTACATTGGGCTAAAACATAAACACTTCAGTTGACACAGAATATTTATTTTCAAATTAAGCTCCAAACCAACCTGTACCCTCCTAGAGCCTGCTTGTATCTCTGAAACTCCACGAGCGACATGCCAGGCAGTCTTGTGCCGGTAACAGTTGAGTGGTTTCCAATTTACACTCCTTGGGAAATTACCATCAGCGGGTACAAGCGTCCTGCTGTTTCCTGGTGATGTAGCTTCATAAATAGGAGCCTATAGTACTGGCCAGATAATAACAAGTACCAATCGAAAAAAGAATGAAACCGTCAACTCTCCCAGGACTAAAAAAAAAAAGATGTTATTTATTGTCTCTCATTAATCAAACTGTCACAGTTCTATTTTCTTTAATAAAGTCCAGCCTTTTTACTGAGAAAATGCTGTGACAGGGTGTTTGCTCCAACATTTTAAAGGTCCCCGGAAATCTTACAAAGAGAAAGGGAACAAGAAACCTCACAGAAATGTTCCAAGTAATTTTAAACTTATTATATTCCCTCCTAGAATAACAACTAAAATGAAATCATGGTTCAGATCTATGGAAAGACAGGACAGTAACCAGTCATATTTATTTTCAACAATGACACGGAAAACCGGTGTCACAAATGTGTTCCCCCATTCACAGGAAGAAACTGAAGTTAAACATTAGGTAAAAACCTTTTCAGCAGCGTAAATACAAATATTTAGTAAAGTTTGCAATGACTCATACGATTCTACGACTACTAGAACAGCAGTTTCAAATAAGATAAAATATGACCTTGGTGAGTTAAAATACATTTTATCTCATCAAGCTACTACTGAGGAAAGTAAAGTTCCTTAAAAAAAAACACATTTACCTTAAAAAAAAAAAAGAGGGAGAGAGCGCACGCACATACACCTATTTGCAACACTGACAGAAGCGCTCGTAGCTAGACTGAAATAAGGAAACACGAGGACTAAGTACTTAGTACTCAGTAAAACTACTACCATAGTAAAAATTACTGAACATCAGAAAAAGATCAAGTGCTAAAGCCATGTGCATACACACAGCTCTGAAGGGAGCAGGAAACTGTACTCAATATTTAAAAAAAAAATAAAATAAACAAAAAGCACTCAGTGCATGTAATACAGCATATATATTAGGATGAACTGAAAGCCCGTAAGTTTCTAAATGAGAGTTTTAATGATTTTTCAAGTCACAGGCAAACAACATCCTGAAGGAAAGCAAACTGTTCTGCGTGCAAAGTGATGGAAATAATTATTTGTGGTGCCTCGGCCCTCCAGCTGTAGGGTGTGCTCCGCTCTTGTTCAGGGCGGTCGACTCAGCAACTCAAAGACTGAAAGACACAGGAAAAGAAAAAAAAACTCCAGCCGAGGCAGACGTTTCTGAGTTAGTAAATTAAGCAATTTGTTCCATGATCACAACGGCAGCCGGCGTCAGCAGAAACTCGGTTTCAGCCTGGAGAGAGTAGCTGGCCCTTCATCTGCAAATTAAGTGGTATTGTGCTACCACGTCTCAAAGACATTACTTAGTGCCAAATCTCATTTGAAATGGTTCATCCTTTGCCCTTCTCCGTGGAAATACTATCAAATTTAAGGCACGGTCCAGAGCTTCTCAGGACCTCGCTGGGCATGAATATAACCAGCTCCGTTCACCTGGCACAGCCGACACAACCAGCTGCTCCGGAGCCGCCGGCAGCGGCTGCTCTGCCATTCTGCCTCCTGTGTCGGTGCCTGGAACATACCATGTTCCTCCAAACACAGCCCTGAGCTCCACCTTCACCATGGATCTCCAATTGTGAAAAAAAGAAAATAAAATAAACCAGCCACCCATAGGACTTCCCTCACAAGCTGTTCAAGCACCTCGTCTTTAGAAAATACATAATTTCTTGTTTCCTCCAGAAAGCCTTTGCAACCCATCTTTAAACAGAACTGAACATTGCAGACACGTATCAATATACATAATTCCACTGGCTTTGAACTAGAGTATTGATATCAGAAAACTAAGCATAAACATACGCACTGATCAGCTTCTTTCTAAATTTAAGCTTGTTCTTTTTAACTCTGGAAAATTAAATCCATTGTTAGCAATTGTTTGGCCTGGAAAGGTTTCTCCACCCTATGATGCCTCATGCTTGGCCTAACTATGTTTCCGCAAGATCCATCTTCATGAGCATTTACTGACTTCTTTGCAAAGCATCTGAAGAAAGTGCAAAAAGTTTCTAATTTTCTCAGGTTTTGTGGCATGATTAGTTGTTCACCAAAATGCAAATTAAAGTTTAAAAGAAGAAATCCTCACAGAGTGCTCCACAGCTACGCGATGATGGAAGTTTTTGATCAACGTAAGGAAGCAGGGAGCAGCTTCATTCAACTCATTAGCAGCATCCTGGATCATGCCATCTCCCTCTGCCATTCCCATACCCCCTCCTGCACCTGCAGCACTCAAATAAAGCAGGTGCTCCTATGAATCCCACAAGAAGTTTGTTATAGACAGTTAATTATTTGCGACATCTGGTAACACAATACTCATTTGAAGGCAGCCACTGACAGCAGAGGTCAGAGTAATGACAAAACCACCAGCCTCTGCACCACATGAGCTGCTTCTGCCCCGCTTCTTCAGTGGGTGGGATGAGTCCTGCCTACAGT
Source organism: Larus michahellis (assembly GCF_964199755.1). NCBI lineage: Eukaryota > Metazoa > Chordata > Aves > Charadriiformes > Laridae > Larus > Larus michahellis. The sequence continues at coordinate 20,335,435 of NC_133897.1, forward strand.
CACACAGCAGTCGTCTTCTGATGTCGTCCACAGAGATAGGAATTCACTTCACAGAGATCAAATTTCTCTTTAAAACTCATTTATCATTTTAGTAAAAATTTAGTGTTTTTCCCGTTTTTTTTTTATATATCTTAATTTAAGTAAGAGTGGAAACCAAGAGGGTCAGGCAGAAGATCTGCCCAAAAATCAGCATCTGTGCAGTCACACAGGGGGAGAGCGCAAACGCTATGCCAAGCAGCACCCAGCCAAGGAGAGGAAGCTAGAGCAAGTTAAGCAGGGTACGCCAGCCCGGGCCATCCAGCCGAAGAACTGCTTTGCAGCCAACTGCAACCAGAAGGAAAACTACGGCAAGAAGCCATAGAGGCATGACCCAGCGCCGCGGGATGAAGAACACCATGCTGAAGGACAGGAGGAAATATAAACATCAGAAGTTCAGGTGTGCAGCCTGTAAAGGTCAGCATACTCAGACCAAAGAATCTCAGCACACCTGGATCCACGAGGGCCCATCCATCCTCCTCACCACCATCTCCTCCTGTTGGTGCCAACCCTTCCCAACACCTCCCCAAAAGCAGAACGTTCCTTCTTCTACACGTTTCTAATACATCTCTATTTCTCTCCATCTGCCAATTTTTCTACTTGCAGCCCTTTATCCTCCCGTTGACTGACTTCCCCGCACGCTGCCATTTATATGGCCCTGCTGTTTGGAAACAGGCACCTACTCGCTTCCTTTCAGCAATCAGTCAGTCAGTCTGACACCCTGCCTACCGCTTGCCTCAGGAGTTTATGCCGGGGATTTTTCAGCTTTCTGGTGTGTGTTGTCAATTGCCTGCCAAGTCCCACAGAACATCAAGCCCTGGTAATAAAGCCGTGGACAGTGTGACATCCCACCAGTTCACATGGGGAAGTCCTTCCCTCAGGTTTCATAGTAAGACTGGGCCCTGGAAGGTCCTCAAAGATTTTGCTTGTTTCTGTTAAGCTGCCTATAATACTAAAGGACTCCAAAATATCAATAATACCCTCTTATTTGCATTCATCAAAACCTATCCCGAAAGCAGACCCGGACACAGGAGCCCAGATGGCAGGTGGCACCACGCTTCGACGAACACACATCCAGGCCCAACTTTGGAAACAGGTTTGGTTCCCAGGGAAGGTTTGCTCTCATGCAGACTCAAAACGCCACCTCTGATCACCTCAGCATTGGAGAACGAGCACAACCCAGATGTCGGAGGGCAGTACAGACCCAGATCACTATGTAGTAGCCTTACACGCTATTTTACCTGCTTTTGCACCCCCAGAGAACTGGCAGAACAAACTGTAGGATCCTGTAGTCTTCAAAGTGAGGTTTCTTTTCTCAGTCATCCCTCTTTCTTTGGTTCTTCAGAGAAGGGCAAGACCAAAATGGTCTTAATCGTCTGAAGTTGCGGCAGGGGAGGTTTAGTTTAGATATTAGGAAGAATTACTTTACTGAAAGAGTGGTCAGGCACTGGAACAGCCTGCCCAGGGAGGTGGTTGAGTCACCATCCCTAGAGGTGTTTAAGAAATGTCTAGATGTGGCACTTCAGGGCATGCTCTAGTGGCAGAGATTGTAGGTTGTCTGGTTGGACTCGATCTCAAAAGGTCCTTTCCAACCATGAAGATTCTATGATTCTATGAAAAACCACACGCAGCACAGCGCTGAAAATGTCCAGCTCATTTTGAGGAAGATGTTCTTAGAAGCACAATCCTAGCTAAACTGTCACAGTAACAGCCTCACCTGTACGTATGTATCTACGTACAACCCCCACAGCTGCAGTCTCCAAATTGGTGGCAGACACTTCCTCAAGAACGCAGGTAGACCAATGCTGAGAAACAAAACTGAGAGCTCACGAGTGCATATTTTTGGTCCTAAAACTCCCTCATGCAAAGCTTTTCCATACTCTGCACTTCATTCATTTCAATAGTTCAAGAAAATATCAGATGATATGAAGCATCAAGAGATGTATCACCAAGAATATTTCAGAATATGTTACAATGCTTTCATCAGCGTGTTTTGTACAGACTACTTCATATGCATGAAATTAAAAATGCTTCCCTGTGTTCCACAAACGCTTTAATTTACAATGGAAATACAGTACACCAAAGCATCCTTCTGCTTTTGCAGTGCTGGGCCCTAAAATATTGGCCATAGTTTAGCAAGGTCTTTATGTCTCTCATTAACAAGACCTTAATGAAAGATAACCTGTATAATGAGCTAAAGATCAACAAAATTAGATACAAATTCCTGTTTGTTTTTGTTGTCTGGGGGTTTTTAGGAGAGGCTGAGGGCTTCTTAAGCTAATTATTAACAGAAATTGTACACCAAGAAAACCATATTTTATCTTAGGAGCTTTCTGAGAGTATGGCTTCATTTATATGAATCTTCTACATAAACAAACAGATTAAATGTATTTTTCATCTGATAGACGTGCATCTCTCATAACATCCTCCTTAGGAAACTGAGGAAGTGTGGACTAGACGAGGGGACAGTGAGGTGGACTGAGAGCTGGCTGTGTGACAGGACTCAGAGGGTTGTGATTAATGGAACAGGGTCAAGTTGGAGGCCTGTAACCAGTGTTGTCCCCCAGGGGTCAATACTTGGACCAGTATTGTTTAACGTATTCATCAACGACCTGGACGAGGGGACAGAGTGTATCCTCAGCAAGTTCGCTGTGATGCCAAACTGGGTGGGGTGGCTGACACCCCAGAGGGCCGTACTGCCATCGAGCGTCACCCAGACAGGCTGGAGAGCTGGGCAGAGAAGAACCTAATGAGGTGCAACAAGGACAAGTGTAGGGTCCTGCACCTGGGGAGGAAGAATGTCAGGCACCAGTATAGGTTAGGGGTGGACCTGCTGGAAAGCAGCTCTGAAGAAGAGGATCTGGGGGTCTTGGCAGACAGTAAATTATCCATGAGCAAGCAATGTGCCCTTGTCGCCAAGAAGGGCAATGGAATTCTGGGCTGCATAGGGAAGAGTGTGGGCAGCAGGCCAAGGGAGGCCATTCTCCCCCTGTACTCGGCACCAGTGAGGCCACAACTGGAATATTGTGTCCAGTTCTGGGCTCCCTGGTTCAAGAGAGACAGGGAACTACTGGAGAGAGTCCAGCGTAGGGCAACAAGGATGACTGAGGGATTGGAGCATCTCCCATATGGGGAAAGGCTGAGAGAGCTGGGACTCTCTAGCCTGGAGAAGAGAGGGCTGAGGGGGGACCTTATTAATGTTTACAAGCGTCTAAAGGGTGGGTTTAAGGAGGATGGAGCCAGACTCTTTTCAGTGGTTCCCAGTAACAGGACGAGGGGTAACGGGCACAAGCTGGAACATAGGAAGTTCCGAACAAATATGAGGAAAATCTTCATTACGGTGAGGGCAACAGAGCACTGGAACAGGCTGCCCAGGGAGGTTATGGAGTCCCCTTCTCTGGAGACTTTCAAGACCTACCTGGATGCAGTCCTGAGTAATGTGCTCTAGGCAATCCTGTTTTGGCAGGGGAGTTGGATTAGATGATCTCTAGAGGTCCCTTCCAACTCTGAAATTACGTGATTCCGTGATTTAATGTCAAATCTTTCAAAAACAACACGAGCACATATTTCAAAGCAAAAGAAATAGATTTTTTTTCTTTTCTGTGATAGAATCATATGACATCTCAAACAAAATGAAAAAGGGATAGCTATCATCTCTTTTTCCCTATTTCTTTAAAACAGATCAAATAAAACAGAAAACCATTATTTTTATGCTAAATCTCACAAACAGGCTTAATGAGCTAAGAAGTGTGGGGGGTTGTGTGTGTTTGTTTTTTAGAAGTAGCTCATTCCAATGAAAATATCATCTTCCTTTTATTCTGTAAATTCAGAAGACCTATGGTCACCTATTTAAGAACTGGGCAATACGGGAAAGCCAACTACAGATACACTGATGCACAGCCAAATTCTCCTTGCAAATAACAGAACTAGAGTTAAGGTTTTTTTATACATAAAAGTTTAGCTGAGTTTTAATAAAAGTTAGGTCAAGTTTGTAAATATGTGCGTGTACATATATATAAAGGCATGAGATCAGAGCTGGTATACACTGAACAAGAACTGCTGCTACAAAATTGATTGAAAAAGGTGAAAACACATGAAACCTACAAAACTTGCCTTAAAACAGCTTCATCCAAAAATTAATTCAAAGTTAGGGCACTTTATGAAAACACAACTGAAGTACAGCAGCAGCCAAGAAACAAAGTGGTTTATGAATTTGTCCAAGTTTTTGCATATATTTCTAACAATTTTTATTGTATATGTCAAGAAGCACTAGCAAATTTCTTTAGCCAAGGTTAAAAGCAAAAAAAAAGTAATTTGTGCACTAACTTCTATTAGCTTTGTATACAAGCTACTGTACTTGCATACAGCATATTCAGGTTCTTTTTGGATCTAGTTTACTTGGAAGTCAGGCCCAAAGGGTGCCTAGAGTAAGTACTTAAATCAAAACTGTGTTTAGGAATCTATGCGAATGTGACTACTTTTCCAGATACATGGGGCATCCAGAATTCGCGCTAAAGCCAAAGAAGTTGCAGAGCTTAATACATTTTAAGCAAAACCACAGACGTGATAAAAGGTACTCCTTTCAGCATTCACGTGCTGATGCCAGCCCTAACTGTGTGTATGAGGTATATTCCTTTCCATTTCCAGTTTTCATATGAACGGTCCTGAGACAAAAAGGAAAACTGAACCAGATCTGAGATTTAAAGGCAGATCACAGTTAACTGTTTTGTTGTGGATACAAGCGTAACTAAGGTAATAGAAATTCCACAGTCTCTTGGATTAAACTCAAGTTTCCCCCACAAGAAAAAGTGCATGTGCTTTGGATGGGAAATAATTTCCAACATTTTATAAGATTCCTTTTTAGGCATCACTTCCCTCTTAAACAAAAATCACAGCTGAAAACTGCCTTGTCTCACATTTAATAGACAAATAAAAGTATATTTAAAACCATGCACCATAAAAAGTTTTATAGTCAAAAGAAAAAACCCACATTAGAAGCTCTGGAAAAAAATAAGGTACTTAAGAATACATGGTAAGTTGTTTAGGTTCCAAGTACCATAAAATATTACTAAGTTCACAATCATTCGTGTATTTTAAAGCAGGCTGTTGCAGAATTCCTTAGGAAGACAGAAAAACTAAGGACTCCACCTGCTTCCACTCACAGTCCCTCTCCCCCCAGTCCCACATTCAGTCTCATGCACTGCCAGAAAAATATACTTCATGTGTGTCTGTATGATTTTAAAATGTGAGAGATATAAGATATTCAGGGGAGAGAGGATTTTAAAAAGTGTCATTGGACTCTCACGAGGTGAAAAAAGGAGCTATCTTTTAAAGTAACAGCAGTTTATTGATAGGAAAATAAACTTTTCTGCTAGATGTAATTTTAAATGCACCGATTTAAAATTAACACTTAGATAAAGCACATTTACAAGCACATTGTTTGTACAGTACATAGAGAAAATAAGGAAAATTCATGAGACTATGTTCAAGGTGGTACAGTCTCTAAACTATTTTGGATCTGCTGCTTCATTTCCAGATTTGAGTAAGGAATGTTACTCTTCACCTTCGCATATGAGCAGGCAGAAATCTCTGAACTTCTAAACATGCTGGTATAGTGTCCAGATAATAAAAGAAAGCTCAAGAATGGTGAAGTTTTCTACCAAAGACCTTCAAAACTCCAAATTACACAAGAATTAGCCTCACAGCCGGTGTCCAGTGCGTCATCTTCTCCTTTATTTACTTTGCTTATATGAGTAACCTGACTAATAAACACCTTTCCTCACCTCTGGTACTACCTTAACAGTCAAATGTCATAGGCATTATTTCTCACCTTTAGGAAAAGCAACAGAAGTAGAATAGTTATAAATCCTTTTTATCCAGAAATGGCTACAACTTTTTAAAATTACTTTAAGATTCAAAGATGCATTTTTTTTTTTAACAGAAAAAAATAATTTAAGATGTCCTGTAAATCTGTCATTCATTTAATTTAGGTGTGTCCTGAGGTCTCCTATAATAAAGTAATGAACCCAAGTCAATGACAGAATACTTTCTTAGGCGATTATTAAAAGAGCAGTAGATCTTAAATCTGGTCTTCTCTCTTGTTATAAATGTCCTTACTGAGTTCGTTACCAAGCTTACTTCAGGCAATTAAGAAAAAGAAGAGTCAGCATTGGCACAGAGTGAAAGTTGCATGTGGTAAAGCACATCCTCGAGCCCTTCCACACTTCTCAACTGCATTGGGCTTACCCTGGCGATCTTCTACTACACACGCTTCCTTTAAACCCTATCAAATACTAGTAAAATAAGGTAAAACTAGACATTTACCAAAAAAAAAATCTAGCAGTTAGTCTTATGACTGTCGCATGTTGTTAGCTGCCAGTTTTTATGCCTTTTGCTCATAGTTAGTCTACCGGGGACATCCCTTAGTGCAGCTACAGCACGCACTCAGGCAATACTGAGCATCTGACAAGCTGTTCTGCCAAGAGGATGCTAAATTTTGAGCAATAAACAGCCAATACAGGAACACCATTACCAAATTCTTGTCATGTGGTTCCAAGTAGCTTTACTCCTCTGCTTCTTCCAATGCTCTTTTTGTTTTCAGAGCAACTATTTCCAGGTGTGCCAGGTGAGAACACTACAGACCTTCTGAAAGCTGGTATCACAGAGGTGGCAGATTTCTGGAAAACTCTTGCCTTCTATAGGAACTCACACTTGATTCTGAAAAATTTAAATGTAAAAGAATTTAGGAGGACCTCAGAAGATGAAAAAAGTCCTAGGCAACATCTTTTATTCAAAAGAGTTACAGTTAACACAAAATGGAAAAAAAATACCAGCATCCTGTGAAATTTAAATAATGTGCTTTCAAGTTTACCACACAGCTGTAAAGAAAAGTCATAAGCTAGGAAGAGTAGAATTTGGCAGTAGGACAAGAGCAGGGAGCCCTCTGCAATGGGGCAAGAGTGCTCTGAGGCGAAGAGCTCTGTGGCCGCCTCCACAGCTATTTGTATCTGCTTTGCTTTCAACCAACAACATTGCCAATTACAGGAGTAGTTTTTGAAACGTGAATATGGGTGCTGCGAAAACTGGACTGAGACCAATAACTCATTTTGCAGACCTCTAGCTAGTTATTCAGATGCTAATGGTCTTCAGCCACTACAGTCAAGACTGAATTTAAACCAGTACCCTAAGAGAGAGTAATACCATTTCCTCACTACCTATCTCATCAGCCATCTAATGTTTCCCAAAGCACTAAACATTTTCAAGTGCAAATATTGCTATACCTTCAACTGTTGCTATGCAACACTAGGTCTTATATTTCCTAGAAAGATGTGAAGGAAATTGGACTCTTGATCCTTAGCTTAACTACTATTACTCACCATCATATCTGCTCTACACAATTTGGATTAATACTCATTGAGGAAACCAGGTTATAGTCTTCAACAATTTACTTTTAGAATCTGGGCTCTGCTCCAATGTATTTCCCCCCTCGTTTAATATTTAATTCTTTTTTGAACATGACCTGCCCTGCAATTTTAAGAGAAACCATCTGAGTTCTTCATTCAGCTCTATTATAGTCATTTTGCTTCAGAATTGCTCCCACAACAGTATCAAGCATGTCTTAGGCATAATTATGTTTTATGGTTATAAAAGTTAGCATTGCTGGAATGCAAGAGGACTAAAAGTACAGTGCACACACAAGGTTCATAACGCAGCCCTTCTCGTATGCGCAGGAGAAAGAATACCACCCCATAAACAACTTCCCCCCCCCCGCCATAACTCCTCATCTTCAGGCATTCTGGGACAAGAAATCACCATATCAATCAGCACAACTTTCAGAAGTAACAGCAGGATTTTTTTTTTTTTTTTTCCTTCCTAAGGCCAATTATTTGCTCCTCTGTAGACATGCAGACATTTTTAGTAACACTTCTGGATAACCAGCTTTATCAGCCAGATGGTACATTTTTTGGAACAAGAGACATGGACTGTTTGTTTCACTGCAAACTGGGGCAATCCATTTTGATAAGAATTTAATTCACAGTTAATACAGATTGTTGGCATCTGGTTTTATATGAATTGATTGCACAGCGAAATCAGGTCAAGATCAGTTCTGGGTAAGAAACCAACAGATCTAATGGTGAACTCTTGTCAATGCACGTCATCGTGGAATTTGGCTAACCAGAAGTTGTCCATGCCCCAGCAAGACAGAACATGTGTTATGTGTGCCCCCCACCAAAGCATTTAGAAAAAAAAAAAAAAAGGGAGGGAGGTGGCAACACTGGCAAATGCTCTCCCCCATTTCACTTGGGTACACACACCACCAGCAGAGTCCTTTACATTGTGACATACAGCTATGCTGCTTAATACTTGTGCTTCATAGTACCTAAGTTAAGAAGAGCTGAGGCAACAAGAAGTAATTAGAAGACTGATACATTTTCACATGAAATACACATCTTAAATTTTTTTTTTTTTTTTTAAAAACAGCTTCAGTATAGTAGATACTTTTCAATCATACGATAATCTTCTGACCAGGATCATTGAAAGTTCCAAGAATTGCACAATATTTACATCGCATATACAGCAATTTCCAGAGCAATTTTCAGCAAATTGATTCACTTTGTTTCTCTCCAAACTCACACGAGGGCTTTCTTTATCACATTAGGAAGCTTGTAAGTGAAACCATTTTTCAGGAAACATCATTTCAGAATACGTACTTAAAGTTCAAGCAACAGATAGATTTTGAGAATGTGAACAAAATTATGACCAGACCTCAAAATGTTTACTTTAAGATTTGGCATGCGTACAGTGCAAGACTACAAAATTGATGTGTATCACAGAAGATGATTTTATCCTTTGCGTAATAATACCTTTGATAGAAAATAGAACATGCATCATATTCTATCTTCCGTTTACATTATTTTATAGTACCTGAACTAGATCATTTAAAAGCAGAGTTATGAATCCAATGCAAAACGGATGTTTTCCTGCACATCTCAACTGTTTTCTGACAGAGACTCTGCTAGAGTCACAACCACAATGAGAAGGAACAAAAATGCTCTCCCATCAAGTGGGAAGAAACAGTTCCCATTATGCAGTTTCATCATAGAAAGCTCTTTACTCACTGAAAATTAAGGGAGTCAGGTCCCCAAGTCACAAAATACGCAGACACAACAGCATGTTTATGCTGTTCACTGATTTCGAACAGTGAACCCAACCCAAAGCACTGGGGAAAAAAGTCATGACCCAAGGAAAAGATGACTCAGCATTATTAGAGAAGGAAAGTCAGAGGTTTGTTTTTTTTTTTTCACTTGATCTCAGAAATTTCACCTTTCACAGTTCACACGTTCATGTTTTTCTGTAATAATGACAAAGGCAAGGGATTATCACATTTGAAGAACTAAGGCTGCATCTCCCACAATCACAGGATCTGGAGATGAAGCTGTAGATGGCAACACAAGGCAGACAGATAAAAATCTCAATAGCTACCAAAAATCAATCAAAGCATTTCAAGATCCCCTTCACAGCTATTCCCAGCAGCCACCTGCAGGTGATACCGTGCTTCTTTGTGACCACAGAGAGTGTTACTGCTTCACACAGTGGCAGGTGGACTTCACCACCACCTCTCCCTCCATGGGTCCCGTGCAATGGGCCAGCTCTTCTTCCAAGTTTACAGTAACCAGCAGAAGAACAGGAAGACACCCATCCTTTCTGGTGCATATGGAAACAGCAGAGGAAATCAGGAGGAAGGGGTGGGGGGAGAAGAAAAAAGAACAAAGTAAAAAAAAAAAAATAGAAGCCTGCAATACTTGCTGTTGACTTCATTCAAACAACACAAGGTCAAAAAAAACACCAAAACTCCTGCAGACTGTGTCCAAGTCTTCAATTCCACTAAAACTGGTTTTGGCTGATGCAGCTATTCAATTTCAGAATACGTATATGGACAAAGCAAGCCTAGAAAATTCCATGTTTCTCTCTAGTGATTCGCACTTTCCTCTTTCTTTTCTTTTTTTTTTTTTTCAATGCAGAAGTACGAATTTTTGTATAGTTTAAGGTGTAACTTTTATTGCACAGAGGGCTTCATTCCGAAATGTTTTTTTAATGAAACATGAATATAATCTTTTGAAAGAAAACCAGCAAAAATTGAAAGTGGCATTGCAAAATTGTGTCTGCCTGAAACAGCACTGAGAGAAAAAGTGGTTTAAGTCACTGTTAATTACCAATTACCAAACTTAAGTACTGTATGACCATAGGCAACATAACCTAAACCTGAATTTTTGTACCTGCACTCCACAGCTGAGGAAGCAGTGCTGTTTTTACATGAGCGCTATAAGGACAGGAGTTTAGAGCTCCCGCCAGGCACCCAGGACACAGAACACACCACCCAACACATCAGAAGGAGGGGAGAGGGGTCACCCTGACACTCTGCCTCACTTCATACTGGTTTTGCTTTGAAGCAAGTTACTCTGTACTGCACTTTGATGAACATTGCAATGGATGTACACTTCATTGCTAACGTGAAGTTTAGCCAGCTAACATGACATTTCAGACATAAAATTTATTACTTCCCACATTTGTTAGTTTTACAGTAAAATAGCAGCAAGTTATTGTTAATAACTTCTGGCATCTGATAAAAGTACAACAATTTGTAACCCTCCAAAATCTTCTAAAATATATAAATATATTATAACAGCAGCAAATAACCTCATCAAAAATGAAAAACAATGTACAGCTCTGACAACATAAATCTACAAGTTAAAACTGCAGAAGAGACGGATGGGGGGTTACATTTCATTTCAGTAAGCCTCCTGGCAATCTTTCAGCAGCTGCAAAAGGACAAGGCCCACTTTATTCCATCTATTTTAGCATTCTCTGAATACCACAGAAGGCCTCTAATGATTTGTGCAACTGGTAATTATTCCATCTTTCTGGTTGGCCTGGAAAATGCCTCCAAAGAGTGCCATACCCTTCTGTGGGACGCAGCACTAAATCCGTCCTCAAAGTCAAGACCTCAGCAAAACAGCTCTAAAATCTCATAGAGGTTAAGGCCAGGAGGACTATTCGATCATCTAGTCCCATCACCTGCAATTTCACAAAACATTACATTTCTCCCTCAATCCCATTTCAAGCCCAATGACTCTTTAAGACATGTCAGAAAATGTTTGTTCTACAGGTGAAATACCTGTATTACAAAGACGGCACTGATGCTGTAACATGATGGAGAACTGACAGGCTATGACCAAAATCCCAGCACCCAGCTGAGACACCACCAGTCTGGAGGAGAGAAGCAAATTCACTTTAAAGTCCAAGTCTTATGACTATGTGAGTAAGAAATGTCGCATCTTCCCAAAAAACAGGGCACTCTGTACAACCTCCAAGCTGTGACTGCCCCCCAGAGCATCCCCTCTGCTGCTGAGAACTTCTGTGGCTTCTGAGAAGGGCAAAAAAACCCAGAGAGAAACCCAACCCAAATATATTTGGCCAACAGCATCTCAGTTGCATTAAATCCTGACTTGGGCAGCTGAATCCACATGTGTAAGATCTGCTCACAGGCCCTGAGCGCAGAGCTGAGGGGGATTTAAGCACATTTGCGGAAACACAAGCAGTTCTGTTCTCTCCATGGCCCATTGGAGAACAGGAGGATACAGAGGCTCAGATCGCAGCCCACAGAGCAACTCGCTGGCCATGAAAGTAAGGTCATGGTACTGAGCTCGCGGAGCTCTGATTAGCAGCACTTGCAAGAAAATACCACAGATGGTAAATTCAGAAACAAATGCTGATAAACAGGTTTAAAAGAGTGCATCTCTGATATTTTTATATTTATATTTTTTATTTTTATGAAACCCAGTGGAAAACTGCAAGGGGAAATCTGTATTAAGAAAAAAATAACAACTAAATAAGTAAGTCAGGGATACCTGTGAAAGAACTTTTATGGACTCACCTAAGCGTTCATTGTGATTTAAAACATAAAATCTAAAAAGCTGAACAACTCTAAACTAAAATGTATGATTCTTCAAGGATTATATAACAATTATTTCCCTGATATTTAATATAGTCCTTTGAAAAAGGGGCTTTAAAAAAAGAAAAAGGCAAAGTAAACACGCAGTGCATACAGCTCTACTTCAGGAAGCTAAACGGCAATCAGTCCACTGATTTTCTTAATGAGAATAAACATTCTCTTTCGTTCAGACTGTGTTCTCATTTATCTCGGGCTTCACATAGTATTACAGTGGCAACCATCACTTCTGCTGGATGAAAGCAAGACAGGATATTACCGCTGGCAGTGTAAAAGATAAAAATAATAATAATAAAAAAACCCAACAAGAAACCTTTCAGTCTCTACCGTTTGTTTTTTTTCTTTATTTCTTTTCCTCTTTGTTTCCTGCCTTATGTGCTGTTCAAATCCCTCTGAACATCCTGCCCTCTCCATTTGCTTTCCTTCAATTGACAAGGCAATTTAGCCCAATTTGACCAATAGTCTACATAGGATCTTCTTCTCACTACTTATTCACTCTTCTCATTTACTGGTGCTCTTGGACAGAAACCAAACATGCCAACATACTGTTTTCTCTTAATACTGTTCCTTCTCTCAGTCTTTGCCAATTCCACCAGCACAGTGAACAGGTGGTGTTATGACTACAGAGCACTTCATTATTTGCTATATTATAGCAAAGAATAATACCGTGAAGCGTTCTTGCCATCACATCCATATTCACAGCTCCCTTCCCTGTGTACCTCCCTCATTCTTCTTTCCAAATTGCAGCTGGAAGAAGGCAGAAAGGTAACAGCTTTGTATTTCAAAGAGAAATGAGCGTACCCAGCACACTCCTAGGATCAACATCATAAATTGGCTGGGAAAGGACAGGCAGATACTAGCCCGAACCTGCATTTCTTATGTGCCCTTAGGTTTGGGCAAGCAGAAGCAGCCTGTTTTGTGCCAGGATGCTCATATGTTGTAACAGGAGCAGTGAGCAAGTCTCTTTTCTCCCTTCCTGCCTCTCTGGACAGTGTTGGAAGCGCCTCGTGGCTTCTGACCATGAAAAGATGAGAGGTTCAGAAACACCTGCCATGTCTGCCCTGCAGCCTAAAGCTGAATGTAGTCAAAGTCTGATGGGTCAGTGCCGCCATCACGTGCTGCTGGGTGGTACCATTCCAATGCCACCACCACGCAGCAGGGACCAACACATAGCAGCAGGTGCCACTGGGGTAACCTCCAATCAGGGAAACCCCAACATCTCCACCCACCACCAAAGACAGCTCAACAGTGCCCCAGCTGCCCCCTTAAACAGAAGGGCATCATTCTCCAAAATACCTTCACCTAGGGGACACGCTCCCTTCTCCTCCCCATTTCTATATATAATACCTTATACCCTCATCTTGTGGGTTCGAACTGCTCTAACAGTTAAAGAAATATATTAATGAGGATCAGGGAGGGTAGAAAATACAAAAAAAACCCAAAACCAAACCCCAATACACACTGCCTATTGAGAAGAAGGAACAGAAGATAATCCTACCCATCTCTGAGGGGATGCAAAGGGACACTCAGTTGTGAGCTTTTGGAGGCCAACTCCTTTTTGGATAGACTTCTGACTTTACAAGGTCTTTGAACGGAAAGTTAAGTATTTGCTATAATATTTTAAGAACACTTCAACAACATAAAAGGTCTTCATATTGTAATCCAGATTTTTCTCTTGCACTTTTCAACTAGTTTTAAATAAAATTGCTTTGAATTGTGTGTTGTAGTTTATCAACAGTATTTCTGAGGCTAACAAAAATTCCCTTTCCTGCCAACGTCCAAAAAAGTCTAAATGCTTGTTCTCAGAACAAAAATGGTACAAGATAAGCATATACGAACTAGATTATAAAAAAGAAAAAAAACCAACCACCATACACAGCCACTCTGTCATTCCCAACCAAGTATAGCTAATTTGTGGCAGTTAGCACATTGCGCATAGCACAATTCACCCGGCCATCCGCTGAGCTGCCAAAGAAATTCTGGGTGGCGGTTTGCGTCGGAGCTTATCAGCGGCGCTGACAAGGGATGCCGGTGGATCAGCAAACACCTTCTAAAACATGCAGCAGTTTGGCTGCTGTTTCTACCTGTCAGCCACTTTTCAGCGAGCTGTTATCAGGAGAGAGAACACTTAATCACAGCTCTCCAACAGCTAATATTAAAGGAGAGGGCAGGATGACTTCTGGCAAATTAAAGTCAGCTGATATTATCACCCTTTCCCTCACGGCCACACTGCTCCCCAGACCAGCGTGGGATAATTTTAATCCAATGCTGTAAGACAACCACAGTTTTTGTTTTCTCCCATTTCAGTTGCCTTTTGCGTGAAAGGCTAGGGCTTGGCCAAGAATGAGCTTGTGGAATTTTGGTTTGCTAATGCAGGATCTGATTCCCCAATCCATAATTTAACTTACACTGAATACTTACTACAAAGGTATCCTTATTAGAGAGATAAAATTTCTGTGAAGCACCACTTTCTGGAAACCTTCACCATATTATTTACTTAGCAGCTAATGATTGCTCTTGGAGGCATCAAAGACCCCTTTACACAGAAAGATCTTAAACGTAATGTGTGTCACAAACAAATTACAGTGAGAGACGTGGTCCTTCAGGGGCCGTGGTTCTCAGACATACTGCTTTTACTGATGCTTTTTAAAGATTTTTTTCAAAAGGTTTCAGTTTTATCCTTTTAAAGAAGAAAAACAACCCCACACCTCTAAATGTGACCTAGAACTCATTTTCCTTCAAGAACTTCACAGAAATTTATGATTGCAAAAATGCCTGTGAATTTCTGGCTTTTTCCTTCCTTCACTACTGCTATCTCAAGATTGTAAGCCTGATCTTCCCTTCAAACCCAATTTTCCCACTAATATTTTCAAGAAATTACTGCATCAACAGCCTGACAAAGGCACCCTTGAGAGGTGTGAACGACTACAGACAGGGAGCTGGGTTCAAACTCTTTGATAAATTGGTCTGAGCAAGAAGACTGCAAGAGATGCACAGAATTGCAAAATTAATTTTCTTCTTGAATCCATTAGCAGATCTGAATAAATTAGTTTTGACAAACAGCACATTCTCACTGACCACAAAAAAAAACATGACAACATTGAAATGCAATCTGAAGGCAGTCCCGGAGCTGTATGGAAATAAAATACCTTCTTACAGCAATGTTGACACCGGCACACTGGATTGACAGAAAACTAGAAGTAAATTTTCAAATCACAGCATCCACACGCTCTGAATTTGGTAGCTTCACTGCTCAGCATAAGTGCTGTCACTGCGTGCCAAGGATGTGACTATAGGGTGAGCGTCCACGTCTGGAAAGCCGGACTGTGCCAGCGTCACAGCTCCTGTCCAGGACTGATCCCTTCATCCCACAGCAGCGTTACGGGGCTCAGCTGCCCTCGTACCCTACAGTCCTCCCACAGCCAACGGCAGTTTGCTTTGATTTGTTAGCAGTGAAGCCAAAAGAGATGGAGAAAGCTGTTCTATCCTGGCAGAAGCCAAACTTTTCTGATTATCTCGTCCTCAACAAAACCCAACATGTATTTGTGACACAACGGAGCAAGGACAGCGCTGCAGCTGTGATGATTAACCTGGACAGCTGTAACTCTTCTGCTTACTATGAAGAACCAAAGAATTGCCAGGACAAACAGCACAGCAGATCAACAGGTAAAAGCACCCCAAAGAGGAGCAAGATTAATTTTAAATAAGACTAGATATTTAAACAAATGTAATATTGAAACAAGAAAACAGACCATAAGCAAAACTGGATATAAGTTAACATATACATATATGAACTCATGCCACACTGTGCCTCAACACTGCACCCAGAGCTCTTCAATTTTTATTGATTTTGTTTGGCAGCTATGTCACATCGACAGCAACTCACACAAACTCAGCAACCCTCCAAGATGGCTTTTCACCAAAATAAGAAGGAAGCACTGTTTAACCAGAGCTTAAAGCATTCCCTTTGACACAAAATGCGGCATGTCACTCTGGCACAGGCCACAGCGGGAACCAGCTCGGGGTTCAGCTGGAAGATGAAGGCACTGAAATTCGGGTGATGCACCCAGGTCCCAACACAGGTGCAGGGAGGGGTCAGCTCCAGACTACCACCCATGCAGCGACATTGCTCTTGTGCAAGCCCATAGCTAACAGGGGCGGGAGGAAAAGGAGGCATCGACTTGTTCTTTTGGCTGCCAAAGGCAAGAGCCATGCAGAGCGTGAAGGATTCTCATGCATGCAATTCCTTCCCATCATTAGGGGATCCTGAGCACGTATCATCTGTCCTCATGGAGCGTGCTACGGACTACCCAGTGCTCTGGGACAGGGACTCCCCTTTCCCCCTGGCCTCTGCATTAGGATGTACAGACCCTCCTACGACAAGGGACGGGACAGGGAGGCCCCTTGTCCCAGGCAGTTCCCCAGTGGCCACAACCCGGGAACGGAGCAGTTACTGATGCTGAAGGACGGACCTTCAGTAAGCATCAAGGGAGACCCTCTAGACCAGCTCTACACAAACCTTCGAGCTGAGAAACTGCGGTTCAAGTTCTGCTGCGAGCAAGGCAGAGAAGAGATTTGAAATTGGATCTTTTCCCTCTAATATTTTACTTACCAAGCTAAGGACACTCTCTGATTTTCTGTCTGCGGGTCACTGAAACATAATGACATGCATTAAAAGGAATTATTTTTAAAGCACATCAATACAATAGCCGTGGAACAGTATCACCAGTGCTTCAGAAGAAAAACCCACACCAATATTCACATCTTTTATTCATATATTTTAGTGAGACTAAAAGCTCACGTACTTTAAGATTCACATAAGATATAATGTTGGATGTGCATAAGGATGAAGACTGCGAAGAGTCCTTACTGTTCTCAGGTTCCTGCATGCAATGAAAAAGATTGATGGGCTCTGGAAGAAGCCTCCCTATGCACACACCACTGTATTTCAGGTTTGTTTGTTGGGTTGTGTGGGTTGTTTTTTTTCCCTCCCCGCCCCCCCACCCCCCTCCACATCTACTGGTCTAGATCATTTGGCTAAAGAGACAGAAGAGAGAGTTATCAGGTTGCACAGTTGTATTCCTTTACTTGCAGACAGTTTTAAAGCTGTTTGCCATGACTATCAAAGTTTGTTTTTTTTTTTAAACTCTGTTACATCCACCCAGGAGACAGAACAACACTAAAAAAAGTACTAACATAACAGCGGTAGAGAGGGAGGAGAGCTCATTTAGACCAAACTGCACATTCACCGATCATGCAAAAGATTTTTGTTTGGCTTTTCTCATATTTGCATGGCAAGTGCTGGGCATAAAACTCATCCCGAGGGACAACACAGAGCATCCCTCTGCTTTCTGCCTCAGCCAGCAGCACAAACCAGCACTGCGCTGCAGAAAGGAGGCTCCCACCTGGGAGACTCCACGTGATGCTAATGGTCTTCCTGTTCATGATAATTTTCCTGCTTTTTAGGACATAAGGAGGTAGCAACTGTGCGGTTATCAAAATAACTTGTCTTCAGATTTCTCATCCTTTTTTAAACATAGGATGGACCTAAGACTGAACCTGAAGTACTTAGCAATTTCCTACTGTAAATGAGGATGCGTCTGAGCTAGCTACTATATTTTTCAGCTGTATTTG
The DNA here is from genome assembly GCF_964199755.1 of Larus michahellis. Lineage (NCBI taxonomy): Eukaryota > Metazoa > Chordata > Aves > Charadriiformes > Laridae > Larus > Larus michahellis. Next base: position 20,353,115 of record NC_133897.1, read on the forward strand.
AGAGTTTCCTACTACATGCTATCGAAAAGGCTGCTAGCTCTAGGTGAAGAGGCTAGAATAACTCCAGAGAGCATTTCTTCTGTCTGAGGAAGGGTTCAATGTGATTTTGAGTGAACAGTTAGTCACCTATAACAATGTTTTTAATAGTGTGCAGGGCCACTTGGCTCCAAGCCACATGCAAGAGGTATGCACAGCCCCTCGGCATTTCAGTTATCATCCATAGATTACAGCTGATTTCTGTGGCGCGCATGCAAGCAGTGCTGAGTTTTACTTAATCTATTGCAGCTAATGAATCTTATGAAGCTGATTCAATGACTCGGGGATTCCCAGAGAGAATGAATCCTGAATAAAGTCATACAGCTACAATTCACCTAGGTAAAACACATAGAAGAGTGACAGGCAGAAACAAGCTGCTAACAACTTTGGATTTGGTTGCTTGTTGGTGGTTTTTTTTGTTTGTTTGTTTGGTTGGGTTTTTTGCCATCATCTGAAGTACTATTAAAAGATGGAGAGCTGCCATTATTTATTAATTGGGTTGTTAATTTAAGAATCTTGCTAGACTGCACCCATAAGAGCAAATGTTTGTGCATAAACATAGCACTGTAAATACCGAGTTTTGTTTTGAATTAGGTTCTTGCAATGCTAATCCACGATTTCCACTTTAGGATTAAACCCTTCCTACGCGGAACCCCTTGTTAGGAACACTCACAAACTGCACCTAAAATGCTCATAAATACCTATTAGGAGACAGCACTTTTCTGAAAAGGCACATAAAAGCTGTGCTCCAGGAATAATACTAATTTCTTGCGAGCCTGCAGATGGAATTGAAGTTACCGATTTTGACCTCTGGTGATGGCTATCGTGCACGACAGCATTAGCAGAGGTATTCACAGCTAGAGCACTCCACCAAGACAAACGGTTCCCAGTGCAGTGCTTCCCCTGTTCTCACAATGCACATTTCTCACCCTGTCTGCCAGAATCCAGATTTGTTTTAGTTACAAGACCATCTGCTTTTTGAAAGGCTTTTTTTTTTTTTTTTTGGATGACAGATGGATGAGGTTCAAATTCTTGTTGTAACCAGCAATGAATTTTTACAATTCATTGTCTCTGCTGCTTACTGTCTTGCTTTAATTACTTGAAAAGAAGAACTCTCATGGGGGGGGAGAAAGAGTTTTCCAAATGCATAAAGATTTTAAAACCAAAATAAGCATATAAAATACATTTCTGATGCTTTAACTACAAATAGTCTAGCTCCAGGTTTGTAACCTACTTCTGTAATCCTGCATTGGCTCAGGTTTCTCTTTCATGTCCCAGAATAAAGGGATGTGGAAGCAGAGGGAGTACTTTAAGGGGCTATCTACAGTGTTATAAGCGCCATATTTCCCCCCCCCAGAGTCTCACAATATCATCTGGCTCTTTCAAAGTCTTAGTTCTTGAAGTCTGGTGTTTGCAGAAGAGCCACGCTTACTTTTAAAAAGCTGACGAAAAACACAATAGACTTCCAGCCCTTAATATTTAAGAAATAAAAACTTTAAAAAGTTGGTAGACAGATTTATGGGTTTTGCTTAAATTCTTTCATATTTTAAAAAACCTCGCTATTTTCATTTCATATTTAATACCCTTTTTGGAGTGACAAGCTTGGAATAAGAAATAAACTCCCATGATACCACTAAAAATATAGCAAAAGAGTCCCCATTAATACCACACTGCCAAGCTGGCAAACCTCGACCCACAAGCCACAAATTATACATCTACTAGCCACGAGTGCCCCGCTACATACCTCAGGAGGAGGGAGGCGTCGGGAAGTGCGTCAAGAGAATAGCGGGATGTGGGGGCCCCATCACTGGCCACGGCTGTATCAGGTTTGCACCCTGGCTCCAAACCAATGCCGCTACGTTGCCTTCAGCCTCAGCGCTGCTCTACTTACTGCCCCACGGTCGGGGACTGGGACTAACCACTAGCCCCTGCCCCACCACGGCTCCCCGGCCAGTCATGCATGCAGCCCCAAAACGCAAGGCGTGCTCAGGTTGGGGAGAGCTTCAGGCAGCTAAAAAGCCCCACATCGGCTACTCTACTGCAACAGGAGACTTAAGTTGTGTGTGAATAGGGAACGGAGGGGAAGGGAGCCAAAGAAGAAATAATTGAGCAAAACGCTAAACAATCCTCTAGTTTACATCCCTAGGTTATGCCGCAGACTTGTTCCATCTGTAAAAATATTTCACAGTGAACTACATGCCATGTTTATATTAATTTCTTAACAATAAATAAAGTGCTGCCCGTACAGCTGCAGGCACCAGCCTCACCGTGTGCCTCCCGTGCCCCGATACACGGCACGCCAGCCTCGCAAACACGCGCTGCTGAGAAGGGGCACATCCCTATCTCAAACCAGGCACAAACGCTACAGAAGAATCGAGCCCAGTCCAACAACATTTGGAATCTCTGTCCTCTATTATTCATTCACTATGGAGCCTTTGTAGGCTTCAGCCTTGGTTTCAATGAAGCGACTGTTTCAAGAGGAGAAAAGAGATGGAGGAAAGGAGAAATTCTAAGGAGCAGGGGGAAGCCCAACAGCAGAAACAGAAGTGTAATCCAAGAAAAAAAAATAAAATTATGTTTTTTGCTCCAGTTGGTGCTTGATTTCCCAGAAAAACCAAAAGCAGATGCTTTAATTTACTGTTCCCATAGTACTGTTCAGTGTGCCTTCATCTATTTCCTGATGTTATTCTCATTTTTCCCTCTCATTTACTAATAAAAGAGATGAGAGATCACAAATAATACAGACGGGAAAAAGTGACAGATAGCCAAGGCATTTTTCATCATGGTAAAAATAATTTTCAAGACAAAGTCCCTACTAACCATGTTCTTCTCTGAGAATGAATATAATCATCTGCTCCTCAAAATCAGTACAGTCTAGATGCTGCCAAGCCTTACAAAACTACCTGGATTGGGGTTTGGGGTTTTTTTGTAAGACTAAAAAAAAACCAAACACTCTAAAACCAAAAAAGCACATTTTATTGACGCACATATTTTCTAGTACAGCAATGATGATTGTTCAATACTCACATCCATTTCTTTGTACTCTGAAGCTATGACCATATTTCACACATTCTTTTTAAACCCTGATTAATTGAACAGAAAAAGATTAGGCCAGAAGGCACCTATGAATTGAAGCCATTTTTCCTAAAGTTATATTAGATCCAAAGTAGCCATGATTATATATCACAGGAGCAATTTATTTAAAATTAAGATAGCAATAAAAGTGGTAGAGAGAAAAGTATTTGAACAGAAACTTCACTGCTGGTACGTTTTCCCCTTAAGTCTTATCATCAAAATTCCAGCACTGAATCCTTTTTCCCCCCCTCTTTTGAACACTGGGATATGCCAAAGGTTAATTTTAAAAGAAAACACCCACAGAGGTTACTGACTGATACCTGCTGCATTTCACAAGGTGCTGTCTGCCTGTGCATCACTCTGCTCCACCACCTGCTCTCCTGTACCTGAGTGGCACCACGAGGGCTGCACACTGGTCCTTGCGCCTCACCAGACATTTTAAAGAAAAAAGTTGATAATTTCTCCCCTACAACACTCAAAGGCAAAATAATCTCTAGATACCTCAGCAATGGCCCATTTCACGGCAGAAACTGTAAAGGAACTGCAGCCAACACTCCCAATGATCCATGGTGGTTAAGTGATGCTACTGTCCTCTCCTGCAAGCTGTGGCCAGCAATGGGAAACCCATCAGCAGCTTCCCTGTAGGTCCCTCAGCCCTCCTGATAACCAAAAATTCAGCCCCAGATGTAGGTGAAAGTCTTAGGAGTAAAAAAACAACCAAACAGAAAACCCAGAAGGAAGCCAGTGTGCTGACACAAAACTGGCAGGGAACTTTGAGGCAGAGTGAAAAGACTATTATGGATAAACACTCTGCATAGGAGGGTTGGCCATACAGATGGGATATCTCCCATTCCCCTGAAAATGGTGATAGATAACAGGGGAAAAAAAAAAACAAAAAAACAACACCTCAGCAGAAAAATGCAGAAGCTGGTCCAAGGTTCAAGTGACTGATACATAACATTACCAAAGACCAGATGTCAGCCTGTTTTGGATTGGGGGCCCCATACATGACAAGAGACTCTTACAAATTTCAGCCCTGCAGGGACAGCAAACACCAACTGATCATCAACTGGTGGATGTTGAGCAAAGAAAACTTTGTCACAGAAACAGTTAGAAATCTCTGTATCCTGATACAGGGTTCAGCCCCCATGTCCTTATATTAAGGGGATATATTTAAGCTTCAGATTATGTAAAAGTCCAACATATTTTCCTAGTTACACTCCCTACCGCCAAAAATATGTGTCCTTCTGCAGTTCTCACTGGAAGAATTAGCCATTCTCCTCAAGCTCATGAAAAAGCAAAATTCACCCTCTCCCGTTCCAGAGTAAAGTTAACATCCTTCTTGGAAGGAGCAATCAGGTGGTCAGGATCCAAGATAGCTTTGCAGCTAATAAGGAACAAAGATGAAGAAGTCAAGTAGTTCCTCAAGATACTACCCCAATGGAGGACTGTCAATGTTAAAGGACAACATTCCTCTGTTCCACACAGAGTCCTGGAAGTCCTCCTGAATAAAACAAGAGGAAAAAAAGAAGTTAACAGCTTTGCAGCTCTTGTCGAGGTGGTAGGAATCAACACCCAGGTGGGCGAGACCCCTGCTTCCAGGCTACATGCTGTGGGCAGTTTTTGTCTTAATATGTACCTGCCTTGAAAACAGGTAGAGGATCCTTGCCTAAAGAGTATGATGCTCTGGGGTTCACCATGAGGCATCGTGCGATTATTGTGTTAATGTTGCCCTGGTCATGCCCACAGCAAGTGCTGAGCCCAGCCTCTCAGAACGACATGTTAGGTGGTCTTCTTATTGGGATTTCAGTGGAAGACATAGCATTTCCACAGCTTGGGGAGGAGGGGGTGGAACTATCATCTCAGAGAGCAGATAAATTTAAGTCTCCAATTAAAATAGACAACTTTGAGGTCTCACCAAAAACGTACTAGGGTAGTGCTGAGGGCTATAGACCTGAGGCTATAGGAAGTGGTAAATTAATCTGCTCCAGCATGGAAAAGATAAGGAGGAACACGAGGCCTCGGCCTCTTTGTCACAGCTGTGTCCAGCAGGTCAGGATCCAGGAGCTTCTAAGAACTACATCTTGGAGCACAGAAGAAGGTAAAAAGGGTCTTGCAGTACTCATTCTTACAGACCATCTGCCCCTCTCAGGACCTTGCAGTCTTCAGAAGAATCATTTTGCAGATATTATTAAAAATATACATATATAAATGTCTGCAGAGATAGGGAAATGCTCTCAGTGCTAAGTCTCTTCACTTGCCAGGTCTGAGATGGAATCCAGACTGACCAAGTAAATATGTTCGCATGTATATACACACACACACACCCCTTTTTATTATTTTTTTAAAAAACAGGGTAGAGCTTAAAAAAAATAATCAGCAAATCGAACATTTGGTCAGGATGCAGTTTCCTCCCATACAATCCAATCACGTCATGAAAATAGCTGCAATACAAGTATCCCATCAAAGGATGGGCAAAATTTACTTTCATCCCAGGAAGGAAGGAAATTAATAAAAAGGAGGGAAGGGCTGGTAGAGAAGTGCCGTACAACTAGGGTGTTCCCTCTCGATTAACATCCAAAGAAAGATGAAAGCAGAAGAGACATGCAGAAACCACAGACCTGCAGACACAAACAAAAGAACAAGGAGAGAAAACAGGCCTGAGAGCAAAACTGGCAAAAGAAAAAAAAATAAATCAGTGAAGTAAAAGAATTCTGACTCATTCCAATGACTGAGAGAAAGTGAAAATCATATGTCGGATACATCTGTTTTGCTTATGCACACAGGCACAGGAAAGGCAAGGTGCAAGTGCCTTGTGCGTACTGTCAAGTAAAGCCCATTTCCAAGTTGGGCACCTGCAATACAAACACCAACCTGAATACATACACAGAGATGAGGACTAAGAAGGAAAACCTGAAGTGAAAAATACCACACAACCCAGGAACATACACAGTTTCTTTTCCCACAGGAAAAACAATAGATTTGAAAATAAAAAAAAAAAACTTCTGAACATGCAAGTTTGGTAAGTGATGAGCATTTAATGCAACTAGCAAATACACGTGGTGACTATCAATAGCAGTGAGAGTAACAGCAATAAAATAGCAATAAACAGTCACAATATTCCCTTTAACCTCCTCATTTTTACAGGATTCTCCAAGTACAAGCCTGGTAATGGTGCAGGGGAGGGACAGGCATGGTAGTGCCAGGTTCATGAAGCTTGAGCTGCTCAACAGCCTTCACCCCCTGCTCCCCAGCCACTGCAGCAGCTTCTTTTCAGCTCCTAAGAAAAGAGAATCACCTCCCTGAACCGGAGATGGAAGAAAACTCCAGCTCAGCTCTGGGAATCCAGGAAAGTTCAGCCAAAGCTGGGGAACAGCCACATGCTGCAGCTCCACTCCACTACAGGACCATTGCCATTTTGAAATTAAGTTGCCCAAAATGGACCAGTTCCCTTTGATACTATCAAACTGGTTAAAAACAGTTATTGGCATAAACAATGATCAACCTGCAGTGCATGGCAGCCATGGCTGGATGTGAATCAGCTGATCCAAAAAAAAATAAAAATAAGCTACTGCTGGAAAGGCTCACACATAAAAGCACCATTAAAAAGAAACATAAGGCAAATTCCTACCAAACTAAACCCACCCTATTCTAAATAAATAAATAAAAGAAGTGAACAATCAACTGTGCGAAGAGTTTAAAAGAAAACTCTCTGAAATAGATGTGCTTAAAGCAGATACTAAAGGTTGGAGTGGCACTAACCAGATTTACAGGGAAAGACTGAGACACCACCTTCCCAGACCCCACTTCAAAGCTTTGCTGCCTCCCAGCTTCAGTTACTAGCAAAACCCCAAACGGGAGGTCGCTCACAAGTATTTAACCTACTTTAAAGAAAAAAGTAGTACCTCAAATTCAAAGAGGGTGGCTTGCACAGACTCAGAGCCTGGCCCTCAGCACAGCAGAAAGGTGAATTTAAACTCAAACTGTCTATAGGCAGCCAGTAATGAATGCAAAGCATGATGAACAGGAACAGCTTCAAGCATTTGAGCTAACAGTGATGGTTCAGTCTCATGAAACCTGGTGACTAATCAAATCTCAAGGCGAGAAGAGCAGCACCTACCCAAAAGGCAAGCGAGAGTGCAATCCCTCCAGGGACACAGAGAGCAACCATGGTCCTTAACGTGTCTATTACCCAAGCAGGACATGAACAGAAGTTAAAGTGACTGTTACCAGTGTATTGTTGGTGCTCTGCTGATAACAGTTTGCCAACCAGCTTCATATCAATACAGCTTGACAACAATTCGCGTTGCTTCACAGCCACAGCACTCGCCCACCCCTCAGGCACCAGAGTATTCGCAAAGGAGCTGCCCCAACCACCACCACCCCTTCAGCAACAGATCAACAGGACACAGTCAGTGCTATCAAGAGCCACCAAAGTGGTCCTGTTTAAAAAAAAAAAATAATAAAATAACTCATTAGCCCTGACGGTGCAGACAGACCCCTCACTCCATTCCAAGGGAACACTCAACAGACTGTCCTCCAAATTCACAGGTCTCTAGACAGAAAAGCCTCTCCCTCTCAATTGTCTTCTCCTGAACAAGATGATGGGACAAGATAGGAAACAACTGGTTAACAGCATGACTTTGAAAGATCATTTCCTGAGAATCAGGCTATTTTTCAAAATCAGCAGCATCTTCACCCATTAATTCAGACACTGACAACGGATGTCAATCTCTGCATCAATGAGTTTGGTACTTGCTAGAGCAACTACAGTAGTAGACCTACAGTAGTGGCCTCAGGGAATTTGAAGAATCAAAATGCATTCTTGTCAGAGTCTAAAATAAATCCAAAGGGCATCGGTCCATCAGCAATCTACGATTTTACTAAACCAAAGGTCTGAGGAGCCACCCCAGCATCAGCCTGAGTTATCTAAATAAACCAGGATAATGTCTTCCTAGCTCTGCATGGTGCATTCAGACTCCGGACTGTACAAGAGGATTCAACTGGAATGTTCTTTGTTGTACAAAACCAAAAGGCAATATTTCTTCACTTCAGATACATCACATCTCTCCATCCCACCCACACACAGATAGAGTTAAAGCAAACTATCAGATGCCAATCAGTACTTTAATTGTCCTCCCCCTTAGACATACAGCCCCAATGAATTAATTCCTAGAGATTCACCTTAGACATAAGGGACTTCTTGCCAGGGCTACTAGGATAAGGACCCAGGTCCAGAAGTCCACAATTCTGTCTAACAGCTGATAACCATCCATAAACCCACAACCACCGACACATAAATATCTTGATTTACTCCCAAAGACAATCATAAGCAGCGTTTGCTGTGGCTCAGCAAGACTCCCTGGCAGACATACTGATCTATAGACCGATAAAACCACGAAGAATGGCTCAATTCCAATTCAGGCACTGAAAACAGCCAAATGCCTTTCTTAGAGAGTCAAACAGGAGGTCCCAGCTACCCACCACACCTCAGTTTTGCAAGAGGGAAATGATTCTACCGGAGTACTGCATAGAGAATAATTATTCCAAAACAGGTCACATCACCTAACGAATTTTAGCAATACATGGAAGATGTAATGGGACTCTCTGTGTGTGAGGGAAATCAACATTGTTCAAGGTGGAGAAGACAATGATTTTCCAGAAACTTATTTTTAAAAGAGAACCTTCCAGAGGCACCTCCTTTAAGCTACCTTCCCCACCCCAATGCTTACCTTTTGTATAAAAAAGGGACAACTCACCATCTTACTGAACATCTCCAGCTCGTACCAATTCAGCCTCTATACCTTCCCCATCCAATACAGAGCCACCCCTCCAGAGGGAACTGCCTCCCAAGCACATCAGAATTTAAAGAAAATGCACATGCAACCATCACTACTCAGCAGAGGATCTTCCAATGCACACAAAGCCAGCAGAGCACAAGAAGATGCAGAAGAAGGGGGCAATGAAAGCAGCCCACGTCACCAGGTTGGTCACAGCTACCGCTGTGTCTGAACACACGCGAGATGTGGGCGACTACCAGGGATGAGGTTTCACACTTACCCAGCTCCCTATAGGGGAGCACCACGCTCCAGCGGGACGGCCGGGCAGCTCTGCCATGAGGCATGCCGGGGCATCGCAGCACGGCAGCTGTGGCTTCAGGAAACCTAAAATAGGAAAAAAAAAAAGTAAGTAGAGAGTGAACGTGCCAAAGACCCTTTTGAAACCAGCACTTCCAGCCTCCCACGGACAGCTGCGGCATTGCCACAGCTGAAAACACTGCAAACAACGCATTATCAAGGTTGACTGACCAAAACATTGTTTGTTAAAATGTAATTAAAGCCAGAAGTATGAGCAATTTAACAGCTACACACGCCAGAAAATATTGCAATGATCTCAAAACCAAACATTTTTAACCCAGTAGCGACGCTCTGCAGGAGTTGTTAGCAAACGGATGATCAGACTTTTAAAGCATCAGCTGCCCTTCAGTGTTCTATCACAAGGCAGAGCTGACAGACGCCTGAAGAAATTATGAGCTCCCAGCATTTGTAATACTATCTTTCATCTTTATTTCACCAGTATCCATTTCCAAGCTTCCCCCATTTGTAAGTTACTTTTAGTCATTTCAAATAAAACATTATATCTAGAAGCAAGAAAGCTAAAGAGAACAACAACATTATTTCCAATCATTCAAGAATAACAGTATGAATTTAAAAATTAACTATGCAATTGATGCAATTTAGGTTCAAAGTGATAATACCCTGAAATAATCAGTATTATCAGAAGTGCACCAAACAGTTACTCTAAATCAACCGGAAGGCTGAGATACAATTACGCAGTTTACCCTTTAACTTGCATCTGACAGTGGTTTAAGTAACATTTCCGAAACTTAAGATCAACAGTCCGTGTTCACAAAATCCTGCAGGTTGATAATCACAGCCCATGCTCTCTCAAAACTTTAGAACAAAGTTATTTTTAAGAACACTGCTTAACAGTAGGGAAGGGAGACTCAGACTGCCCAAAGAGAAAACAAAAGGCAGAATCCCACTGCCTCTACCTCTTCCTGCCTCAGTTTCCCAGCAGAAGAGTGTGGCGCTGGAATGATGCTTCAGTATTGCCTCCCATATCCACATCTAAATGCACGAGTGGCATTTTTCAGAACAAGCCCAGACGATCTATTAAGGAGAACAGCAGATTCACATCTAGGATTAAAAGGGCTGACGTACTTGAACACGTACAGGTAAGTGAGCCAGAGAGGGCTGCCGAGTTTGTGTCTTCCAAATTGAGAATGGCAATATTGCTTATTTAAACCTGAATGCAGTCTGCACGATCACAACTGGCGTAATCAAAATCTTTTGTATAGGCTATACTTGTTGAAATTAGGTTAATTTTCACTGTAAAGTGTAAAGAGATTCACTGGTTAAGAAATCATATAAAATACCCTTTATCCAGAGATTGCTGTAGTTTAAGGAGAATACAGTTAATTCTTCATATGAAACAGAAGAGGCTAAATTGCTCGAACACAAAAGATAACTCAAATTCAACTACCAAGTTGTGCCCAGCAACTCTGTAATAATTGCATACAGAACACAAACATGCTTTGTTCAGAACTCATAATATCTAATCAGCTATAATTGTAAATTTTATTTTCCATTTGTAAATTACCAAGGGAGCTAACTAGAGAACAGGGGATGTAAAATAATATTCTAGCTGGGGATATTTTGTTAACACATAAGCTTCTACCCACCCCTTCCCTAATGCCTGTAAGGCTTTTCTGCTTCTGAACTTATTTTAATTGTTAGCTTCTCTTTGAAGGTATTTCAACTATAATGCACGCAATGCTCTAATGAATTCTCAGCTCTGTGCTATTTTTCCAAACAGTTCTTTTACATCATCTACAAATTTGGATGCTGAGATGTAGTTTCCGTGCTCATGTGCGTCTCTGTTTGTGAGGAACGTCAATATTCTCATTAAAGGACATGTCTCTAACTTTTTAAGCTTTAAAAAAAATCCCTTCTCTGGGTTTGTCGTTTTCTCGCATGAACCTGTTTTGGCACTTAACCCATCTCTTCCTTCTGCACCTGCCCAGTTCCTGCCCAGCCCTGCTAAGCCATGCAGTTCCACCATCAGGCACAGCTCTCTGGAACCCAGGGGAGCGTTTGCGGGGTCCACCCGGTGGCACAGCCCAGGCAGCACTGAGCCAATCCACTCCACGCCTCTCCTTTACAAGGTTCCTCCCTGGAGCAAACAGATTTGGTAATTCACATCCCTCTCCAAACATGCTTCTAACAACATGTATTTTTCGGATTCACAACCGCTTACCCCCCACCCTGAACTCCCAAAATGCCACCAAGAGCTGCACTAGAGACTGGACGTGCTGGGTACCTCAGCAGAAAGCAGACAGCAGTCACCTCGTGCTTAGAGCATCCAGACACCACAGCTCTTACTGCTGCAGGCATGTGCCACGTCATGACTTCCCCATGATGGCATCCGACTACGTTTTGCCACCAACTAAGGTCCCACTGTGACAAGGACCCCTCCAGAAGGGCACAGGCAGTGCAGAGCATGGCGTCCGCCTCTGCCTCCCGCTCCAGCAGCGACAGGCAGATCTTTCAGTGAAGGAAAACTATTGTCAGCTGCATCTCTAAGCTGAACTACCCAAAACTAAATATAATTTAAAAGAGGACTAATATAAGAAGAGAACCAAAGGATACTGGCCTGTCTTATGAACAGATTTTCAATTATCTTATTTAAATAATCTTAAATGTGCTTCTTCAAGGCCAGCAGTCAAGGGAGCCAATACCCCATTTTTACCAGCCCCGCTGCCAGAGGCCCGCCAAGCTCAGTGAAAATGCAAAGGCCAACGAGGAAAAACAGCCAGAAATTCCCTCCATTCCACAGCACTCTGACAAATAATATATAGACGGGTAGAAGAATTAAGCCATAACTAGCAATCTTTTTGACCCAGGTAGCCATCATCTTGTGTTGTTTTAGGGTTTTTTTTTTTTAATAGCAGTTCCAGGTTGTAAAAAAGCAATGACAAAAGTGTCACTTTTCTGAAAACAGCAGCTGACAATTTTATACAATAAATAATGCTATTTTATAGTAACAAGTACAACATCAGCAACACAGTAAAGTTAAGATATTAACACTGACAGAGATTATCTCTGTTCTCTATTAATCTGCATTCCTTACAGATGGTTATTTATGAAAATTGAGCGTGAAGCCGAAAGGTTATCTATGGCCATATTAGCAAACATCTGCTTGCAATTCTGATTTCATGTTTGCATGCTATTCTTGGAAAAGCAACCATTTTCGAGAAGTACCAGATGTGACCAAGTGTTCTTAATCGTAAAATATTCGTTTTAGCAAGATAAAAGTTCAGTGAAAAAGCAAGGCCAGGAAAGAAATCATGTTCTCTGAACACAGCAACTGCCTCATACCGCTGCTGCTGAATACTCCAGGGGAAAAGTGTTTCTGAAGAGGAAAGCAAGCAGTTTATTTAGTGTGCCACTATGGATAATTACTCTTCATTTTTAAATATGAAACATTCAAAGGAATAAACGTGAACTCAGTTTCAACTTTAAAGCAGCGAAGTTATGCACTACATGACCTGAACCACCTATTTACTCTCAGGCAGCGGGATTTACACGGTACCTTTCAATCTCCAGTAGCAGGAGCTCAAGCAGCCTTCAAAGTGACTTTGGGGTCTTGAGTTACTCCCTAAAAGGCCTCACCAAGATCCTTCACTACCTACAACAAGGAAGAAAAGGTTAACTTTGGGCTGGGAAGGTGTTGCAGGCAGCGGGTTCTCAATGGAGGGTATATGAGGGAATTCGTGTCGACCAAACCAAGGAGGGAAGATTGCTTAATTCTTTCCAAGACCCTCGCTATGCTTAAACTAGCTCCTACAAGTAATTTTAAAATAAAGCTTCTGTACCTTCAGAATATTTATTCATTATGTTTGATAGCCACACCCTTTGTGTGAATACTACTATTAATCTGAAAGAAATTTGTAGATAAAGTGTTTGTAATATTTGCATTACAATACAAAATGAAATATGTACCAATATAGCCCAATTTCATTTTTTTAATACACACACATTTACAAACATATATATATACACACACATATAGTGTTTATAAACTATCATTGACTCCTGTCTTTGCAGAGACAGTGCTTCTGAAACTTAAGAAAAATTAAAGTCATAATGAAATATTGGAGTGAAAGATTACAAGCTCAGCCACCAACACTTATTGGCCTGATTTGGGGACTTATTACAGAGCGTAATTTTAAATAAGGAAACCTGAATAAAAAAAAGAAGGAAAAAAAAAGCTACCCACATGTTCACTACCACCCCCCTGAGTAGTTCAGACTAACTCTGCCAGGTTTGAGAATTACCCTTCTGCTGAACATCTTGTGCAAAATTCTGAAAAAAAGCACTTCACTTATATTCCTAATAAATTTTCAGAATAACACAATACCGTGTAAAGATTCAGCTTTCCCAAATACCATATGACAAGAAAGTGTTGCACTGCCAAACTTATCTTCAGTCTGCAGTTCTTCTAGGTTTTTGTTGGGGTTTTTTTTGTTGTTTTGGGGTTTTTTTTTGTTGTTTTTGTTTTTAAATTAGTTCATAGATTTAATTTAATCCCAGACTGGCTAAATAACAACACTCATAACATTTAAAGTAAAACTACAGGTGACAATCAAAGACCTGCATTATTAGTTGATGCTGCTCACGCATCCTTTCATGTGAGGAACATTGATTGTCACAAATCCCAATTATTAAAAAGTCATAAATTATCTCTTCACCTACAGAAGGAAAAAACCCAACAAAGTCATTTAAAAAGTGGATTTTCCCCTTTTTTGTTTCTCCATTCCTGAGGCATGAGAATTCACATGAGGGGCAAATGACGCAAAAATCTGCTACTGCACATACAAGGTAGGTCCGAGAGCTGCCCTGAGAGCAGGGGACTCTGCTGAGGGGGGAGTCATGCCACATTAAGCTACATAAAATGTAACCTATTCAGGAAGGCAACAGCTTGAGGACTCTTCCTGGGACAAGCAGGGGCAATATGACGGGGAAACGCAGAAACAAACACAGCAGAAACAGAGCAAAGGGAGAGCAACAGGAACACCAGAAATCACCCATTTAATGCAAAAGCACAAGCAGATCTGAAATCCTTCCAAGCCTCTTCCGCAAAGATGCACGCTTTTGTAAACAGGAGTAGCTCTTAACATACTTTCCGCTTGAAATGAATGCCTCCAAATGGAAGAGTAAAGCAGAAGAGCTTGCGTTTTGGACATATGAAAACATCCAAATGCCGTTCCTTACACACCTCTGCACCCTTGGCATCATTTCAGGTGTAAGCCAAGGGGCCTGACAGCCGGGGCAGACAGGCAAGTCACACACGAGGGATACGTTAGCTACTGTGCACAAGAACATCTGCATTTAGCTACGATGCCTTGAAATCAGAAGTCTAGTCAAAAAACAACTGTTTTCAGCAATCAGATAAACTATAAAGCTATTATAAACTCAACTGGTTTAGGTCTCTGCAATTCTTTAAAATTATTAAGGATAAAGAGTACCTTTACTGAGCTCCTCTTGCATTAAGAGAGCAAAGCAAGAGGTTAAACAAGTGCAAAAATTGGGGTTCCCTTTGGAGGCAGCTGGGGCAACAGATTCCAATTCTGGATTGTCTCCAACTAGCATAATCCAAAGAAGCAAAAGGATAAATGAGACCTGTGTTTTAAATATTTACATCGCTGTACCTCATATCTTTGCATCTTAATAATTTGCAGCTTACTCTGTGCCCTTTACAGATATTTGTTCAGAATTTTGAAAATGTCAGCCATAAAAATAAAGCTAGGAAGGGAAAGTAAAACTTTATCATTCATTAAAAGTTGCCAGCGACTCTAGAAGCCTGCTACATGCCGGCAGCCTGCCTAAGAAAGAGACTTTTTGTTCTTGCCCTGCACACAACGCCCCGCGTAACCTTTAAAACTCTGGTGGATACATAAAATAGCATTGATCCCAGAGCCCCGAGAAAGAAGGCCCGGCAAATAAGAGAGCTGAGCCCCAGATGTCCTGGCAAGGACAAATCCTGCCTTGTGGGCGCAGCCGGGGCCGGGGCCGCCCGGGCAGAGCCGCCGCCGCCCGGCGCGGATCCGCTGCGCTCCCGCCTGTGGCCGAGAAGGACGGGCTTCAGCAGCAGCATCCCCGCCTGGTCACATCCCTCCTCCTCCTCGGCACACGGCATCCCCCGTTCGGTGAGGGGCAGCGGATGCTGAACTCCTCCCCGCGCCGCAGATCTCATGCCCCCCGCTTCCATTTAACTTCACCCTCCCAGCAAAAGCGTTCCCCGGTTAATCCTCCTGCAAACGCAAGGCACAGGCAAAGAAATTTAAACCAATTCATTGCCATGTCGGATGCTAGTGAATGGTCTAATTTATTGTGAATGACATAAAGCATTCAGAGGTCTGGTCTTCATTGAGCAATCCAGACACCAAGATCTATGCCAGAGACCATAAAGCAAATCCCATAAAAGAATTGGTTACAAGACTTACATTATGAAATTACAAAAATCCAGTAATAGGATCTTAATATCTACCCACAGAGACACTTGGTTCAAAAAGAAAATTTGTAACATAAGCAAGACAACATCTTGAAAGAGAGAGAGAGAGAAAGAGAGAGAGAGAGAGAAAGAGAGAAAGAGAGAGAGAGAAAGAGAGAGAGAGAAAGAGAGAGAGAGAGAGAGAGAGAGA